>NC_138788.1:26288419-26655999 GCF_965178545.1 Coloeus monedula | reverse complement strand
GGTCCCTCTTGCCTTTCTACACACCAGATTCTCTGATGGTGCACGTGCGTAGACATAAGTCCAAGATGGCTTTTGTTTCTGGTTAAAAAACTAGTATTTATCTTAAGACTAGAACAAAGTAAGGGTTGTAGGTGTTACTTGCCTGAGAACGTTGAAGGAAGATTATAATGCTGCTGGATTCTGCACGGGAGAAAAGACTGTGTGGGAAACTGTGTGAAACAGAGGAAAGCATCTCATTGTACTCTAGGTATCCCAACTAGCACTGGTTTAAACCAGAGTGCATGAGTCATGATTGATCATGAAAAGAAACACGATGCTTATGTGGAATGGACAGCTATGGTGAAAATTTGTATTATAAATTTCCATGTTGTCAGTTCATGGTCTTCTCCTATTCCTGCTACTGGCTGTGGTTCAACTGTCTATAGAAAAGCTAAATCTCTTAAACACAAGTTTCTAGAGGAGATGACTCCTCTTTAAAGAAAATTAACTTATGTAATCTGAGGAGAGGCAGAGGCATGCTTAGGGAGCAAGGAAGTCTTCTAATTTTCTGGATTTCTTAAATCTGGTCCAAGGGGAGGCATTATGATAGTGTTTCCTTTCAGGAAACAGTTGAATTAATTGCTTTTTCTTCTAGGATTTTCATTTCACAGGATGCTGTTTTAATGGCTGATGCATTCTTTACCTCTTTCTTGGCAGGGATGCTAATTACTTGTCTGTAGAATCACTTTGCATCTCCAGCCCAAACACATACGAACATGCTGAGTTTGGAAATATAGCACCCAACATCCTGTGCTTGGCTGTCAGTCCCTTGACTTTTCTGGTGGACAGTTTCAGACCATGCTGCTTCCTTCCCATCTCTGATAGCCAATTTGTCATTGGAAATTCAGGAAAACCCAGAGCTGGCTCCTGGGTCTGTCCTGGCCGTATAAAATGGGACATTCAGCAAGTTGTATATCTGCTTCTGTCTTCCCTTTCCATCCGCATCTTAATCCAGAGTGACAGGAGCTGCCTCTTAATATGTAAAATGCATAATAATGCTGGTGTCCCAAACTGCTGTAATTGAGAAAACCAGTAAAATAATTTTACGTTAAAGCCTGTTGGCTCTTACAAAGTAAAGACCTAAACCGAGAGGTTTTCATGACTTTTCAAGGCGGTTTCTAGGCCAAGCACAGTCAGCCTGTGTCTGGGTTTGGGAGTGCAGAGGACCTGTCTGCACTGTTTGTGTTGCGTTACAGAGCCGAGGTGCAGCAGCCCAAGGGCTCCCTCCACATCTGGCACAGTGCTGTGCCTGCCTCGTGGCTCCACCTCGAAATGCATGATTTCGGTATGGGGGTGAAAAAGTCAGAAATAATTTAAAAAAAAAAGGAAAGAAAGACCAGTGATGTGGAGGAAGGGAGGGAGAGTGGTTATTTTGCACCTTTTGTGGCCCCTGTTCGCGTGAGCGCCTGCTCTCATTCATAAATGGCTCTGACAGCCGAAAGCCCTTGGTCCGAAGAGAAACCAAACAACTGGGGGTTGGCTCCGAGGGCTCCAGAAGGGCGATGGAGAGGGGGAGCCGAGCCCCGTCCTGCCGGGGCTGCTCTGCCGGGGGAATGCGGAACTGCGGAGCTGGCGGGGGGCAGGCGGGGGGTGGCCGTGTTTGAGCAGGGATCTGGCGCTATAACTTTTTTTCTTCTTCTGTTTCAAGTAAACACTCTTCCCCGCCCTCCCCTCGCTCCCTCCACCCCACCTCCCTCTCTTTCAGTCCCGCTCATGTGTTTCTATTTAAGGGCTGCAGTGCAGACGAATATGATTGGCATCTACAGCCCCCTCTTGACTTTCAGCTCAAGCCTTTAGAGTGGAGAAGGAGCTGAGCCGCCAAGGGGAGAGCTGTTTTTTCTTTGGGTTTACTGGGGGGATGGCTCAGCTGTGGATTTATACTGCTTCTGCCCAGGATTTTTCTCTCTGAATGGGAGCAAGGATTGTGGAAACCATGTTGGGAAGAGGTTTATTTTCAGAATCCATCATGAAACTGTGCAACTAATTCACTTTTTTGGCTCCTTTAAAAATTTTTTTTTCCTCCCCTTTTTTCTTCTTCTTCTCTCCAATGTCCCTCTGTGCTGCTGGGTTGTGGGCCAGAGGAGGCTGTTTCTATATGGCCAGCCATTTGGGGATATGCTGCGAGCCAAGGTTGTTTGCTGATTCGCTTGGCTCTGGTGACAAGTTGGCCTGTTGTGAATCGGATGGACGGAGGTCGCTCTCAAGGAGCCATGGCTGGAAGCTGGCTTACGGCTTGCTTTTTCCCTTCCCCAGGTGCTGATGCTAGCTCTGAACCCATGATCCTGGAGCAATATGTGGTGGTGTCCAACTATGAGAAGCAGGAGAACTCTGAGATCAGCCTCCAGGCTGGAGAGGTCGTGGATGTCATAGAGAAAAATGAAAGTGGTAAGTTACATTTGCTGCTTTTCCCTCTTCCAGTGGTCTGATTTTTGCATTTGTTCCTCTGCTTTCAGTTTCCTCATCGCTACTTGTTAGCTGTACGTTTGCTCCATCTAGTACAGTTACTATGTCTGGCAGAGGATGTTGAAGTTTCTCAATGTTGACTTGGGCTGGGGGCCAAATGTTGCCTTCTACTGTAAGAATGTTTCATAGGTTTTGTGTGTTAATTAGCCAAGGTACGCCAATGGAAAATGAAGGTGACTGAGAGAAGGATCTGCAGCTAATGAAGCTGATGTATAGTAGGCTGCTATAGTTGCCCTGCTGTCTCTTCAAGTTTCTGTCAGTATTTCCATTACTAACTCCCTTTGCAGAGGATTTATAGGATGAGTGTTTAAAAATTGCTTGGGATGAAACTTGGCTTGACAGCTTAGCCCGTGGCCCAGAGCTTGGTAGGGAGGGGAGAGAATGTGCGTAGATAAATACGTGGCCATGCATAGTTTCAAAACTTCTTGCAGAAGTGTTAATTGGGGAATTTTGAGGCAGAGAGGTAGAGGCTGTCATGTAAAAGCAAGATAAAATCCCCTTCTGCCATGCATGGAATAACCAGCTTGCACTTGGAAAATTATATTTTTGGCAAGTGTTTGTATAGATGTCTTTTGTCTGCTTTAAGTTTTGGATGCCTGGTAGCTTTGAGTTGGGCAGAACACATGCAGGAGACTGTGTACGTGTGAGTGGTTGGAGTGGCTTAGCAGCTGGTTTGAATAACTGCCTGTCTTCAGCAGCTCCCCCTCCTCCCCTCCAGCACTCTGTGTGTATTAATGCAGAGCTCTTGTCCAGGACTGGTTTCCAGCCCACTCGTGACTTGTGTGTCCTCATCCAGGGGAGCTGCTGACATTTGGATCTGTTCAAGCCAAGGCTCACGTTGTGGTACCTCCACATTAAGAGCCCTTGCCACTGGCAGGCTCTGGAGAGTGCTGGGCACACCAGAGCTTGGGGACAATAGGGCACCCTGATCTGAGGTTCAAATTCATCTTCCAGAGCTTTGAGCCAGGTTATCCACAAAGGTGACCATGCACTGTATTTTTTTTCCCCCCTCTTTTAATGGAGTGGTAATTTCTCTGCTGTATGAGAGCCTCATGTGTGTTTGGCTCAATGTGATACAGTAATTTGCTGGCTGGTGATTTAGTGTGGAGTCCAAAAGGATTGTATGTGGAAATGCACTGGCTAGTGTGAACAGAAATACCTATCTCCTGGGTACTGACTGCGTCACTTGCAAAACTAATGGGAACCAAACTGGTCATCTGCCCCACTTTGAAGCAATAGTTAGGATTGAAGAGGGAAAAATGTCTTTACTTCTTGAACTGTCTGGCCTAGTGGGCAAGCATCCTGCCTTCCAAGCCTGTGGCTTCACTGTCAATAGTGGGTGTCACTGCCATCAGAGCAAGCCTGGTTATATTGTGGCAACTTATATTCATATTCATGATATCCTTGTCTTGGATAATGGCTTATGGAGCCAAGGGAATTAATTGGGCTGTTTAAATAATACAAGCAGTGTCTGAATTCCAGTTACAGTTCCTTTGTGTTTTCTTTTAGTGTGGCCTCTCTGCCTTGCACAGTTCAGACCACATTGTATTGAACCACATGGTATGTGGAGATAGAAATGGAGAATGTCAGGGTTTGAATTAATTAGTGGGTCCAGAAATGTGACTCTTCTAAGGGAACATCCTTGAACTTGGATTACACTTCTTAAAACCATATTTGGATACTTGGCAACCAGATTCCTTAATGTCCATGTAAACACGAAAGGAAATCTGAAGCCCAGAATTCCATGCTGTGATCTTGCTTTTTATATTTATGTACATACAAAATAAAGCTATATCCATATCCTTAAAAAAACCCAAACATATAAGCACATAAATCACAGACTGGGGATGGAGAGAGCATCCCTTGCTTGGATGACTGTTTTAACTGTTCTGGTAGAGAACTCATGGTTTAGTTGTTCCAAGAACAGGACTCCAGACATAGTCTCTTAATTCTCCCCTAGGTTAGGGATACCACAGGAATGACTTCAATATTCTTGTATTGTCTTGTATTTTCAGCTACTGCTGAACCTGTGGATGGCATGTCATGAAACTAGGAAAAGTTTCTCAAGTGTCAACTTTCAGAACTCAGGAATTATGGCTTGAATTTGAGTATCTGGTTAGTGTAAGCAGGCACCTAGAAGATGTGGTTATGACCTCTGAGAACGTGGGGATATAATTTTCAAGAAAATAAGATTATTGGACTATGCACGTGCATAATAATTAATTTGACTGTGTTGGCTTGTAAGTGCTGTGAAACTCTACCTGTGATGTATAAATTAGACTTATTCTTCTAATCCATACAAAGGTGAAGCAAGGTGTTACGGATGTCACCTGCAGCAGGGGACAATGTCTTCAATGAAAGGAAGGAAGAGTGGCTGGACAGGTTGCTAGCTGACGGCAGAGAAGTCCTGTCAGGCTGGACGGTGTGTGTTGGATGTGCTGTTGGGCCAATGTTTTGAACTTCCTTGTGTGTATAAACATGTATATAGCATATCATATGTCTGCTTTGGGTGTTTCTTTAACTGAACTTTGGGGAAGTTAGATGTGTAAAGGCACAGATTACGGTTTCATTTTAAAACCTTGCCTGAATAGAGTTGCCTGCTGATGCCAAGGATGCTTAAATGGTTCTTTTGTTTTCTGGAGTAGAAAAAACTTTAACTTGGCTTTGTTGCATGGCTTTCATAAGAAAGAAACACCTTTGCTTTACTAGTGAAATGTCCCTATTTTTTTTTTACACGAGGAACCTCAAAACCAGTTTCCAAATGATGGTGCATGTTTCATGTCCTGCTGGATGTTTTCTTCTGCACACTTCTAGGGCCTGAGCTAGAGTTACCACCTTTTCTGATGTTTACCTCCAAATTGTATGCTCTCCTGAAAGGACGTAAGCTGTGCTTGTTCAAAGGCCAGTGTATAAGGCAGAGGTAGAAGGGGGAAAATATGGTATTTGATTTATTGAAGCCTCATCTAGTTTTCATCAAGCTACTTTAGCTTCATCTTAAGTGGGTTACACTTACTGCATAGTATTATTCAGTGTAACTTCTATCATATAAGAGATGGTATTTAAGGTGTCTCACAGGCAGGTATGTACAAGCCCATTTGGTAGGGCCTTGTCTCGTATTTGGCTTTCTCTTTCACTGAAAGAGCTGGCTAAGTTGTCTTCATTATTGTGCCAGTGAAAGTTATTGCTTGCACATCATTTGAAGTTAGAACTTCTGTCCCGTATTATGACTTAAGAGCAAGGTCAGTGTAGCATATGTGGTGAATAATTTCCAAAACCCTTCCTCTGAGTTGTGAAGCCTTTGGGTCACTATAACCTGGTTGTTGCCGCAATTACTATGGAAGCAAACCTTGGTAGACTGAAATAAAGCTGTTGTACTTCAGAACAAGTTATTTAGTAGTGTACCAGCTCTCAGACTTCAGTATTTGGTTTTTGCAGCAAATACCTATCTTGCTTCAACAAAGATTGTCCTTCAGATCTTCATTCTGTTCATAAGAGCAAAATACCCAGAGTGTGCCTGTTGTATCTGATGAATATTTATCTCTTTCTTTTAGCTGGGGAGGAAAATCTGCATGTAGCAATGGTCGCACATGCATCAGGAGAAAAAAGGAGGTTTATAGTCTCTACAGGTGTTGTCTGGGAACAGGCTGTAGTTACAGGGCTTGTGTTTCTTGCTAGAAGTGACTGGGATTTGTTTAAAGGCATGGTGTAATCAACCTGCTCTGTCCAACACTATCTAAATATTTCTGAGTTGTTTCAGAAAAACTATGTGAGTAATTGGCATAAGTCCTGTCTGTTGACTACATAGGCTTCTTTAAACCTTAACCAATAAAAACCTTAACCTCGTGGAATGACTTAAAAATGTATTTCTGTTGCAGAAAAGAGATGTTGTGACTTTAAAGCAGGAATCTGACAGATTTCTTTGAGGTGGAAGAGGGAGGGACTGGGCCAGAGCAGCTCCCTCTCTGCTATGTTTTGCATGGATGTGGCTTGAAATGGTCAAGTTATAAACTGTGTCGGCAGTGTTTGCAATGGAAAACCTGACAAACAGTGAAGTATGAGCACACTCCAGAGCGCTGCTGCTGCTCTGCTTGCAGGCAGAATGGGAGCTCTTTCCTTGCAGCCCCTGGGAGCCGTGCCTGCGGTGGAGGCGTCGTGGGATGGTGTTCTCAGCTGGGCTGAGCAGAACTGAAGCCATTTCCTCTGCAATTACATAACTGCAGACCAATTTTCAATGTTACAGTACATGTAATATGTAAAACAAGGCTATTATGGTTAGTGTAACTTTATCAGGACACAAAGGAATCTCTGGGAAGGGAGGCTGCTCTGCTCTCTTTAAAAGTGGGATGTGGGACTTGGCACTGAAGTATCCATGAGGAAGATCTCTGCTCATCTGGGAGTCCTGGCTTAAAGGACTTGGGACTTGCTGGTTGCCCACACAGTGTCAGGAGATGAGTGTGTGCCTGACAATGTCCTCTGCTACACCATTTGGTTTCACTGGCGCTGCTCGGTGGCTGCAGTTGTGAGCTAGGAGAGGGACATAGGCCACAGCTCTCGGTTCCTGGGGATGCACTGGCTTCCCTGTTGGAAGCTCCCTCTTCTCAGATTGAGGGCTTTTTGAGTTAGGCTTCTGGATCTTCATGGGGAACACAGCACCCTTTATTTGAAGGTGTTGCTTTCCAGGGTTAAGTAAGTGGGTTTATTTGGTACCACATGGGGCCAAGATTACTTTCGTGGTTAACTGCTGCATCTTGGCTAAAGGCGCACCCTTAAAGTGTTCTAAGTAGAAACAGAAATACGGTTTCTTGAAACTCATGGACCAATCTTGCATCTTTATATCCCTTCTGCCATGCCTGTTTTTGCAAGTTGCATTGATTTTCAGTCACCTTTCTTGAGCGTTGGTGGGGCTTTTGTTTTAAATTTTGTAGAGATCAGTGTTTCTATCTTGCATCTGCTTTTTGCTGCTCTGCCTCTTTTTCTAGGTCCTTGTTTTCCTGATCCTCCCTTTATACACAGAGGGGATCATGTGCACTGCTAGCAAATGTCTCTGAGCATTAGTATTATCTTGTAAAAGCTGGCCAAACCCAGTACACTTCTGTTTATTCTAGCAGATAAGTGGCAATCTAGCAGCTTTCTAGGTTTCAAATGTGGCTGTAGCTCTACACCAAATTGCAAATGCAGTTTCCTAGTTTGCTTGTGAATTGTCAATAACTTTGCATCCACTAGTCAGATGTGCTGCCAGACACAGTAATTGCCAAAATTATGCTCTATTTCAGGTGCAATTGTGCGTGTTGGGTTTCTTTAGAAAGTGACTTTTTTTCCCTTTACATAGCATTTCAAGACCGTGTAGTTCATCAGATATGATGCAGGACTTGATTTCTGTTTGTACACCCAGCCCAACCTTGCCCTGCTGTTTGCTCTGAGAAGCTACTTCAGTTGTCTGTGTTTCCACTTCTTCCCAGTGTGGCTGTGTATTTGAGTTTTAAGCCTTGTAGGGGAGACCAAGGTCATGATATAAGAAGTAAATCCTCCCTTATAGAGCAGCCCCTTCTCTTGATCAGTCCTTGAGCTGTGCCTGGAATTTGAGGAGGAGAAACAAACACTTCTGTGGGTTCAACACTTTTCCCATAGCGCCATTGGCTTTATTCCAGAGGACAGGTTTAGGTGAGTGGCCACCACTAAATATGTGGGACAGCTTGTCTTGCTGCTTCTGTACCAGAGTTTGTAACTTTTTAACAAGGAGAGCCAAGTTTAAGGAAGGACCACCCCCAGCCCCTTTTTCAAAAACAAAGATGTGTGGCCTTCAGTGTCCATTCTGAATGCAGTGCTGCCTTGCTGTGTGTCCTGCCTTTCTGGCACCAGCCCAGCAGCAGAGGATACTTGATCCACTTATGAATCAGTTCCTGTCCTGCTGCAGTTTCTGCCCAG
This sequence comes from Coloeus monedula, assembly GCF_965178545.1. NCBI lineage: Eukaryota > Metazoa > Chordata > Aves > Passeriformes > Corvidae > Coloeus > Coloeus monedula. The sequence continues at coordinate 26,647,572 of NC_138788.1, read as the reverse complement.
TGTACGTACTAATGCAGACAAACAGCCATCTGAGGAGGCAGGGTGGGTGATTTGGAATTTTTGGCTGGGAGTTACTGGAAAGTTGTTTAATGTCATAAAAAACAGTGTTTGTACAAGTCTTCTCTCCAAACAGGGACAATGCTGGCAAAGCAGAGATGCTTTTCTCCTTCAAATGCTTGCAACTTGGGGTTGGAGAAGAGCTTCTCTGGGCAGGCAGAGGTTCAGAGCTGTCTGTGTGGAGAGTAAGGATGCTCAATGGCACTTGCTTGTCTCACTGCAGCAGCGTCTTTGTCTTCAGGCTTTTTGGAGGCAGTGATCAAGGCTGATTGTTCTCTTGCTTTGTTTTGCAGCAGCAGAAGTAAAGCATCCTGTTGGTGCATCTGGTTGCAAAGGGTGGGTTTTATTTTAAACTTTAGCTGTCTTGGAAACTGCTGTCTCTGGAGGGAGCCTGGGTGCCTTGTTTTAAAGTAGTCGATGGAAATGGAGTATTGATAGGAGGAACAAGGACATTTACATTAATCCAGGTTCTGTGCTGGCTCCATGGGAAGCCTGGGGCAAGCTTGGAGCAGAGAGGTAAAACTGGATGTGATGATTTGCTCTAGCTAAGTTCTCCTGGAAATCAGCTCCTTTCTGGGAATACTGTGCCTGACCAACCCTGCAAACAGGCACTCCTTCTTCCAGTGGCCTGTTTGCAAAATGTTGAATGGATGGAGAGAATTTACACTCGAACCAGAAACAGCCGGGTCAGCGGGAGATGAGGAGGAGCCCTCCCTCCTCTGCTCTTGGGAGCCCAAGGGTGGGGTGACACTGTCTAATGACTTTAGCAGATGTAGTAAGCTGGAAGCAGCCCTTTACAGCCTACCCTGACCTCTCTGGTGATTGTTTTGTAAGCTATTTTCTGAACCCCTTTTTTTCTTGCCTTTTTTCTAATCTGGTTGAATTTTTAACTCTGTGCCTCTGCAAGGATAAAGAGGATGGTAGCTGCTTTCTTTTTCTGGCTGTTTTACTTTCAGCAGTCAAAGCATGTTGGTATGGCTGAAGCCCTCACCACAATTTAACTTGCATTTACTGTGCCCAGAAAAGAATCATGCCACATTTCTGAAGTAGTTACCTCTGAGCTGCAGTTCAAGGCTGCCCTGTACATAGGTTTGAATGGTAAGGAGGTGGGACTGAAGTTCCTAGACCTGCCTATTGCTTGAGCATCACCACACAAACATCTCCGCTGAGCTTGGGATGTTGCGGCATAAAACAAAATGCTTGAATTATGAATGTTTTGTAATATTTATGTTACTATCTTGTGATGTCTAAATGGCTTCCTCTGCCCCACTTAGTAACTTACATGGCAATTGATGTTTGTTTCTGTTTAAGAGCTTGGAAGGTAATGCTCTGTGTTGGAACCAAAGCAGGGTTGTTATTACTCTGTTGGTTTTGTAGTTGTCCTCTATCACTGTGGAAGACAAGGTTTTTCTCCACTGCCACCTCTGAAATGTCTATTGTTTTGTGACTGTGCAAAGGGATGAAGGTGGGCTCCTGCTTTTCTGCTGGTACTATTCATTCCAACCCTGTGAGAAGGGGAGAGTGTCCCTTTAATTGTGCTGTGACATTTCCATCTCTTCTGGGAAGCTCTTCTGCATTTCAAAGATCTCCTTGCTTGGTTTTCCTTTGCCCAGCTTTGAATTACGGTTGGTATTTGCTCTGCCTCCTTGATGACAAGCTCATTAAGAACATTTGAAATACAGCTGTCTCCTAAAACTCTGCTCTTTGCAGTGCCTCGTTCTGCTGAAGCTTTCCTGGGACACCTTCAGGCTGTTCTGGAGCTCTGCTGCTGGGGATGCTTTGCCTGTTGGGATGGAGTTGTTGACTGTGGCTTGTGTTATTTGGGTCCCACTGGAGTTGGGAGCAGTTCAATGTCATACTAAAGTGACCTTCAGTGTATTTATAAAGCCTTGCAAAAGTTAGCTAGTTGTGGTGTTCCCTTGGGTTCATAATTGAAGGTTTCAGAGTTGTAAGAAATGAATTACTATTTTCCAAGCAACACTGCCTCATTTCATTCCCCTATAGAGGGAAAAGAATGATTAACAAGTGATAGGGCCACAAAAGATGTCATGGGGTCATGTTTCTCTAAAGCATTCTCCTTTTTAATCTACCTATCAGATTCCTTTTATGTAGTGTTCACTTTTAAATACTTTTAAAGAAACATCTCTCCGGATTAAGACATGATGAAACAACCTCCAATTTGAAACTGTCCCTCTAGAACCTATCTTTTCGAATGTTTTGTGCTATAGGGTGTGGTTTATATTAATTTTTTTAGTCCTACACCCATTGTTTGTCTTAATCTTGGGCAATTGGCGTTCTGACAGGGCTGGTTCAGTTATGTGGGGCTTTTTCCATTTTGTGGAGATATCTAAAGTCCATCCACTTTGACTTTTGCATTGATTTGCCTTTTCTTTAGCTGATGTCATGCCTCTGTGGGATAACTCTCCCACACCTCCAGATTTCTCAAAGCTCGGGAGAAGGGTGATTGCTGTGAATAAGAAGTCTCTAAATACATTAAATATTTATCTCTCGGGCTGTTTTTTTCCCATGCTGTCTTCTAAGCATCCTGCTGAAGTAAACAGGTTCCCTTTTCAACTTCCCTCCACCTGGCTTGATGTAGAACAATATACTACCCATTCAACTGTAGTTAGATCTCCAATCTAACTGTAGATTAGAGAACATCTACATTTCTCTGATTTCTCAAGAAATGGGAATGAGCCTAACGAGAGGAACTCCCCTGCTTCACAAGTGCCAGCAGAGCTTGCTGGGGCCAAGCTTTCACACAGGCAGGACTGAAAGAAGTCTCACATGGTTGCCAGGTCAGCATGTGAGGAGACTTTTCTTCAAACCACAAGGAGTGTATTTCAAAGGGGAAGAAAAAAAATCAGCGTCAGCCCTTGCAAAGATTGTTTCTCATCTGCATCTGTTTCGATTTCTCCATATCCAAGGTGCTGAGACCCCTCAGACCTCCTTGAGGAGCAGGAGAAGGAGCAAGCCTGTCTGGACTTCATATTTGCTAGCTGTGGGCATGAAATCTTTTCCAGGATTTCTGAGACTGCCCTGTTAGTCTGTCTGCTGGGGAGAGGATGTGACCACTGAAACCACAGACTTGAAGACTTAGTTGTGCATGAAGGCACTTTAGCTTCAGGCCAGCAGGGCACATTGGTAACAGTGGAGAAGCAGTGGCACAGGCTTTGCTGCCTTTAGGTTTGCCATACAATACATGCAGGTACTCCTGAATAGTAGGATATGCACCAGGCCTCTGAAAACTTCAATTCTGAAATTTCCAGCTGCCTTCAAGTTTCTTCCTCTTTCCCTTCTCATTTAATCCTGCCCTGCTGAGACTTTATGCTTTATTCCCCGTTTCTCCTGCATACCCTGTTTGGAGCCCAGGATGGCAGGCTAAAAAGGAAAAAATGTTACATAGCATTGCCTGTTGGAGCCTTTACTCCTTACCTCTTCTATTTATGCAGTCACTGCCAGTTTTGGGACCCTGAAACCTGCTCCAAGAAAATGTTTCCAAGGAAAATCTGCTTTTCATATTGGAATGCATAAACTTTCTAAGATTGAGTTTCCCATATCAGCCAAATAGGTCACCAGCTTAGCACTGCTGCAAGAAACTACCTGGGCCAAGAAGATACAAGTATATTGCTGAGGCCTTTCAATGAGTCCCATAGTTACCCTGTGAGCTACATTCCGTTGGATGTGACTGCTTTTTAAAAAAACAACCAAAAGAACCCTAAAAATTAATTTATTTGAATTATTTCATAGTTTTTTGTTATATCAAAGTTTCTTTTAAGAAAGCAGGTCAGTGAAATGTCTTTAAATAAGTCCCCAAAATACTAAATTTAATGCATAATGACTGATGTTTTTTGCCCTTTGTTCTAGTTAATCAAGACAATAATTATACACAAAGACTTTGGCTCTTGTAGTGACTTTCAGGCCTGTTTTTCAAAGTAAGCAAAAGACTGATGGTGCATTTTTGTTGTGTCAGATGAGGACAAGATTAATAAAGGATGGAAGAGATTTTTTTTCCCCCCCAAGCTGCATAGCAAATAAGCAGTTCCAATACTACTTTGGCACCAAAATGGAAGCTGTAATCATTAGCAGACACATTTCAGTTACGGCCGGCAACATAACTCCATGCTTTTGGCTTTCATGTTAAAAAGAGTTCAGTTTTACCACAAACCAGTTTCTTGTCCATTTTCAGATTTAGCAAAACCTATAGGAGTAATTGCCCTGCTTAGGAGTTTCATAATACAGTGAGATTTAGGGGGGTGGCATGATAGACGGGTGCATGTTGGCTCTTCCCATCCACCCCCTGGGGCTGGGACATCAAACTTCCTGGCATTCTTGATGGAGAATTTTAATTATTTTTTTGGTAGAAAGGTGTTGGCTCACAGCTGGGTTAACCAAAGCAATTCTGGAAGAGGCAGCAGATGAGATGGGCTCTCCTGGAGCTCTGTTTTACAGGCTGGCTTCTCGTTACTATGTTTATTGGCAAGTTTGGTTTTTTGTATCTTCATACAGTGTGACTTATCTGAAAGTTGTACATGCAGTGGGACATCACTTTATTTCAGATGAAGCCTGACTGCAGTTGTACTGGCAACATAGTCAAACTTTGTCTTGGTGAGAACAGCAAGTATTTCCCGGACCTCGCCTGAGTCTGTATCTCCTATTTGTTCCTGCAATGGGAATGTGTGCTGGATGCCCTAATGTGTTGCTTTGAAAAGTTGTTGTAATTCAGTCGCAGAACTGCCTCCAGCTGATCTGGTACACACATGCACACCCTTTCTGGTAAGCATGCTGGTGGTTGGACCGTAATGCAATCCTGTCTCCCAGCCCCTGGAGGGTTAGGGCAGTGCTAGGTGCACTTGTGCTGCAGACTGAGCTTCATTTTGCTCCTTTATTAATAAACCTGACACGTTTGTTTAAGAATCCCAGACTGTTCTGATACTTGGATAAAAGAGAAAGTTGCTTTCTCATGACTAGCCCAGCCTGACTATCCAGACCAATGCTGACAGGCATGCATCTATGCTGATGAGGGCAAGGTAACACCTTCATGATTTGATGTCCAGGTCTTGAGGTGCTGCACTGGCTCTTAAACTGTGACCATATGTGCAGGTGGAATGTATCCTTCTTAAAGGACAATAGCTCTTAGGGACAAAATCTGGCAGGTGGAATGATGAATTTTGGTGGGCTGAATCTGAAATGAAGTTACAAAGGCCCTAAACATGATCCATACTCAAACACAATGAAAGTGATGGGGAGGGGTGTACAAGGTAAATCTCCATGAAGTGGTGACCCTAAGGTTGGAAGAACAGCATCTAGCATTAAACCTGAATGGCTGGCTTGAACATTGGTAAGTTCAGAAATGGCACTTCAATCTCCCGCATGGACTTTCATAGCTTTTGGATGTTACTGGAGGCCTCCATGCACGAGGAAAAATAGAGCTGCTTGGAATAACTCAACCCATTCTTAACTGAGTATTGCTGAAGATTTAGGATAGGAACCTGGCAAGGTCCCTCACTGACCATTAAAACCCTAGGATTAAACTCAAGGCCAGTTTATTCAGTGTCCTGGAAACCACTTTGAAGAGTCTGCACTTCTGGGTGTCCACAAGGGCAAGACTGCACACACTGACTCGTGGGAGAGGAGGTGAAGTTTGCTTGTTTGCCTGAAAACAGGATCAGGAGTCTGAGGGACAGTTTCTTTGAGGTTTTGTTCTTAATTCTGACTAAAATTCCTTATTGTTACCAAGAAGGAAATGCTTTGCAGAGTATGAAGAATCAAAATTACAGGATGGCTGTATGCTCAGGGTGAGCTTGCAAATTATTCCCTATTCAAGTAGACCTTCTGTGACCAAAATGTCCTTGAATAAAAGTAAAATGTAGAATGTAGAAGTAGAATGACCAGAAATAGGGTGCTATTTTCATTGCCAGGCAAATGGGATAACTGAGTCCTGTAGAAAATGCCTCTTTTGCTCCTCCTGAATACAGGAAGCAGAGCTGGTTCCTGTACCAGCTACAAGTTAAATTACACATTTGGTCATTCCAGATGTCTTTGTATTTTTAGAGCTGACTATGTGCTTCCTGGACTGTTAGCCTGTTGGTTTTAAAATAAGAAGTGGGCTTCTGGGGTTGGCGTGTGAACCTTTCCACTTAACTGAGAACTGGGAAGTTAAGTATCTCTTTCACAGAAGTGTCCAGGGTTTGAGAGTCAGCCACATGAAAGGGTGTTGCTTTCCCTGTGCCACCCCAGAGCCTCCCTGGCAAACAATCCTAAACAGAAGCCAACATCCCACAATAAGGACACTGTCTGCAGAATGTGCATGTGGGATCTCAGGATCTGAATGGTTCTGGGGATGTCTTGCAAGATCCCTGCTGACGCTGGTTTAAATTTGGCTCTGGATACCGGGAATTGTTGTGTAGAGACATTTGAAGGAAAAAGCTGGTGGTTTTAGAGAAACTTCCATTATAGATGAGACATAGCCACCCTTTATAAGGCTGTGACAGATGCCAGTGTTGAGACCTCCTTACATGGTGCACTTGAGTTGCATAAGGGCCTTTTTTCCACCGATTATGTGCAGACATGGCAGAGGCTGAATGCTTGGGTATGCACTTGCCTTTGGCAAGTGTGTCTTGGAGGCACTGAAGTGACAGGAATTGAAATAGTGACTGGGCCAGACTCACCTGTACCTTAGCAATGGCTGCAGGCTGCCAGATGAGCTACTCTGGCTTCTGTGAGCAACCATGCCAAGTCATGGTACATCAAGAAAACTGTCTGCTACAGCTGAAACTTGCCTAAAGTAGTAATTCTTCTCCATATTCTCAAATCATATAATCCTTCCTCTGTTTCTTCTTTGACTCTTATTTAAGCAGACTCCCGAATGGACTACTTGAGTGGCCTCGGGTAAATTTGGTGGAAACTTAAATGCACACAGGGGGGAAACATCTGAAAGGAGAAAAACTGAATGCAGGTGGAGATTAGTGACTTCCTTCCTGGGTATCATTTATTCTGCTGTGTCTCTCATTCCTTTTCACTGATCTCCTATACCTTCTGTCAAGAACCTAATGTGATTAATGCTTTTTTGTGAAAGCTAAATCCTCCTCTAATTTCTCCTGTCAGGAACACATTCTAATATAAGGAAATGTAACACAGCATGTTCCTTAGTTCAAGGAAATCAAAATCCTGTGTTTCTTTGGGACTGAAGTTTTACAATGTTTTACCTTGACAATGTGATGCTGAGGCATTCTTCTGTAGCTGTAAAGCCATGTCATCATCAGGTCTTGGTGGATGGACTAGAACTGGACTTACAAGGTAGTGCTCTGGAGTCAACTCAGCCATTGGTACTTAGTGTTTTTCTTTTGAATTGGCAGGAAAGAGCCTCAGTTGCTGTAGTTGAGCCTGACCTAGATTGGTAAAAATAGCCATCACTTCAGAAAGCAAATTTTACAACTTTAGTCACCCCTGTTCAACTGGAGCTGTAGCTGAGGTCAGAACTACTTATCTTTGACTTCTGAAGCTGAACAGTCCCTCTTTCTGGGAGAAAGTGACCCAGTAAGGCAAGTTCCGCTGAGTTCTCACCAATGACCAGCTCACACTTGAGACACATAGCTTCTACTTGTGATACATTCCAAAGGAGTATGTAGCACCAAAATAAAAGCTCCTGAGCTACTTTACATTGTTAGCTGTACTGTCTTCTGCTGTTCTTTAGCTATTTGTTGTATCTGTAGCCTTAGCAATATCCAATTTTTAACAAGTCCTTTGCATGGTTTTGGAGAGTATAGAGAGAATATTCGTTATAAGCAAGCCACTGTGTTCTTCCTTTTGAGATTTTAATGTGGGATAAAAAAAGAAAGATATATGAGTGATTCATCCTGCAGGCTGTAGTGTTAATCCCATGAAGTTTATGTGAGCAGTGTGTGGCCAGCATCCTTGAAAATGGTCCAGGTGCATTAGTTGTGGGAAGTGCTGTGTGGCCTGAAAGGCAAAGGATAGTTAAAATCGACTTCTTTCTTGATGTCTGCTACTCAGATGTATCCCTTTTTCATGCCCTCTTCTCTCTTCCTTAATTTTTCCTTCTTGTGCTCCCTGCTGCCTGTGTTAACTTATAGCATGGAGGAGGAAAATGAGTTGCATTGCTGGTCATGTTTTCCATTCACCTTTCTCTGCTCTTTTGCTGCTTTCCATTCAGGAATGCCAACACTGAGACAATGATCAACTGATTGACTGGAATTGTACAGTTTTGCCAGTGAATGGGTCTGGATATCAGCTTTGTTCAAGTCAATAAGTAGTCCCTGATCATTCTAGTTCTTATAACTGCATGCCCAACTGGGCATGATATTTGTGCTCATCTCTCCATCTGTCAGGATGGGCCATATCAGGTTTTTGTTTAGTTGGGTGTTTATACAGCTTCATAATCTTCCCTAAAACGACAGAGCTGTGCTTCCTGTTCCGTGCACACGAGAGAATATTGCACTGGCACGGCACGTGGTGACCCAGGCTGTGCAGTTCAAAGCCGGCGGGCAGGCGGATGGACCTGGCTCCGTTTGACAGCTCACAAAATTCATAAGGCAGCAGTAGCCAGGAAGCTCTGGAGCGCGTAGGAGGCTGACCGCTGTTACGCAGCTATCCTGTTTTGTTTTGTTTCTCTGCTGTCCAGGGCTGGAGAATTTGGAAGTGGATGCTGGCAGAAGCAAAGCCTTCTCACAAGACTCTTACTCTGTGCTTGGAGAAGTAAAGTCACGTTGTGAAGTCTAAATCTGTAGTGGAATTTGATGATGTTGGTTTAAGGGGTCCAAGAACCATGGCAGAAGTACGTTTTAAAAATAAAAATGTGAGGTCTTGACTAGTCAAGGACTGTTGAGATACTAGTGGAGTCTTTTGAGCAGGTGCTTTCAATTTGTATTTGGATGTTTGTCTGTCCTCTTCTGTTTCAAAGCAATAGTATTTTTGTTGGTGGAATTCTGCCTGAAAGTGTTCAGAAATTACCATTTGAAGGCTGATAGAAGGGATTTCAGAGTCAGAGGACTTTACAGCATGACCAGGCAGGGGCTGAAGAACTGGCAGAAGTGCAACCTTGCTATTTCTGCTCAAGACTGGTTTCTGAATAGGTGGCAGCCACTCTGGAAAATCCAAGTACAGTTCCTTATGAAAATGAGCAGGCTTGGGATGAGGTGGGAGCAGAATACCCAGCCTCCCTTCAAAAAACTGGAGTTTTCTAGCTCTCAACTTGTCATGAAGTTGCTGTTTCCCAAAACCATGTCTCTTCTGTGGTGCAGAAGGTCCTTGGTGGGCAGCAGTGGTATGAAATGATCAGTGTTTGCTCCGGTTTACTCCGTGTTGTATTTTGTAGTACATTCTGCTGATGATTCTCACTCTTTTATTGGCTTTCTATAGCATTCAAAGGAATAAACTGTAAATATCAAATGGCTCCTGAACTACACTTAAACAGCCACACATGGGTTCAAGATGAGAAATCAGGTTCCCAATCCAGACTTTCCCAAAATAGGAATGTGGGTTGTGTTCTGTCTAGCATTTTGTTTTGAATAGGAGACTTTTGGTTAATGTCAGTCTTGGAGGAGAGGAAAACTGTCAGATGTCACAGGATCCCAACTGCTCTTTGTAGAGTGACTACAGCCGAAGACACTGGAGTGTTTCTGCTGAATTTGAGTGACTTCTTAATCATGTGGTGGCAGCATCAGGGTTTCCTGGCAAAAAAAAATGGACAGTAAGCAAAAACTAATGTGTCCTAATAGTAATTTGCAAAAACAAATAACACTTCCTAAGGTGACTGCAGCTATTGGAAATTTAATCTGTGCCTGTCCTTCAGCTTCAGCCTCCAAACCCCTACTGAAACCCTGACTTTCCATTGGCATTTTGGGCATGCAACTGTCTTCTTTTCCATCAGCTTCTTTTCCCTTCTGCTTTTTTGCAGGGTTTCTACTACTTTAGCCCATAGTAATCCACCTTGAACATCATCATGGATTTGATGCCTTTCTGTGGACTATGACAACTTGTTTGTGTCCTTATTCCCTAGGGCTGACTGAACAGCCTGCTGGCTCTTTCAGCAGGGGCAGTACACGTACCCACAGAGAGGTTGGGGCTCTCTGTAGAGAAGGGAAGTAGTCCCTTCTCCCTGAAGCTGAATGATCTGAAATGTGTTCCCTCAAGGACAGGGCTCAGTGTGAAGCAGCTTCTTCTACTGTGGCATGTATCCAAGCCACCGTGGAAGATCCAGGCATTTCTACTGCTGGCTTTGGCATGCCAAGAGTGAAATTCTTTGAGCTCAGAATGTTCCTCTTCTTTCCTCTCCTCTAAGTCTCCAAAATAAAAATAAAAAAAACCCAAAATAACCCAAAACCAAACCAGTGAGTGCAGATAGGTGGTATTGCTGGTTCTTTTCCTGTAACTAGGATGTATGGTATTCTGAAAAGTCTTTCTTCCCCACCAATTCCATATGATACCTGTCTATCCTTTCAAAAACCCAAATGTTTGGCATAATGGCTTCTGGCTGAAACTTCCCTTGTAGGACAAGCTGGGCTCAAGCTATTCTTCCACAATGCCCTTTTCAAAATTCTCCAAAAAGCGGAGTAGCTGTGTGCTGGCAGGCCTCCTCACAGCTGCAGCTCCAGACCCAAGGAGCAAATGGGCAGCTGGATGGTCTCCTGGCAGCAGGTATTGCTCGAGCAGCAGCCTCCTGACTTCAGTCTTGCAGGGGCTGTGGTTATGCTCTTGGACTGCACAGACAGAGAAAAATTAAGATCCTGATGGAAAACTTCTTGGAAGACTGAAACTACTCCTGCACATCTGTCCTCCTTTGGAAAAGGTATTACATGCTGAAGTTATGAAATATTGTCGGAGGGTAAAGCGCTCTCTGCTCTCCAGAGATCCAAGAGCATCTGAAGTGACTGTACTTGGGACAGCAGCGAATCGCAGGGTTCAAGGAGCCAAGTACCATCTTCTCCAGCTGTGCAGAGAACACAGGGGCAGGACTTGCCAAAGACAGTAAGTTGATACGTACTGGCCAGGAGCTGATATCACTGGCCAACCTCATCTAATTCCATGTTAATGTGAAAAGCAAAGATTTATTCAGACTCTGTGCCTGGTCTCACAAAATGAAGTGGCACATGAAGACATCTAATTTAGTGTACAGCTCTCTGCAGTCCAAGTTTCTGTGCACTTCCAATTAATTTATTATTGTAGATGGTATGTACCCATTTGGAATCCCCCCTCTGTTCATATTTAAAATTTGATTGTGTTGTTAAAGCACTAAGAACGTCAAGGGTTTTGGGGAGGGTTTTTGTACTGACTTAGCCTAGCTTTGATGTACTTGCCAAACATCTGTGTGCTTTCTATATATTTTCCTCTTGCCTTCAGAAAAAGGATGGTTGCGTTTATTTGTGGATGAAATAGTTTGCTAGGAATGGCTGTAAATCTGAAGAGCTGAAAATTGTCAAGTGAGCTTATAGACAATAGTAACAGAGAATAAGGAATTAAACCCGGTATGCAGTCTGGAAAAATTAAAATTCTTCAGATTCTTTTTTTTTTTTTTTTCCCCCTTTCCTCCTGCTGGCATGGGGATATATAAAAACTGAAAATCCAGCAAAGGTTCTGATTTGGAAACTTGAAACCACTGCAAATTGTGAACTTTCTGGCCAGACTAGCATAGCGAGGACTGGAAGATGCTGGAGTCAGGCTGTGCTGAATGGACAAGAGCTCCCTGCTGGTAGAGAAGTCTATTCTATTCTTAAATCTCATGGTGCCCCATCAAATTACTCCTGATTTACATGAGCAGTGATGTAACTTGTATTTACTAATATTAAACTGGACATTCATGGTATACAGTTGAAAGTTTTACTGCTAAATCCATGAAAAAGCTGTGGTGCATAAACCCAAAGGCCTGTTATATTTCATTTGGGTTTGGCCCTTAAATTCTGACTCAGTGTAAATTTTCCTGCCTTCTTCATAGGTCAGTTATAAAGTGACTAAAAAGTCCTTATATTTAAGGAAATGGATAATAAGGGAACTCCATATTGTATATCTTTTTGTTTTCTCATTAGATGATTCCATCACTGTAATAGCAATTTATATTATTTCTGTTCCCTTAAAAACCCAATAACACATTTTTAAAAAAATTGAAAACCACAAAAAAAGCCCTTGAGAAATGGGCTATTTGCAGCCATGTCTCTGGAGAACAGACTCTCTAGAGAGTTACTGTGTCTGGAGTGGCAACAGCTTGGTTCCAGATGCACAACATGATTGAAGTACTGGACTTTGAGGTGGGAACTGGACTTGCACATAAAGTTTTATCTGTCACTCTGAGTAGACTCTTCAGGATGCTGTGACACTGATGACCAAGGGCTGCCTTTGCTTGCAGCTGGCTTTCTGTAAATCCAGCCTCTTACTGAGCATTTCGTTGTGATTCAAAGTAAGGGTGCTTTTGGCATGTTTTCCACACTGGGATTTAGATAATCTGAGTGAGAATATCAACCATTCAGGGCTGTTTCACAAGTCTCATTCCCAGGGATCTCCATCTGCCATCCTGGGGAGCTGCTGGAAGTGCTGTATCAGTGCTCCAGAGATGAGTGACACTGGTGCCTGCAGCAGTGCTCAACGAGCATCAGCTCAGCCAAGGAATGTGCCCTTAACATGGCCAGGGTGCCCCAGATGTATTTCATGTATTGGTACAAAGAAGAGCTGTCTAATCTGCTGTGAGTCTCTCCAGCCACGCGTGTGTTTGGCTTGGACACCATCATTCCTGCTCTCAAAGCTGGAGTGTGTTGGCAGCGGGGAGTCGTTGTTGCAGAGTAGTTTCAGGCACAGAGTAGTCAAACCAAAGTTCATTTTGTTCCTTTTCTTCAAACTTACATCTTGCTTGAGCGAGCAGGGGGTGCATCAGCCGCTTTTCTTTTTAATCAATACCTCATCTCTTTCACAAGAAGTCCTTTGCTATATGTGAATGAAATGTTATGCTCCTGAGACTTCTGGCTCTGGCTAAAGACAGGCAGGCATCTCACTTGCTTTTGATTGATGTCATTTTATATAGCTGCAGGCACAGAAACAATGATCTGCTGTCACACTTTGCTCACACTTCTGCATATTTATTTTTGTTTTAAAAACAAGTATAGGAAAATCGGTGCTCTGCCCTAATGGTACTTCTCAGAAGCTAAAGGCCAAAAATAGTCTGAAGACCTAATGCAGTACTTAACTGTGCAGCAGACATATATATCTTAGAGTATGCTAGCAGTGCTTGAGGGCAGGACTGTGGGGATCCTTTATTTCATTAAAGGTACAGTGGCTTTAAGCAGCAGGTAAGAAATCCCTTGAACTTCAACCTGAAACAATTCCCTGACCCTAGCCTAATGTTTAGGCTGGGTAGGTAAGGTGTATTTTAGATTTCTTTGGGCCAAAAGTGCCTATTCTGCTGCAGTCATAAAGGCTTCATCTTGCTTTTTCTTTCTTACTTGCCATGCAGTACCTGTGCCCCTTGCATGTCCTCGTTGAGTTTGGAGAGGACCAAATACAGTGGTGTTACCCTCGCTGTTTTGAAGCCTGTGTAGCTCATTTCTAGGACCTCATCTGGAGAAGCTGCTCTTCTTTGCTGGCTCTGGCTCAGAATTTGAAAACAGAGCTGCTAATAAATAAGCACAGGCTCATCCAAAGGCCTGAGACATAGTTGGAAGGGAAAAGGGAGGGAAGCTGGAAGTGACAGTGCAAAGCTGTGATGAGTTAAAGGCCTGATGGCACCGTGATGAAGAAGTAAGTGGCTCCTCACAGATGGGGGTTTTATCTCTTAAAGATGTTACTCACTCCTTGGCTCTGCTCCTCAGCTGAGCAAAGTGCTTAAGCCTGCAGTTGACTAGAACATGCAGTTTGGGGCATTTCACTGTTTTCCTGCACTACAGCCTACTCAGATAATCCAGGTCAAAAAAAGTTTCCTGTTTTTATAAATAAGTAAACTGCTGGGGGAACCTTTTTGAAATTGTAAAAATAGAGGTGGAAATTGCATGAATGATGACTAACTCCATTCCTTTGTGGTGGTGAGGAAGCAGTGCTGGAAAGGACCAGAGGTGCCTCTGGACAGAAGAAAATGGGTTAGAAACAAAGAGAGAGTCTCTGCTTGAAGACACATTCGACTTCCATTGGCTCCTTTGTTGTAGGGGTGTGCTCTGCTGATGGAGAGGCAAAAGGTGAAGCTGGAGTGGCAGAGAAAAATTAGAAAAAATAACACTAATTAGACAAGTGTTACGAGGTTGGATCTTTCCACCTTCCTGTCACATAAATTTTCAACAAGTATCTTGGGAAGCAGGTTAGATGCCTGTAGGGTAATTCCTCAGATATTGATGACCAGTGCTTGTATTTCTGGAATAGCTTCTATATGTAACTTCAGCTAAAACTTCAGCTTCAGGAAAAAAGCCATGTTCCTCAGAATGAGTAGTCTGGTAAAGGTTATTAGCACAGTGTTGGTGAGCCAGGTGATGTGGCATGAATGGCCTGTAAGATGCAAGAGGACAGACCAGAAGTTGAATCTCCTTTGAATTTTCATTTTCCTTCAGCTTGATGTGTAGGCTAGCAAGTAGCTGCATATCTCAGCATTGAGATGGTATATGCTGGTAGGTGACCAGCAAATCTAACTGCTTGTATAACCGAGAATTAAGTTTTCTTTTTAGTACCACGTAAAGCTTGACTTCCAGATTTTATTAAAATGGTTCCAGTTATTATTTGGCATCTGGATTAACCTAATCATTCGCAGGGCAGAATGGGAAGGCTACATTTGTTGGTACTGGTCAACTCCACTCACTGACTTGGATTAGTAACTGGTGACAAATGAATCGGCCAAAGAAAGCATGATCTCCATGAAAATGGCTTGTGAGCACAAAAGAGCTGTGCTATAACTTAATAAGGAAGGGAGGAACATCAGGGGGATGTTGAACCTTCAGGTGGTGTTAGTTACTAGCAAGAATATTGACTGAGACATTCATGCCTGGTGTTGGGATTCTGTGCATAAATGGAAGTGATGGTTGTCCTTCCCAAAAATGTGTGGTCTTGGTTGCCTTCTGCAAGCTGTATAGTGTATGGTGTATTGCTGAGCTGGAGCCTGAGAATTTGGGGGGGAGAGGGGGGTAGGTGTCAAACAGCCCATGCAAACAAGAGAGAAGGAAGGGGGATAGATGTCCCTGAAATGCAATGGGAAAACCCCTTCCCCAGTAGGGATTTAATGGCTACAGGCGTATGCACTTTTCTTCTCCCCAGGTTGGGTTCTTTCCACTCTGTAATCCTTGCCCACATGTGTTGGGAGGGAAGCATGCCAAGGAAACTTCAATTCATTAGTCATCCTAAAGTGTGCTAGAAATCTACTTGGTCTTGCTGGAGGTGCACTGTTGCATATACTTTGTTAGCACTACAGTGAGCTCCAAGTCCCTTTCCAAATGCACTCATAGTCACTAAACAGGATGTTTTGCAATAAACTTTCAGACCATATGAGCTTTTGTGAAAGCATAGCATTCCGACAGTGTAATTAGTATGTCAGCTAACAGACCTATCCAAAGACTTACTTGCTATCCAGACTGTATTACATTGCAAGAGCCATGCCTCTGTGATCTCTGTTTGTTTTTTATGGCAGTGCCTAAGGCCCAGCTGAGATCGGGGTCCTGTTGTGCCAGACATTTAGGCCCCGTCTCCAGAGAATGGAAGTCTACACAGGGAACAGACAAAGGAAACGCTGTTCAGATCTGGGTGGTGGAGGAGGGGAAGGGAAGTAACTAAGGCTTGGAAACTGGGGAGGGAAAAACTCCTCCCACGTAAAGAACTGGTCTGGTTCTTGGCTCTCTTATGGAGAGCTCCCCAAAGCTGGGCCAGCTCCCCAGCTGCAGGACCATCCTCTTTCTCAGTTTGCAGTGAATGTGCAGCCTCTCTGCTCCATCACTGACCTTTCCTAAAGCAAGAAGGGGAAATCAATCTGCTTTGAGAGAAGGGGAAAGAAAGTAAGAAAGAAATTCCCCTAAAAAAAGCCATCAATCTGCCAAGAATGAGATCCTGAAAAGTGCAAGATTGCAAAATGCCCAAGTTGAAGGTTTTCTGTTGAAGGTTTTCAGAGCAATTGGAGATACATGAAAGTATAGCACTTGCAGCAGGCTCTGGCCAGGGGTAGTTACAGGCAGTCCAGCATTTCCTCTTTTGGTAGCCTTGTGCTGGGGAGACGGAAGGGTTTAATCTAGCATGCACTCATAGGGTAATCTTAAGTGACTCACTGGTGAAAAGATAAACACTGTGCCTCTATATCATCTGTCTAACAGGTTTAGGTAATCCCTTACTGTGCTGCTTATTTAGTTTAAATGCTGCTGTATTGTATAATGCATGTGTGTTTGTAACGGAGGGTCTGCAAATCTCAGCTTTTTGCCCAAGGACAGCATTACTCTTGCCCTTGTTTCATGGTTGATTTATTCCTAATGGAAAGGAATAAGCCTCACAATGATCTATTTGTCTTTTCTCAGCTCTGTGAAATGTATGGAGATTGACAGTTCTTCTGTATCTCACGTCATTAATTTGCCTTGCTAACCTTTATTTAGCATCAGAAGATCAGCTTCCCTGATTGTTGCCAACAAATCTGTGCTTAGTGCCTGCTCTGGCTTTGTTTAAGCTTCAGGAGACAGAAAGGAGAGTCAGAAAATGAAAGTGTTTATGTACTGGGACTTTGACTTATTGTGCACTTAATGGTACCTTCCTGGAGGCAGACCAGCATCTGAAGCTGCCGACAACGCAGACTTTTTCCATGAGAAAGGTGTGAATAGAAACATTGCTGTTGATGTTCCCATAGTGCAAGGCTTACTCAGTGAGGTGGTTCTGGTCTCTTGAGACTGATTCTCTGCTCTGAGTCTGGACTGCCTTTCCAGTCTGTGAGGAGCAACCAAAGCCTAAACATCAGTCTTTAACGTCAACATCCCAGGTGAGGCAGCCAAGGAAGCTGCAGGGAAATCACGTTCGTGGAGTGAAACCCCTGCAGAGGTGCTTGAGCCAAGTGTGTAGCCTTTGTATCTAGAGGCTAAGCCAGAATGAGTAGAAATTAATGTTTAGTTACTTGGCTGTGTGCAGAGTATTTTCTGCAACATAAGAGTGATTTTTAGCTGGAGGGGAAGCCATCATACCTGAGCTTTTTGCCTCAGTAACTTTCCTGTATTTACCTTCTTCTCTAATGCTGCTGATGCATCTTTTTGTTAGAGCTGATGGACCCAGATACCCCAGTTATTCCTGCTTGCTTTTTAAAAGTCTACATGGATGATTGCAGTTACCCTTTCCTTAAAGACCAATACCCCCTTCTGTTTCACCTGCACAGGCTGTTCTCATTGTCTGGGGCTTCATGATGAATAAAGATAAAAAGCAAATCTTTTTCTCCTTTTTTTTTTCCTTCCAGTTTTCCGTAATCTGCTCCAAATGGGACCAGTTCAGCTTTGCGCTGAACAAAATACAGTAACAAGTCTAAGTTTCTAAATTTTAGAGAAGCCTGGAAAAACCCTTCAGAAAGGTTTGTAATCTCTTCTGGGGCGTGTCAGTGATGCTCTTGCCCATATATGTCCCTGTTCAGTACAATGTAGGTTATTAATTGGCAGCCCACTAACGCACTGGCTGCTCTTGTTGCCAGCTATTCATCACTCCGGTACTCATTTCCGAAGCTGTCATTTCCTGCAGCCGTGTGCAGGCAGCTCTTTGAGGCTCAGCTCCTGGGGTCACTGCAGAATCACGGCTTGAATGGAGCTCAGGAGAAAGGCAGTGAGGTGGTGTCAGAGAGAGAGAGAGCAGAGCATTCGGTTTGGCTTACATCAGTGTTTGTGATAACACACCATCTGGGCTGCAATCTCACCAGATCTAGCTAATGAATAGAGCCGGACAGAAGTTGTATTTGGACAGCAGAGCTTCAAGGAACAGCCAGGACATGGAAATGGCCATTTGTGAAATGGTTATCTGAGGGCTGCAGAGTGGTGCTGCAGCAAACCGAGGTGTCTCTACTCCTTTAGCAGGAGTATCGTGGTTCAGAAGGATCCCAAAAAAGCTATTTGTGAAAACCAGCATTTTTAATCTGGTAACTCAGCTGGGCTTCAGACTGAACTAATATCGCTGTTTGATTGCTGTATCCTCAGATTTCTGGTGGATATACTGCAGCTTTTGTTCAAGCTTTTGTGTAGTGTTGCTCTGCTCTATCCTGACATAACCAAAGTGTGCCTCAGAGGCAGCAAATGTGTTTTTAAATGAAATACGGAATTCCTGTATTATTTTGACTCTACCACCTGCACTGCTGTTTGGTACTCTGCTAGGTTTTGTTCCTAGTTCTCAGACTCTTTTTCTCTGATTCTGTGTAGTTATGAGGAATTCCCAATAAGCAAGTTGACACCATGTTCTCTACAGACTTCAGAATAAGAAATTTAAACAAAAGCAACTTTTGTCAGTCTATATGGGAAGTTAATATTGGCCATTCTTTGCTGCCTGTGAAGGCCATTTCCTATCAGCTGAGGCTGGGGGTCTGTAACTTTTTAAACCGCTAGGAAGTAATTTGTAATCTTTGGACAAGATTACTATGAGGCCCGTTTGAAAGCTTATTCATGTTTTCCTAGAGAAAGCTTGGACACAAAATGTGTTTTCTTTAAGATTAAGTCCTGTGAATGTAAAGGAAATTACTTGTGAGCTTGATGGTTGCACCCCATTGGCTGACCACAGAAAATACAACCCTACAACTGGTCATGACTAATAGAGTCTCCCTTGGCTTCTACGGCTGAGCCCCCTATGCCCCGTGGGGTGGAAAGCCATCTGTTTGCATGCCTTTACTGTAATCAGTTGTTCATGGCTCTGGAAAATTTGCTGCAGGCACTGACTATGCTGGCATAGTCTTTCTGAAGGCAGTGGATTATTTGTTTCTGCCATGGGCTGGGTTTGCCCACCAAATTTCTGTATGTTCTGCCCTGTCTGCTAAAGTCCTCCTCTCTCTGCACCCCAGCCAAACCCACTTGTGGCTGGGAGCTTTTGTAAATTACTGATTTATGTAAACGTGGTGACAACAGCATCAGTTTGGCAGGTTCATTAAAACCTCAAGTCTATAGATTTCAACCTTTAAATGATGGGCTGATGAAGAGAAGTAGGGGGAACAGGCTTATGGAAGGTGGGAGATGGATTTATTGCTTAACTTTCCTGCTTGAGCAGCATCTTTGTAACAATAGCAATACTAAAGGAGATATGGGACAGAAGTCCTTTTGGAGAGGAAAATTAATGGTTCTGGGCTGTAATTGAACATGAAGGAAGAAAAGTACCCCAGGAACTTCTCATGATCAGGAAATTTGTACTGGAAGATGCTAGCAGCAGACTGTATTCTCACAGGTCAACCTCTGGGACCTGCTGAAGTAAACAAAACTTTAGGGAAAGAAGAAAGAGAGATACCCTGCAGTACCACTTGTTGCCCACAGAAACTTAATGCAGAACTTTTTATACTGGTTGTTCAGTCTGTGTGAGCTCCACGATCTTACCTTGCCTTGTGGTTACTGAAATCACAAAGACTTCATCTCTGAAGGATCAGTGTAAATCTGTCACTTCTTAAGAGAACAAAAGAATTCAAGAGAAGATGAAAATAGATGTATAATATGACCAGAACTCGAGGTCAGACAGGAAATGTGGTATCCAAACAGATCAGATGGAAAAAAAAGGAAAATCTGTGATCAGTAACCAGGTATTTTCTGTAATAACTGAGTTGGTAATGTGGGTTGGACACACACAGATGCATTGGGCTATGTGGAATGCAGCTGACATTGCACAGACAGTTTCACCATTAGGTGTTCATGAAATCAAGTAAAGCAGGAAGGGGAAGATTATTCAAAATTTATTTTTAGAAGGCATTAGGCTGTTTGAGCCTTGGTAAACTATTTTTGGTTTTTTCCAACTTCTTGGGCACTGGCTGACTTGATTGCTCTGTGGATCCCCTAAGTGAGGGGTCTGGGCATGCTGGCCAACACCCTGGGCATGTTGGCTTGTGTGTTTTGAAGTTGGACATGAGCAGGCTTAGCAAGTGATGCTTCCATCATCTTCTATCTTGGGGAGCCCAGAGTACTAGACGGTTTAAGAGAAGCTGGTGACCTGGAGTGTGATCTGGGATTTACAGGCACTGTCCAAGACTTTTCCATGTCTGTTAATGTAGGTAGTGTGTTGATTCCCTTGCTTTAAGAACACAATGTGTAATTTGTACTGGATTGTGTGATGGCTTTGTGGATGTACGTGCCAATTCTAGAAAACATGTTTGGCAGATTCCTTTGTTCCAGCTGTGTCAATACACAAATCTGAGGCCTTTTTTAAACAGGGAGGGGAAGCCCCTGGGTAACAATTGGGCCACAGCAAATAGCTGCAGATACAGCACTTGGAGTCTGTAACTATCAGTTTGTATTATCAGAATGCAAAGATAAACTGTGTGCTGTACTTGAACAACTCCCTATACACATAGACACAAGAAGTCACAACTCTAACAAGAGATAAATATGTAAGTTTCTGCCAAATGTGCACCTCAGGAAGGCTTGTTGCCTACTATCTTGTACGATTTGAATAAATACAGTAATGTGGTATTTCCTAGTTGTCTAATACTCGGAATATCCATCATCTCTGCTAGTGATGTAACCCATAAAATATTAGAGCTGAGTTGTACATTATCCAGTTTTCTCTTTTCCCATGAACTTTTCCCATGTTCAGCTCACTTCTGTTTTTTCCAAAAGTACGAGGAAACAGTCCCAATCCCAGCAGAAGACAAGGGTAATATGTGTTGGAGTGCAGGGTGTGAGTTTTCACATAGGTACATGTGTATTTATGCATATAACGTGATGTGAAACCAACCCAAGCAAGCTAGATTATTTCAGCCAGAACCTGCAATACACTTTGGGACTCGGAATCAAAGACTTACGGACACGCCTAGTCGGCTGGTTTGGGTCCAGGCAAAACCTGTGTGGCAGCATTAACTAGCATATTTATTCACATGTAGCAGGCTCTCCACGCCAGCCAGCTCTGCAGCCATAGGAACAACAGCAATGGGATTTGCTAACAGCACAGCTGAGAAGTCTCCATCTACAAATGTCACAAGATTGGCAGTAGAAGTGTGGGAAGAAGACAGACTGGAAGGATTAGGACAGCAAATCCAACTAGTTACCTTAATAACCAGTCATTGCAGGAAGAGTATGTTACAGCACCCAAACTCTGGAATTCACTTCTGTTTCCCTTGTGTTTAGTAACACCTAAAGCAGTGCAAGGACTGCAATTCCCTATGCTGCTGCTGAGCCCTAAGCATTTGCAGTTACTATCAAGTATTGGTGGAGAAAGCAAACTGTGGTCTCAGCTCTTGGCCTTTTGTTCCAACTTTTAGCTCCGTAAGGCAAAATGCTGTCCTGTTAATAGCCAAAAAATGATATCAACAAATCTCAGCCTTCCAGAAGTCCCCACCTCCTCCTGCTCCCCATCTTCTCCTTCTCCTCAGGAAGCCCTCAAGTGTTGTTTCAATCAACAAATTAAGCAAAAACTGCTGCAGCCTGTAGTCTGATGAGATGAGAACATAACTCTGCTTTCAGACCCTCCCTAAGGAGGGAAGGAAAAGTGTTTCCAGGGCAGTCCATGTGTGCATTGTGTTGTCAGGTTTCCAGAGTGATGCTCTTAAGGTCAGGTTCCTATTATGTTTTTGTAGGGACACCTGTAAATTTTTAGTTGAACACAAGGCACAAGAGTGTGCAGCCTCTCATCTTCCTTCAGTGTATACTCTCTTCACTAAATATTAAAACTATTACTCAGCTCTAAATATTGAGAGTAGTTTGCTGGGCAGACTGTAGGCTGTAGCTGTGTGACCACTGTTGAATAGGTGGGTGGTTTCTAATGTGTGTCCTTCAGATGTTGGGACTGTTGGTACCAGGAGCAAAATGTTTGCTTATTACCTTTTAAATCTTAATTATTTTCTTTAAAGAAGAAGTGCCCTTTAAAAAAAAAACAAAAAGGCAGAGTTTCTGTGGTTGTAGTTCTTCATTAAGTTTTTTAATGCTGTAGTAAAAGACCTTTTTCATAACCTGTATAGAAGCTCCCCATTTCCCGTGCTGGGCTACCAAGAAGGGAGGGACAGGGGTGATCCTTTTTTCGCTCTTCTCTTACATGAAAGAGCCAACAGCTTTGCCCTATCACAGCGCTGTGGGCTCTTGGGGTATTTCAGCAGCAAATTAAAAAACCTCTTGGAGTTAAGCAGTAGCTTGGGGTGGTGAGTTTTTTTCCTGAGTTCCTAAAGCAGGATTTAGCACCTAGAGTGCAACCACAGCAGTTGAAAGGTAACAACCTTCACTCCTGAATGTTAGAGCAATCAGGCACAGACATTTGGGGGTGCAGTACTACCTGTTGGAAGTGGGGTTTCCCACGTGAACTATGCTCCTAGTGTGTAGCTCTAGGACATGAACTGGCTGGAAGGATCGTAATACGGGGTTGATCTGGAACCCTAATATATGACCCATAAATATGTGGCACATAAAAGGCTATGAACATGTGCTGTGGATCTTAACTGTGTTTGAGTAGGATGTCTTCCACAAACATCTTTCTTCCTGGGGCATGTCTTTGGGCCCCACTTTCATCTCTAAAACAAGACAAACATTGCTTCATGGTTGAGTGGTGGCTGCAGTGAAGTCTGCAGTGCACACAGGCTGGGAAACATTATGTGTTTTGAGGTGAAAGCTCCCTTTAATATTTCACCAGCTTTAAAAATTCATCCTAAGATGACAGCCTTAGTCTGCCTTGCAGTGAGTTGTTCATAAACTCCTGTACCCTAAGCTGCAGTCAGCTCTGTGCTAGAAAGACCTCTTGCATGTATCTCAATATTTAAAAGAAAGATGCCTCTTCTGTGAATTGTAAGAATAAAACTCACAAAAATCAGACACTGGCATTCATATTAATTCAGTGGTTTCAACCTTATGCTTTTCCAAGCGTGTGGGACTGAAAAAGCCTCTTACAGAGAGCAGAGCCAGCATGGACAATCATAATGGCTAGCAGTATACAGACACAGGAGTGAGTATGAGAATAAGTTAACTGCAGAAAATCCCTCTTGTAAAATACTATTCCTGGTGCCTTTATATGTCTGCTTTTACATATTCAGAGGTCTGTCAGAGGCAATTACAACTGACTGCCCTATGTGTATCAAATATATGTGTACTATGTGGCAAGAGCTTTGGAGGGGTGGAAAAAGCAAGTGTCTTCAACTGTGCAGCAACACCCTTATCTTAGCTGTTCTTTAATAAAGTAGATCTTATCTCTGAAGGAAAGTAATCAGCTGTTGGCATGAAAAGCTCTGTGTGACTGGTCTGGAAGTGACCTAATTGCACCTAGTACTGCTTTGTAGGACAATTTATGTTGTTGGATCAAAAAAACCTCTTGAGAGAGTTCCAAGGCAGAAGGATCTTTAAAATGAACAGCTCTCTGAAGCCCATAGACTGTGTGTCAAATGTACCAGACTGCTGCTTGAGTGGGATTTTTCCAAGACTCTTGAGAGGTGGAGTGTTACTTAAGTATTTGTTTAGAAGAATGTGTAGTCTACTTATGCTGGAGAAATAGCCATGCCCTTTTACAGTGGTGCTATCAGTCCTGTTTACTTTAGTTAAGCTCATAAAATTACAAAGTCTCAGAGAAATTAATGGTTGAGGAGAGAATTAGAAACCGAAGTTCAGCATGATCCTGCAATTTTATGTATTTAAAGTGTTTTGTAGCATGTTATGATCAGACAGGCCTCAATGGGAACAGCTAGTTCTCCTGTTGGTGTGTATCATCCATTGAAGTATGGATTGTGGTATGGTAAGGCAGCATGCAGATGTGAGCAAAACTGGCATAAAGTATACTCCTTTAACTATGTTCCAGTAGTTTCCCAAGGTGCATGTTGTGGTTAACATCTGCTTAATTCTTCCACTTTGGCAAAAGCCTTTCGGGAAGAGGAGTGGGAATACAATTATAAGCAAGAACATGGTTTCTTAGAATCCAAGTCGTCTTGTCATTTAGTCGTTCTCCAGAGTGACCAATCCATTTTGCTATCACCATCATGCCATATGCATTATCTGTGTGTCAAGTGGAACTGGTCATTTCTTCGTAACTTGTGAAATGCCTGCGAGTTATCTGAGCCTAGGTGGACTCTGAATGGGGAGATATCTTGGCTGTTGCAGCTTAGGGATGCTGACAGATGCTAACCAAAACAGCAAGGTATGTGGGGACAAAATTGCACTCCTACCTTAGAAATTCGTGTTCTTGGGTTAGTGTTAAGGCAGTTAGAGAAGTGCAGCAAAGCTCAAGTTGAACTTTGTCTGGGCACAGTGGCTACAACTCTGTGCCTCTGTGAAGCTCAAACTCCATTTAAATCCTCATCAGAGATGAGGGCTGGGCAGTCTCAGTCAAGACATCCGTGCCACATCAGTGTTAAGAGTTGTGTTTTGGTGCCTGAGAGAGACCAAACACCAGGGGCCCCTGTAAGGGTTAACTCAAGCTGTAAAGCACTGCCTAATTTTTACAGATGGTGTGAGTGCAAGAGTGAACCTCAGACTGGCTTGGCAGTGCACAGAGATAACTTTACATAATTCCCTGCAGATGTTGCTGCAGAATGGTTTTAATAATGAATTGTGAAGTCAAGCTAATCTCCAGCATAGACGGGGAACTCAAAATAAATGCAGTGTTTTGTTCTGTGTTTCAAAATCAAGTTTTCTGTGATGCTCTGCGTTGGGAGAGATGGGAGAGATGGGACAAGGGATTGTTTGCAGAAAGCCAGGGCTGTAATGGTACAAACTAAGACCAATATGGCTAATTTGTCTGCAAACCATGAATACCCATGAACCTGGGGGTGAGAGGGGGGAAGGGGTGGTGGTACCAAACAGCAGCTGCCCTAATGTTTCTAATGAGGGGATGGTGCAGAGCAAGTACTTTGTGATCAGCAGGGCAGAGTTCTGCAGGTTGTGGCTGTCATGCACAGGCTGTGTTGAGGAGCTTGTCTGCACTGCAGCCATTTTCTGCTAGGAGTCAATTCTTGCACTCTGCTGTAATTTCCTTTATGTAGGGCTATGGCTTGGATGTGCCATCAGAATTTAGGTTTTGGTCTCACAAGGGCTGTGCTGCCTCAGCAGTGGCTGCTTAGCCACTCTGAGACCTTGCACATCTTGCCAGTGAGCACCCGTTTGTGACTTCTCTGCTGCCAGGGGGTGTCACTGAAAGTTTCTCAGTCTTCTCAGTTGTTGAGTCTGTTTAAGTAAAAAACACGTTTTTCTGTTGATATGCTATTTCACTTAGCTATATTAAAGCCTTTCTTCTGTCTTTCTGGGAAGCAAGCTTGAAATGGGGGAAGAGAATTTCAGAGTGGGGGGCTGGTTTTTCCTGAACTTGGACAAATGCTGTGAGTTCTCAGTAGCTGCAAAGGTTTCTTATTTATACTTTACCCTTCGGCAGAGTTTATAAAGGAAATCTTTAGAAAGAAATGATAACTTTGATGAGTTCTGTGGCGATTAGGAGCTTTAGCCTGACTTGTGTTTAGATAGATGGAGGCTCAGCTGCCCTATAGCCCCAAGCAAAAGACCTAAACTCGGCTCTGAGGCCAGTGAGCCAAACCAGAGAAGCTGTATTGTGAAATGGGCTAGCACAGGGTTGGCGTCAAGGAAGTGTGATCCAGCCCTCCAAACATGGTTTTACCATGGCTCAAATTTGGCCCAAATGTACATTTTTAAGTGTAGGCAAGTCCTTTTTTCACTTGTGTTTAATTTCTTTCTGAGGAAGAGTTTATGTAAACTATTCCAGTCTAATTAGTATCAGCTGGAAGCCAGCTTCTTGCATTTTGTGCCTAATTACAAGTGTATGTTAAACTGTGTTTGCTACCCATGTCGATAAGTTGCTGGTGAAATAAGGAACAACCATGAAGATGTGTTTTTGAAACGGTCTGGCAGATCCTGCATGTTCGCTGCTGTGGGCTTCATGGCAGGAGAATCCACCTCCTGCTGAGGGAGAATAACTAAATTTAAATTTTCCAACCATGAGCCCTGTGAAGCAAAGTTTCCAAACCTCTGCTGGGCCAGAAGATGGAAATCTATGTCTGAATTTGGAGAGTAAATAAATAGAGCTGCCTAGGAGCTGCCCAGGGGCATGTGAGGGGTGGTTGCTTGGGGTACATTGTCTCCCAGCCACATGCCCCAGGGAGGAAAGCAAGGGTTTGTAGCTACTGTTCTCTGGTAAAATCTTCCGTGACAGGATTTGGAATGAACTTGGGTGACTTTTAGCACGAACACTTGAGCATTGTTTGAGCAGGGTGGTTTTTCTCTTACAGACAGTTGCATGTGGCACGGCAGCAGAGCCCAGCGGACCTTCCCTTCTGCCTCGCTGGGCTGGGCTATGGCATCCCAGCTGTGGGAGGGATGCGTGGCCACCTCACAGCTCACTAGTGTTGGTGCCCATCTCTTTACAGCCCAAGCTGGCACCTTTGCTCATCACAGGCCAGCTTCTGTGAAATTTGCTGTGTTTATGACAGCTATCAAAGTCTGTCAGCTGTTCTGCGGTGCATGTACAGAAATAGCTGTTTTCCCAACTCCCTTTGGGGAAGCTGGAAGAGTGGTATTGGACAGCAGTTTGTATGGTCCTGACAAAGCAGCTTATGTTTTCTGGGGAAACTGGGGGATCACAGAAAACAACAGAAGTGGTTTGCTTACCTGTTAGACTTCTTATTTTCCTGTTGTCTTAACCCAGACCTTATCTGAATGGAGGAGAATCTAGTTGTGCTCATATCTGAGAGCTGCAAGTTCTTGGGTGAGTGAGTCTGTGTCAAAACCAGTGAAGGATTCAATAAATCAGTGTAACCAAGCAAGAAAAGAGGCAAGGATTGTTATAGTTGGAATGCATTTAATCTGAAGCTGGCATGTGTATAATTTTATTCATCTTTCCACAGATACAACTTAAAGGTTATATCCATATATACTGCTGAATACTTAACATTTTTGTAGATAGTGGTAGAAACTTGGATGTTCAGGTGACAAATAAGAGGTGCCTATGGCCTGAAGTCAGATTTTAGTTGGCTTTTCTCTTTATTTCTGTTCTGTGCAGTACTCTCCAGCTTCCCAAGGCCCTGAATTCAGGTCATGTTTGTTAAACACCAGCTGTGGTTACAAGTGCTCTAGAAGCACTTTTATATCCTGTTCTGAAATCTGTGCCCTTCTATGAAAGTCATTCCTGTTTCCCTCATTTGCCTTTTATAATACTTCATGTTAGGATTTGGGCCGTGTTTGTGCTATTTCACACATGTTCACATGCACATATTTACACGTACAAAGTGTTTTGATTCTGTAGATGTACACGTAACAAGACCAGCTTGGAGAAGCTGAATTAAAGAACTTGAGTCAAAGTTGTCATGAATGGACTTTGAATTTCTTAAAATAAATTGATTATTTGCTTCATTGCACCCTTTTTCTAGCAAGCCTGCACACTACCACTGGGAGAGGATCTGATAGAAATGGTATAATAGGACTAAAACCTTTCTTGTTCTAGGAAGCTGCAGAGTAGCTCAAACATGCACCAGAGCTGCTGACTCTGCCATCTCCTCTGTAGCATTTTACTATTCTTGTTCCTCTAAGTGTTGACCAAGAAACTTCTTTTGCTTCTTTTTGTAGGTTGGTGGTTTGTGAGCACAGCAGAGGAGCAAGGATGGGTCCCTGCTACATACCTGGAATCCCAAAATGGAACCAGAGATGACTCTGACATCAACACGTCTAAATTTGGGGAAGGTATGGTAAGCTTTTTGTCATCAAGAGAATATTTGTATTCACTTGGTTTATGCTTTTTTCCCCCCAAGTGAGAGCTGCTAATCGGAAGAAGATGCATGATAGAGCCACAGGCCATTGAAAGGAGTGAGATTTAACTTTAATGGTTGCTTCTCATTAATTTCCTTTAAATTAATCTTGGAAACTAGTTTCACTGCTGTTTGCTGTGGTCTGTGGTTGTGTGGAAAGGTAATTTTATTTGGTATGGTCCATTCTGTTAAAAGTGAGATGTTGTTTGTCATGTATGTGTATTTAGCGCACTGCTGCTTTTTTTTTTTTTTTTTTTTTAAACTAAAGATGCTTAAGTCAGGTTCCAGAAATGGAATAGTTCAGCATCACATGTTCCTCAGTTCCATTATGAAAGACTAACCACATCTTAATGGGCTTCCCATGTAGCAACTGTGTACAAAGGACACTTTTGTTATGATTTGCTCCATTCTAGTGAATCCAGGTGCTCTTGACATGATGCTTATGTAAAAATGTATGTGGAACCTCAGCTGACCTTTCCTTAGCAAAGGCAGGAGGCTTAGAGATGTGTTGGGATGACCATCTGACCATTAAAATGGCACACAGGCAACACAAAGCTTTGTGCTGGGCTCCAAGGGTGACATCTGCAGCTTATTGAAATCTTTGTCTCTGTAACTAATTTTTCCCTGCTCAAGTTCACCCATATCCTGGTTTAGAGACAGACTGGCTGTAGACTGGTAGGCCAGGAACCAGTCTGGTATGATGCAACATCTTAGTGGATGCAAAAGCAGTGAGTAAATTTTCCCTGTTGCTAAAGAACAAAACTTTACTGCTCTGGTCTGCAAGCACTGAAGAATGCCTTGTCTGTTGGTCTGTAGCTTCCTCTCTTTTCCTGACTCTTAAATGCAGTGCGTGCTTGACAGCCTTATTGCTTAAACTGCTTTCATTTCAAGCTCTCCTTCTCCCTTCATGTTGCCCTCTGGAGTGTACTCGGCACAGGGCTGCTGCCACACAGCATTTTGTCCTGGGTAATGGAAAATCCATCAAATATTCCTTATCTCCTTCCTCTCAGTCCCTTTTAATCCATTATGCTGCTCTCTTCACCTATGGTCAGCAGTCCTGCTCCCTGCCTTACTCCAAATCCAGATATGCTGAAACCTGAGACTGCCCTTGCCTTTCACTCAGTTCCATCTCAGTGACAGATCTAATTGCATAACCTCTGCAGCTGCTCTGATGTGCCCCAGCTTTTGCTTGCTTTTTAGTAACTTTGGTTTATGTTATTAACCATCTAAGCTGAGGCTTCCTACATTCTTTGTTTCTTCCCCTCCAGTTCTTCTTTACTTGGGCTATTCTTCTCCATATAATTATTTCGTAGGAGAGGAAAGAATTACTTGGTTTTACTGTCTTTAAAAAGGTGTATCAAAGTGAATGTACTTAGACAGAAAACTTGCCAGCTCTTTCCAGGTAGGCAGGAGAAAGAGGCTCTGATGTAACTGAGGAGGAAGGTACTTCTAGTGGATGAAGTGCCTTAGCCCCAGAATTTAGAGCTTATACAAGTTTCAGAGTGACTCCAACAGACATTAACTTCCTGCAACTGTGCAATCTCTGCTCCCCCAACTTTGAAAGAGCAGAAACACTGATGCAGGGAGCCTTGTGTATCAGCCCCTTGTCCCTCCCCATTTGAACAGGCCTAGAATAAGTCCACAAGCCAGGCAAACCCAGAAGTCTGCTCTGCTGTGGCAGGCCCAGTAAAGATAGGGGGGTGCTGAACACATCTTGCTAATAATTCTGCCCCTGCACAGCAGTAATATTTCCATGTGTCTCTGTTTAAATAGTCTCTTCCCTGAGAAAGACAGAAGTGTTTCCTCCCTGCGCTTGAGCTTGTGCAACATTTTCTTCTGGGTGAAGGCAGACAGCTGATTGTTACCTGGGCCTGTGTTCAGAGCAACATGATCTTGCAAGGCTTGGAAAACAATCAGAAAGCAATCTAAAGAAACATCTAACAGATACAGGAGCTGATAAAGTAAACATGTTAACATAATCTCTGGAAAGGTGTAGACACTTTTTAATAAGCAACCTTTCTGGTGACTGTGGCATGGCCAACCAAGTCCAAGTTTGGGATCAAATGGCAAAATTCAGTATTGTTAGGGAGGAAAAAAACCTGGCTCGTACAAAAGCATCACTGTAGTATAAAAGGGCTATCACTGGGGATGGCCATACATTGTGAGGACATGGTGTGGAGGGTCTGTGTGACCCACTGTTTTCAAGGGGTGTTCCTGGATGGCTAAATCCTCCAAACTCCCAGTGTGAGAAGGAGCAAGATGACTACTCTGTATTGACACCTTAAGCCGGTTTCTACCCCTTCTGCACCTCTCCATCCTGCAAGCCTTTACACTCAGCATTTCATTTCTTCCTTTCTTGTATAGAAACCTCCTAACACAGGCAGCCTTACTGCAACTTAACTTCTCTCTCTGCTATAATCTGTGTGTCTGGTGAGGTGTCCTATGTTGTCTCTTGTGTAGCATGTGTGTAACTGGCAGTCTAATGTCCTTGTGATTTGGGGAAAGTCACCAGGTTAAATCTGCTCATCTTTTGTCCCTCCATGGGCTTCCAAGAGGATCACTGATTTCCATGAGCCAAAACCACAGCTATCTGTAATCTTGAGATTTGGCTCCTCTGAAAATTTATGGTTGGTTTTTGACCAATATGGGATCAAAGGGGAAGTATAGAGTACCACAGACTAGATAATGTACCTGTTCAACACCATTCATCACGCCTCCACTTAGGACAGTGGAGAAAGGTTTGGGCCTTACAGCAAAGGAGAAATTGAGGAGAGTGAGCTGGATGTAAAAGTCTGGTCTAAGTCCCTGACAGATAATCAAGGACAAAAAGTCAAAAAACACTCTTTGGTGAAATTATTTTTTTTTCTTGTCCAGCTAATGATTTCCCAATCAAATAATTTTGCTGTGCCTGATTGTCTACAGAACACAGTTCTAAAAGACAATGGTGTCTACTCCGCTATAAGGGTATATTCCCTAAATAAGTGCACATATGCAGAATTGAATTATTATTAATGATTTGATATCAAAGTTTATGAACAGCTTCCAGCATCACTAGTAAAATGATTCTATTTGCACTTCAGCTATTACTACCTTGCAATATTTTGCATTGCTTTGCAGCAGCACCAAGCACCCTTGCAGTAGTTGCCAAATTAGGATGGAAGCCCTTGAATGGAAAAAATGGAAGTGTTTGTCTGTGTTTCTGTGCCAATCTAATGGTTCCAGCGTCTTTCACACCTGTACAGGCAGAAGAAACTGAGTACAGATCTAAGTATGTGGTCCAGAAAACAAGTGGTGTCCTCTGTGCACAGCTGCTCTCACAGTGCCATTTCCATGTGTCTTGTCTTTGTTTATACTTCAGGCATAAGTTATCGTTTGAGTGTGTAACTAATATTCAGTCCTGGCTTGTTAGCTTCTTGAGCCTGCTCAATAATTGCAAGGTTAGTTTTTTTCCTTATATTGTAATCTGTATATTAGAAGTTTTGATCATGAGAACCAGCTGTGGTAATGAATGGAAGTCGTGTCTTGCAAGCACATCAGACACTTTTCACTTGAGTTCAGTTCCTGAGTGCTGCTGTTATGAAGGAACTTACATAAGAGTTTGTGGGTTTGTTTACAGTGTGATAATTTTGCTTAGAGAGGTTTAGAGCCCTGTTGGGTTTGATGTCATATGCAATGGACTGAATTCCCCAAAGATAATGCAGCTGAATTAGGAGATGCAACAGCAATGATGATGTGTCCTGCCACTGCACTCTCCTTGGACAAGTGTCTTTAGTTGTGCAGCTTATTTTGGAATGTGTATGTGGTTTTGATTTTTTTATTATAAGTACTATTTTTTGAGAAGCCAATAGCAAGAGTGGCAATTTGTGACAGTTCTGCGTGGCTCACATCGCACAAGCTCAAGAAGTTAACTTGTTCCACTGTACTGTATAAACTAAAAGCGTCTGCATCCCACCTAACCCATTCCCACTAACAAGACCAGTGCTTGTAAATACCATGTTTTGTTTTTATTCCTCACCCTCCCATCATTTTTTTTTCTTTTTTTTTTCCTTTGTTTTGTTTCCATCCGTGTTCCAAACTAGTTTCTAAGCGACGCAAGGCTCACCTGAGGCGCCTGGACCGGCGATGGACGCTGGGCGGGATAGTCAACAGGCAGCAGAGCCGAGGTGAATGCATGGCCTCCTATGGCACCAGCCACTCGTGGGGCACCAAAAGCCCCACTGCAGCTTCGTGTGTCGGGACCTGCATCTTTGGCACTCTGGTAGTGAGGGGCCGCAACTCCAGAGTTCAGATGTGGATGCTGTACGCAGCAGCTTGAGGGTGTCTTGGAGCCAGGATTAGGCACCCCAGGAGCTGGTAACCAAGGGTAGCTCTGCAGTCTGGCTCCTTGTGCTGTTGGGGAAGCTCACATCTGTTGTGTTTTAACTTTGGGCATTTTTGTCCCCAGTCTTTCCTACCTCAGTAAGGACAAGTGATAGTTTCAGGGCTATTAAAATGAGTTGAATGCCAAAAAGCCATGGTCAGAGATGTGCACACTGGAAAAGTGTGTCGTGTGGAAAGATGAGAATTGTTCCAGTTTCAGTCCCCTCTCTTCCTTGTAAGCAGTGCTTGGTACTAAAGAGAGACTTGACAACTTTTGGAAGTTTTTGACATCATTCCTAGGTGTTTAGAATACCACCACTAGCAGCATTTCAGTTGGTTTGGTTTGGGTTTTTCTTAGCTTTTGCTGGTCTAACAGTGAGTATGGCAGGGTAGAGGGGAACACCTTGTGTTTGGGTGAGTCTGTGTTTGGGTAAAGTCCGAGAAGCCTTCCAAACCAAGTATTTCTTAAGTGCAGGTGAATCATCTTTCCCAGAGCAAAGGTACCCCTATTTATATCCTGCTCCACTTGCAAAATCATGCAGATGTGTTTGTTGCACTTTGGAAAGGAAAAGGGGGACAAAGCACCATTTGCACCTCTGTGTAACTTTCAGACAACCTTACTGAGGGAATGGATCCAAATGTAAGTGCAGGAGATGATTCCCAGTTGATGGAAAGGTGCCATTATCCATGGAGGAGAGAAGGTGCTTTTAAAGTAGTAAATTTAACTTCTGGATTTGATGATGGTACTATGTGTAGCCTCCTGTGTCTCGGACACCCAGCTTTTCAGTGGCCCTTTAACCTTGTTTCAAATTGTTATTGAGGAAACAAAACCAACAAGATCTGTGTTCTTCCTGCCAGAGCTTGACCCTGCAGCAACTGGAACTACTTTCAGAAGACAAGGTCTTGCTTCTCAGCCACCAAATGCACTCCAAAGGCACCAAAAAAACATCATAAGCACACATACTGTCTTGGGGGGAAAGAAAGTCTGCTTGTTTCTGTGCCCCCACAGTTTGGGAGCTACTTATTTTGCTTTGTCAAACTCTGTCAGATGCTTCCTGGCAATTTAATTGTGAGAATTTATGGGAATCTGTTTTCTAAACAATTTATTTACTGGTGAAAACAAATGCATTCTTTCATATTCATACAATATTGCAAACAAAGCTCCATAAAATATTAAGACTGCATAACCAGTCCCTTAACAGTCAGCTGGTAAGACTCAAGGACCTAAGCTGCATTCCCAAGTTTTTCCTCTTGCATTCTGATACCCACCATCTGTGTGCATCTTCTCCAGACGTGCCCTCTGACCACTGTCAGTGTTCTCCTTGGCAGTCTTCCCCACTATAGGCTCTCCTAATCCTTCCATCCTTGCCTTTTTCTTGCTTCATTACAGTTTCTTCCCTGTTAGGCCCAAGCAGGCCTGGGGTTTTGAGTGTGTTGGAGAATATGTGATTTATCTCAAACTGAATCTTGGCACTTGAACTTGGCACAAACTTCAGCAATCTGTAATTCTGTCCAAGGTTTGGGGCACCCTCTGTGACTGAGCTGCTTCTATAAGGTCTCTCCAATGTATTTCAGCCACAGCTAGCCAGGCTGGCTAAAAATAGGCTGTTGAATGTCATCAGAAATGATAGGTTGGGGAACTCTTACAAGAGCAGGCTTATTGGAAGTAAAGAAAGTGATTTGAATAAATGGGCACAAGTTGGAGACAGTGGCTTCATGATCTGGCAGAGCTGCAGCCTGTACAGACATCTATGCCTTCCAAACTGCAGTTGTTGAAAGTAGGAGTTTCTCTGGGTGTCCAGCCTGCTGTTCTCTAACAGAGCACAGTTTATGTGAGGTCAGGAGAGTTTTTTGCCCTTCTTCCCCTCCCATCCCAGCCCAAAAGACTTTTAACAAGGCCAAATTTGGGTGGGTTTGCACTGAAATGTCATATGCACCCCCCTGCCAACCTTCAAGTCCTTGCTCCAAAGCACAGAAGAACTCAAGTTGTTCAAACAGGACGTTGCCAGAATTGTTCAACACAAGCAGAACAGCTTCCCCTTCCCCACTTGGCCTCTTCCTTGGAAACAAACTCAATTAAGCATTTTGGCTGAAATTCTTCCCACCCAGCAATATTCTGCTTGAAATAGTCCCTGCTGCTGGAAGAGGGTTAGCTCCAGGAGTTCACTGGAGTTTAAAAGCAAGCTGTAAAGGATGCTTCTCTTTGTATTTACACTTGAGTACCACTAATAAGCATTTTTATCAGGTAGGTCTGTGGTAGAATCACCTTAAGGCTAGAACCAAAGGATTGATCATTGTTTCTGAAGGGCAGAATTTTCGAAGTGACTTGAATATTAGAAGCACCAGGAAAGCCTGAGTGCAGAAAGGAAGAGTGTTTGCTTCCCTGTTAGACTGCCTGATGGGGGAGAATTATTAGGGGTAGCATATGGCTTATTTATTTCTACCCTTTCCAAAGCTGTTTGAGGAGGCTAGGCATCTCTGACCTCCAGATATTTGGAAGCAGTGTGTCTGTGAATAAGAAACATGAAAGACAAATTATTGAATATCATGGGTAGTGCTCCTTTTTTAAAACTGAAAAAAGTCGGCAAGGGGAACAGCTGTAGTCTGTTTCTACAAAGAGAAACAGATGACTTTTGTTGCTGAACTTTTCTCTTTAAAATGGTCTGTGGTGTGCCCAGATCTAAGAGATTACATTGGTTTATGTTTCTTATGTAGCTGCAAAGCTTGCTTTTTTTTAATGTTAAATGTGGTACATTCTCTAAACATTTTCCTATACATTCTGAAACTCCAGTAATACAAATATGGGTTGTGAGGAGAAGCCTGAAAGTTTGTAGTTTTCCTCAGTCTTGACACTCGTTAGACCTGCTACAGAGTTCTTGTTTTGTACACGGTTAAATAGTAATTCTACACATACATTTATTTGGAACTTCCCCTGGAAAGGAACTTAGGATTGTTTTCAGGCTAATTTAATGAAAAGTCATTTGTGCTTGTACAGTTTGTTTGGTAAAATTGGGAGGTTACATGCCTGTCTTCTATGCCAAATATCTAAGTTATTGCTGCTTTGGTTTTGTGCCCAGTGCTTTCAACTGGAGCTGGTAGAATGCAGGAAAGCACTTTAAAGTTATTCATACCAGCAGTATAGTGACATGTGGGCTGAATTTCTGCCAAATGAGCCTATTATTTAGGGGTAGCTCCTAGCACAAGGAATAAGCTATTCATTGAAAGAGTTAAAAGTTAGAACTTCCCACTGCTTGCCTGTATTAGGGAGAGAGGGAGCTTGATGGGGAAGGGCAGTGTGTAGAGGGAAGGCAGCCATGTAACCCAGTGGTCTTGATACTTGAACCTCATCCTGAGTTGGTCTTGATACTGGAACCCCATGTCCTAGCCCAGGTGGGTGGTTCTGCAGCCAGTTTTGTAGCTGCATCTCACCAGAGCTGTTCTGCCCTCTTTGGCAGTCCCCTCCATGGGACTTCTCCCTTTGTTTTCACTCTTCCCTCCTTGCGCTTGATGGAGATGAAATGTTTGTCTCTCACAGCAGAAGGCTGTGAGTGGCATTGCTGTGCTAAATCAAACCAGCACAGAGCAGCTTCAGACTTAGTTTGTTCTCTTCTTTGGTTGGGTTTTTTTTTTCTTTTTCATTTTTTTTCTTTTGTTTGGTTTGGGTTTTTTTAAACTCTGTTCTCCAAGGAAAGTAGTAAATGTTTATTGCTCCTTGCTTGGTTGAAGTAAGAGCATGCGCAATACAGAACTGTTCAGAAGAAATGTCATTGTTGGTCTTTTCTATCTGTTGTCACAAGGTTTTCTGGTTTTTAAGACAAAAAGGCAGGGAGGGGAAGAGGGACAAAGGCTGAAGAGCTCCTGTCTGCAGATGAACACATTTGATAACTGTTGACAGTCACTCTCTCTCTGCATATTTAGGCAAGTAAAACAAAGTCCATGTTGAATTAATGCATCACTTTCTGGAACAGCAAGACTTTTTCCAGAAGCAGGTCTGACAAAGGGGGGGGTGGAGCGGAGGAGTGGGGGAGGGAAAACACAGACTGCTGACAGAGGGGAAAGTATTTTGGAAGAAAATTCTTCTGTGGTTTGGAAGATGTGGGTTTGGGGCTGTTGCATTTTGCTGAGAAATCATTAATTGGCTAATTTCTAGTCTGGTTCCCCCCATCCCTACCCTTACTGGCATATCAAACCAGGATGGGGTCACAGGAAGTTGGGGGCATGTACAAGCACCAACTGAGCAAAGGAAATTACTCCCTTATTTGGTTGGCTCCTGAAGTGCTGCAGATAACTTCCATGCTTCCTAATGGAGGCAGAAAAGAGCAAACTTACAAAATAGAGGTGAAGGAAAGGAATGTGAAATGGGGTGCTCAGAACTTGGAAGCAGAAATGTCTGAGCACTGGCTGTTTGCCTGGGAAAGATGAGACTGATTGTGCAGAGCTGGAAACGTGCTTTAGCTGCTTAAAGGCAAGGCTCCTGTCCTAAACAGTTTACAGCCTAAACAAAGATCTGTGCATCAAAGGAATGTGGGCAAGGGGCAATTTGGGATGAATATTTTTGTAACCAAAGGGGTTTTCACAGTGCAAAATGGTACTTATTCCGTATTTTTAAAAGCTTTTAGAGAAGGACTAAAACTAAGCTTGTTTGGTAAGGCAGGAAATCAGGGTAGGTAAGGCTTATTTTAGGAAGGATTTGAGAGTTTCAGGTTATTTGATAGCACTGAGGAAGAAGCCTGCTCAGGTTGATGAGGCATCATATGAAAGGCATGAGGCTGAGTGGGGAAAGATCACAGAATTTGGAGGAGTGGGATATGCACGTGAACACATGAGTGTGTGTAGTAGGATATTAAAGCCAGGCACAGCACACAGGCTTGAAAATTCAAGATGGAACAACTGAATGGGGAATGCACTTGGCAGGAGTCTGGTTAAAGTGCCAGACTACTGCTGTGCCAAAAGCCTTCTGCAAGAGCAGTGTGTGCTGAAAGGCTGGGGAGGGAGCAAAGCAGGCAGGAGGTGGCTGTGCAAATGAGTTGTTGAAGGGCCGGATTGGGGCTTTGGCAGTCAGGAGCAGCAATGGTGGAGGACTTTAAAAATGTTGGGGCAAATCTATCACATGGGTGATGGACTAGGAGGAATCTGAAATAATCAGTGCCAAGGGAATCAGGAAGATGGAATAAGGAGGATTTGGAAAGCACTACTGAAGCTCTGTGTTACAACTCGAGCAGTAAAACCATAGGGCTGCTTTCCTTGGCCTGACATTAAGTATAAATCCAGACAGCCAGAGAAGGGACCAAGTTGCCTTTTCAAGACACCTCGTAACTTCAGTGTAGTGTCTGTGTGCACAGTCACACATGTAAAATACAGAATTGTGGTTTGACAGGTGGGATTGGAGGAGCTTCACAAGCTGTCAAGTTCAGTGTCTTGCTTTGTCAGCCAGGTAGGTATAATTTCTTTAGTAGGGAATGGAGTTTCATCTTAGCTGTCCTGAGGTTTTTCCTGTGGGAGAGGTGTCCTAACAGGTCACCTGATATGGAAAATGCCATAACCAATGCCTAAAAATTCTTCTGAGATTCCCCTTTGACTACTTGACAGAAATACATCAGGTGAAGCAAAAGAAAACTTACTTGGAAATAGTTTGTTTAAAGGGAATGTGTTGGAATGTACCCAACTGCTCACTATTTACAAGCTGAAATCCTACACAAAGGGAATGAACACAAAGCACAGTTGTCAAGGTCTGCGATTATCCAAAAATAATTGTCATTGACATTAAGTCCTCCTAAAATTTAAGAAGTAAAATATGTCATCCCTCATTTTTCTGCAGCCAGTATGTTGTATCACAGCCAGTGAACAGGCTGGGCAAGACAGAACAAATGTTCCAGTCCTCATTACACTAGGACTGCAGAGGTGACCTGTAGCTACTTGATGAGCGTTGCCAAGATGCCTACAGGTCATCTTGCTCTGCTGTCAATCATACATAGCTGTGTTATAAATTCTTTTTATGTGAAAAGTTGCACTCATTAAGCTGCATCTTAAAATCGGTTGGACAAGAAACATGGGCATGCTTAAACTGTCCTAGCCAGGTTTTAGATCAAGTTTTGTATAGGTTGCCTTGACTCTGCTCTGCGTTCAAGAACTGGTTTTAAAGTAGCTTTTTAATTTTAGAGCTATTGCTGTTCACGTGTAGGAAAGGCCTCAGCTTGGCAAAACACTGTGATGTTGGTGGAGGAACACGAAATGGTTGTGTTCTTGGTTTGGCAGGTTTTTTTGGTTTTCTTTTCTTTTTGCTTCTTTTATCCTCTTCTAGTGGTTGCAGGACATTAGGTGTTAGCAGCTTGTGAAAGAGTGATCCATAACTCTCAAACACCAGTGACTTCCTTGTACCAGGTCTGTTGTGTACATCTGCATAGACCTTGCAGGGCACTGGACAGCTCAAATCCTTCGTCCTGTGTATGTGCACACTTCCAGCTGGACAGCCCTACCTGTGCTGCATTTTATGGGGGGAAACCTTTGTTGCTAGAGAAAGCCCTCTCTGTATTATTGTGGGATGTTCCAAGGACATGGGTACTGTTCTCTGCTGTCCATGCTGTTTTCCCAGTGATCCACCAAGATCTGTCCCTATATTTTGGTCCCAATTCTCTACTGTATTTGTTCAGGAGATTTTAGGTAGAACCAGAGCAAAATAGAAGCCTGCCTTTATTTGGGAAGGAGGAAAGGAAAGAGGAGAAAAATAGACTGATAGGGAATTGAGGCTTTGGAATAAATAGTGGACTGAGCACTGGGCTGCCAGGAAGGCTGGGCAGAGCACAACTACAGCAGCATGGTATGAGCTGGGTAGTTGAAATAGTGCAAAAATTCTGGTTGTGCATATTTTAAATAGTGTCTGTGTCTGCGGAGGAGAGAGAATGACACATACTCATCCCTTCCTCCCAACCTAAGTAGGTGCAGTTGGATAACGCATGATGGGACAGGCTTGTATCGTAGCTCTTTGCCAAATGGGCTTTGCTTCTTCATGCGTGCCTTGTTCGGATTTAGGAGTGCAGCTCAATTTCCACAGAGGAACCTCCTTTAGCTTAGCTGGGGAAGGTGTCTTTGACCTGCAAATTAGCGGTAAAGAAATGTGAGTGAGGTTGGCTAATTGAGCAATTAACAGATCTCCGGATGTCACTCACTAAGAACAGAGCTGCCTTCTTGCCGTTTTCATCTGGAAGGGGGTAGGACTTTCATCCCATTGTTTCTAAATGCAACCTTTTAGCTGGCGTATGTGCTTTGTAGCATGTAGTAAAGTTTATTCTGCCCACTTGACCTCAACACTGAGGCTGATGTAACGGAAGCTGCAGCTGGGGAGTAAAATTATCCTTCTGTTTGGCTTGGTTTTTTTTTTTTTTTCCCCCCCTGGTAATTCTTAAATAAAAACTTAATGAACCAAAATTATATGCTTTTGTATTCTCTGTAGATCTGGGCATATAACTTCAATAGTAGGTCTGGGATGGTTCACTGACTTCTGTTTTATACTATTGCCTGTCACAGCTGAATGAAACCAGCATGATATATCAGATTTGTCAGTGTAACTCTGAGCAGTGTCATTCTACTGTCTGATGCTCTGCTGATTCTCTCATGAAACCATTTATCTATTTTAAGTCTTCACAGCAACTTTACATATCAGTCATGAAGTGTCAAATATCTTCTCTTAAAGACTTTAGAATAATAATCTGATATGTTGAATGCTATTATCAGTCCTCTTCAGTGACACATCCACTGAAAGCTCCCCTGCTCCCTTCGGCAAATCTTGGTTTATATAAAGTGTCCACTGGCTAGAGATAATCTTTGAGAAACAAAACAGAATTTACACTTTGATTACAAGGGGGCCCATATCTCCAGAATACTGTTTAAGTTACAAACTTCATGTATGTTTGTGGTATCTCCTGCAGCATTGACAGAAACCAAACGTGTGTAATCTTGGAAATGTAATTTTTGCTGTCAAAGTACTTTGCAAGGGGAAATTGTAATGATGGCTTCCTGGCTTTTATCTGTAGGCTTAAAAATAGAGCTGCTAAACAAAAAAATATTGTGGGACCTTCTTTTCTAGAGTGGATTTTTAACACTTTGGATTGTCTTGCTTCATGGGAGATCCTTTTTCTCTCTCTTCCATCCCTATTTCCATGCACTCACTTTTTTTTATTTCCTCTCTATGGGGAGGAGTCACCTGAAGGGCTTTCCTCTCAAAAAGCAGTAGTCCTGAGTTGAAAGCCATAGGACTGAAGATGTAAGCAGTGAAGGTGCTCACGGACAGAATAAGACAGTGGCAGTTCAGAAGAGCCTTACTGTTTCTCCTGAATGATCAGCCTCCAGCGCTGTTGGTTTTGATGGGTGACCACTCACCCATCTCTGTCTCACATCCTCACAGAGATGTTTGGAAAGTTGTTTTGGAAGCTAGGAATGAGCACCCTATGCATGGTCATCTGCAGAAGGGAAGCCACATCCCTGAAGAGTGAGACCACTGTGCCCAGCAAGAGGAGCTGCCTAGCTGAAGCAGAGCCTGGTGTTTGTGTGGAGGAAAAATAGAATAAACACAGCAATTTCTGTGGGAGCTGTAGTGGCAAGGGTGATCTCTGACAGCCTGGGTTATAAAGCAGCTTTGGTATGGGGGAAAGAAAAAAGAGGGCCTTCTTCCAAGACTCAGCAAATATATGCTTAGCTTGGTATTGCTGTCCTAGAAACATCCCTGGAAGTGTCTGAAACAATGTATATCTGGACAGAGCAGCTCTGAACTTTCCCCTGGCCCCTTCAGGGGCAAGGTCTAGCTGCCCAAGTGTCTTCTGCAGTTCAGTTTAGTGCTTTGCATGCAGTGGAAACCAGACATGTAGCTCCTTCTGCAGCAGACTTGAAAATAGAGGAGAAATTAGTCCAATTCTACCACACAGAGCAGAAGCCTAACTAGGAAAGCTGTCCTGTCCTGTGATTTGGAAGCTGGGGTTTCCTTTGCCAGGTTTCATTCATCAGGTTCCATCTCGTAGTGGAGTATTTCTGTGGGGAAGGTGTCATATGCTGATGGTGCTACTTAAAACTAGCTGGAATTTCTTACCAGTGATAAGCCAGTGAAGCAGCCCTTCTAGGGAGTGCAGCAGAGAGTCTTTTCCTCTTGGTAGCAAAGGTTTTGACAGATTTTGCCCCATCAGAATTAGAAAGATCCAAATGTGACCAGTCAAGGGAACTTGATTTCAGAGATGTAGCTTTACTGAATTTGCTGCCATCAGATGCTCTGTCAACATTACTTTCCCCTTTCTGAGGTATTATTTCTTACTTTGTCTCAGTAAGGGCTTGTTTGAATTATTTTTCATTAAAGTTTCCGTGCTTCACCCAGCAACAAAATGCAGTTGAGCCACAAAGCCAAACAGCTGCTTGGATCTGTTTTACTCTCTTAAAGGGTGTTGCTTCAAGCTGCTGCAACCTGTTCGCGTTTCCTTTGTTCTGCAGTGGTCAGGAGCTCTGGATTCACTTCATTTCCTGCCCATTCCTGTGCACTGGCAGCTCTCTGTTATTCCCGGCCTTGTTGTGACTGCTGGTAGAAAGTGCTAGGAAGGCTGGCTGGGGGGCACTGAATCACTTGCCTTCCTGCCTTTAATCTAGCTACAGAAACTCATGCTGTCACTGCACTGTAGTTTGGGTTGAGG
This sequence comes from Coloeus monedula, assembly GCF_965178545.1. Lineage (NCBI taxonomy): Eukaryota > Metazoa > Chordata > Aves > Passeriformes > Corvidae > Coloeus > Coloeus monedula. The sequence goes on along the minus strand of NC_138788.1, from coordinate 26,605,668 downwards.
AGAGGGGTTTGGTGACACTTTCTGTGTCTGCTGCTGCAGAGGAAGGATAGTAGATCAAGTTTTCAATGCCAGGTGTAATTTTTTAAGCTCCAGAGGGAAAGGTTGACCTTGAGTGTGATGTGAATGCTGCACTAAATGACTCCTGGGTAGGTGGAAGGAAGATGTTGACAAGTGTCTGTTCTGCTCTGTTTATTGGGTTGCTCTGAGCAAGTCTGCTTAAAACCTGTGCCCAGCTGGGAAGGGGATAGATGCTGGAGATGAATAGGGATGCTAAGTTTTTGGCTCAAACACCATACTTGAAATCCAGTCTGTGCTTTTGAAGTCTGTGTCTTAGTTCTGGCCCTCCTTCACCAGGGTCACACGTGCATTTCTCTGGAGTGAGGTTTAGCAAAAGTATGTTTGTAAAACACTTCACAACCCACGAATGCAAATGCTGCATCGTCTCCTATCATCTGAAAACCTCTTTTGTTCTTTTGTCACGGTTTTCTTAATGTTTCAAGCTCGTTGCTGTAGACCTATGCTGCTTGGGAGGTGCAAGTAGAGCAGTGTGCTGGGCCAGCCCCTCTGGGCTGGGGAGATGTGTCCCTGTGGGGATGCAGCACTCGGGTTTCAGTAACACAATGCTTTGTGCAGCCATGTGCGTGTGCAAAGAGCCAACTGGCTGCAGCTCCCGCGGTGACGCTCGGCTGATTTGGCAGCCGGGTTGATTCTGTCAAGTTACAGTATGGGAGTTAAGTCCAGCTTCAAATCCTCTCCCTTACCCGCTCAAGGAACTTGGAGGGGGGGAGGGAGGCGGGAAGAAGCGGGGGGGAGAGGGGGAAGGCAGCTCTCTGGGGACTTTGTGTCATTATTGGCATGGAAACATCTTGTGATTATCAGCAGCAGGGTAGTGGCGAGGGGCTGATTATCTGTCATGTCGTCAGCATAAATAACCAGTGGGCCCCTGAGCAGGGCTCCGCCTTTTGTAATGGCTTCGCGTAATCGCTGCACAACAGTTTAAAAGCAAGCAGTGCAGAAAAACAGCTGGACTGATCCTGACCCTAACTGATGTTGCCTTTTCTCCCCTCACCAGAAGAGAAATATGTCACTATCCAGCCGTACGCCAGCCAGGGGAAGGATGAGATTGGGTTCGAGAAAGGGGTCACCGTGGAGGTCATCCAAAAGAACCTGGAAGGATGGTGGTACATCAGGTAAAGAAGCTGTGCAACCTACTGAAACTGTGACAATGAGCTTTTCTGATCATTCACTGAATGTTTGCATTTAAATCATTCTGTAGGTGGACAAGGAAGCCCAAATTGTTCATAATGCCTCTTGAAGAAATGTAAGGAAAATTCTGAGGCGATACAATGGTGGCTAAAGTAACACTACAGTGTCTGCAAAGGCTGTGGACCATTCCAGAGAGGAAATGCCTTAACTTGCAGTTTTAGAGATTTTTTTTTTTCTTGCTTCAAGTTAAAAGCCCATATCTGAGTTAAGATCTGTGAGACCTAACAAGGCTTTCTGTTGTATATTATTTTAATGTTTCCAGTATAGGAGTTATTCTACAACCTATTTAAATCTATTTATAGCAATGCTGAAAGGCTGATTGTGATCTCTTGAGCTGTTTGGGGCAGGTAGTTCTACTTTCAGGGATACGAGATCAGTTTGCTGACTATAGCCCTTTTGCAGGCTTACCAATTGTTTCAGCTAATTTGCTTTGATTTCTGTGTGTCCACATTAGGTATTGTTGATGTAGAGGGACTGGATTCCAAGGGCAGGTGAAACTGTTATTGTGTATCGAATTTTGTTATGTAATTGGAACAGCAGTCATTGCAGAGGGTTTTGACTTGGGAATCTCCTTTGTAAATGTGGGAAGACTGTAGGCTAGATATTGTCTCAGTGATACAGGGTGGCAGGATGAGCACTTGATGAGAGCTTTATCTAGGTTCACACAGCATTTAAGTTGTAGTGCTCTTTCGTGGTTCTCCCTCTTGCCTTGTATCTGCATGTGAACCTGGCAGTGCTGTGACATCCCATTTCTCTTTGAACAAGATGTGGTACAACAGGTAGCTTAAAAATGGAGCTTTAGCTCTCAGCAGTGCAGAACATCTCATATAGTCATCTTTTTCCATTCAGCATGTAATTACAGTGATTTTTTCCTCTTTCCCTCCCCAAGTCGTAACTTGTTTTTGTTTGAATTCTGCTTGATTTATTGGCTATGAATGAGGACAGGGAAAATGCTGACTGAAGCAATGTTGTTGTTTTTCTTGATTTCCCTTACTTAGATGAAAAAAAATACCACTTTTCTATCTAATGATCCCATGGAGCAAATAAGCTAATAAAGATAGCAGTGGAGCCAGGAAGGCACTCTAGATAGGAGGAACTCAAAAATGCCTGGGTTTGGTCAGGTCACATTTTTTTCTCCCTTAATCATCTACAGAAGTGGAATCCAGATTTTCAGATAGGTTTCCTGAGGGGAGAACCATTCCAAGACATCTCTAGTTTATTTTTGTATTCTCTTTCTGCAGTGTAGCCTGGTTACTACTGTAGGTTTCCCTTTGCCGTATTAGCACTTCTGCAATAAGCTGAATTTTTTTTTCCCCTTTTCCTCACACGTTCCTTTGAGTCAACCCAAAAGACTCATTTTTCTACACATCAGGAGTACCTTCTGGAGTATGGTGACACTTGCTGCAGTGGTTTCCATGGCATCTTCACTCATGGCAATCTGCTAGAAGGACAGTGGATGCCCCAGCCCACCCCCTGATAGTTGAGGAGTGCAGCATGTGCTCAGCTTTTTTGTAAGGCATTTTTGATTTGAGAAACCTCTCTTCTTGCTGAAAGATGAGTTACAAGCTCCCCACATGTGTGACAAGCATGTGGGGTGTCAACTGCACTCCTCTCTGCTGCTTTGGAGCACTGTACTACTTTCTTGCTGGAGAATTAATCTCTTAGAAACAGTTTTTTTTCCTTAGGCAACACTTTGGAAATGATGATGATGTGGTCCATCCCTGCAAACTGATCCTTTGCAGCCTGGGTAGCTGTTACATGTAAACTGCCCTGAATACTGTTAGGTGCCCCTCAGAAAAGGACTCCCTTCCAGCAGAAATTTGCTACTCTGAGTATTGAGCACCTTAGAAGGAGCAACTCCTTCTCCTGTTCTTAGTGTGAGGGGAGAGGGAGCAGGAAGAGAATGCAGTTGGATCCTGGGCTGGATAACAGACTGAACACGCTTCAGTGTGTAGAGATAAAAACAAATCCAGTAGTTTGTAAATGGAATCCACCTTAAAGACATTAGTTTGTTCCACCTTAAATACGTAATTTCTCGAAATTCTTGGCCATGTGCTGATCCTCATTTCCTGTCCTTCTTTTTCTTTTCTTCTTTTTTTTTTTTTTTAATTTTTTTTTTTTATTTCCCTGGTTTGCTTCCCTCTGGAGTAATTCCAGTGCTCTGGAGCTGGAAAGCAGATGTGACTCTGACTTACAGAGGCACTTCTGACTTTTTTGACATTCCTATGGTTTTAATCCATTTTTTCCTTCATGTAATATAAACAGGAGGGTTTTAGAAGCATGAAGGAACCAAATCACTGCACCTAAGACCCTCCCAATTCAGTGCTGTACAAGCTAGATGCAGTATTGGTGTCTGTCTGGAGAAATTAAAGAAAGGCTCTGTCCTAGGATCCTGCTTACTGTTCTGTTGAATTCAGTACATCTGTTCTTCCCAGTGTGGCATTAGCATCTGTCATTTAGATCCTACTTTGCCTCCAGGTGACAGTAATAGATAAAATCTTGTGGTGCCCAGGTGGACTGGGTGCAGGGCAAGTAAGTACCAATATGCTAAATAAAGCTTTTGTTTTTTGCCTTCATCATCTTCATTTTGTGAGCCTCAGTCCATGTGAATGAAGTGCAGCTGGGAGATGCTGACAGCAGTGAAACAAGGAGGAATCTAGGATGAGGTTTGAAATGTATCCAGTAGGTTATGAATATAAACGAAGGAAGGATACTTGTGATTCAACTCTAAGGATGTGAAATGAAAGTTGTTACTGGTTCAGGACTTCTTTGAAACTGCTTAGTAGTTGTTTTTGTTCTTTCCTCTATGAAATGGGGAAGATCAAGGAATCTGCTAAGGTTATATTTTCAAATGGCTGAAAGATTACCAAATTCAAAGGACTAAGGTAAAAAATGTGAACATATTTCACTTACAGAAGTAGTTTTTATTTGTGATATTGCAGAAATAAAGCAGTTTCTGGTACCTACTGCTCAGCATTAACTTCAGGTTAAATTGGCTAACACACGGAGAGGTGTCCTATAGCAGCCTCTCTTCTGAGAACATGTTGCCCAGAGTTATTAACTGTCCATCTATTGCTGCTATTATTCATTGGGAGAAACCACGTGAGATCAGAGGTATTTGTAGCAGTGGGGTTACACAGGCTGATCCAAATGCATACAGTTGTCAGGAGAACTAACAGGCCAGTACAGAACCTGCCTGTGGCTGTCTTTCTGATCTTAAACATGGTAAGTCTCCCACAAACTAAGATGGATGTAAACTGTTTTTTCTTGCTGATTTTGCACAGTCAAGCTCTTTTGAAAGTAACCTTTGGTACTGAGTCCTCAGTGCATTGGCCGCTGTGGCTTTCTCACAGACAGAGGCCTCTACACCTCCACATCATATAAACTCACAAATATCCTTTAAAAAAACTTACTTGATGCAAAGGCAGCAGAGAGCATTGGTCAGTAGCTCTGCAAAAGGGCTGTCAACTGCAAAAGGGAATGAAGCCAAAAGTCCTCAGGGCTGGAAAAGGGCACTGGGTGATGCCTTGACACAACAGGAATTGTGGCATGTATTGAGGCCTTTGTTCCTTTTCCTTTTTTGGCTTGGTTTGTGGCCTAGCAGAAAAGCCTCAAAAGGGACAGGATTGAATAGATCCAAGTTGCTGCTTGAGACAGTATCACTCAGTGGGTGCTGTGTATCTTTTAGAAGTCAAATCAAGATAGTACCAGATTGCTACTTCTTGTTAGTCTTCATGCATCAAATAAAACTCAGAATTGTTGGGATGCTTTCCTTTGACACCAGAATAATTGGAAAAACTTGTCACTAAACTTCCTGAGCAGGAGAGATCCTCTATCTTTGCCTTCATGTGTGACAGAAGGCAGGTACGTAGGGAGAAGCAGAATCTCTAGTATCCTGCCTGGTCTAGGTGGGTGGGGAGGAAAAGGTAGGATTTTGGACAGAAAGATCCTCATAGTCATTGCTAGAAGTACAACAACTGTATTTGCTTTTATACAGGAAGAGTAATAAAGAAGTCTAGAGAATCAAATCTACACTGCATTTTCCTGTTCTGCCTGTAAAGTCCCAGAGCCTCTGTCAAGTGTGTGGATGTGGTGAGGGAGCCCAGGATGAGACTTGATGCGGAGATCTCACTGGAAACCTCAGAATGCAAGTGTTGTCATGACAAAGATGCTCACCTGCCAGGGAATGATTTGCTCATATCCCATGTGCCCCAGCTCCTTCCTCTGCTGTCTAATGAGGCTCCCTTTTCAATAAAGAACCTTGGAGTCCTACTGTTTTAACCTGTGTACTTCCTGGGCACCAGGATTTTAATGGTGCCTGCTTTCCCACTTTATAGTTCAAGTGGCTGCTTTGGGTATCTTGAGAGATTAAAGAGAGGAGGTTTTCAGTGACTCCCACTGAAATGGCAAGTTAGGGTTTCATTTGGGAAAGCAGAGTTCATCCAGGTTGTCCTCCCTGGAGTCTGATTGTAATCTGAAATCCCTGCTGAGGTGTTAGGAATGGCAGGAGTTAGAAAAAACATCTTCCCTAAAGCCCAGTTGTAGAAGAATTACTTCAGTTTGAAGTGTAGCATGATCAGCTCGGGATGGTGCTTCGGGAACATGCACTGGATTCAGGTGTCTGTTCACATTTCCCAGTTTATTTCTTCAAATAGCCTCTAGCTAGTTCAGGAAAATGAGTCTCCATCAAAGCCATTTTTCCTTAGTCAAATTGTTTCTTGATCTAGCAGTGCTAGAAGAAGCTGTAGTAGTTTCAGGGTCCCATATGCTCCATGAGAGAAAGCTGGTCATGCAGAGCTGGGAATTATGGAAGGAGGGCCAGTGTTCTTTGTGATTTCAGGGAGGGAGACTTGCACAAGGCAACTAAACTGCAGACACAGGTTCTCTGTACCAGGTGCTGTACACCCTTATTTTAGCCCATTTTCAATTTGAGTTGCCACTAGGAAGTTTAGAAACTATTAAAATATTTTACTCACTAGTTTGCTTTTTGGCTGTATGGGAAAATACTGAGTTTGCCTGGTACTGTCTAGGGGAGGCATAAAACAAACTGGTGAAGCTCTTTACCTTGTGTGTAACTATTTCTTGTCCAAAGAGACTCCTTACTTAGGATGATTAGTGGCTTTCAACTACAGAGTTCACTGCTGGCTCAGCTGACTTTGATATGTCTAATCAATAGATAATAAGTGAATAGAGACCACAAAATCTTTTTTGAGAGCTGCAAACTTTGTTTGATGTTGTCATCCATCACTTCTGCTTTAGCTGTTCTACCTGAAATGCATGAGAAGGCTGTGTTTGATGTGGTGGTGTTTACTTTTGCCTCTGCAGGTATCTGGGCAAAGAAGGCTGGGCCCCAGCTTCATACCTGAAGAAGGCTAAAGATGATCTTCCATCTAGGAAAAAGAACTTAACTGGGCCAGTGGAAATCATAGGAAACATCATGGAGATCAGTAACCTGCTGAACAAGAAATCTACTGACAAGGAAGCTCAAGTAGAAAACGAGTCTGCAGAAACTCATATCACCAAGAAGGAAATCAGTTTGCCCATCCTGTGCAATGACTCTAATGGCAATGCCATGATGACTTCAGACAAGCAGGCTTCCAAACTGGCCCAGGGATCCCCAGCCATAGCAAGAATAGCACCACAAAGAGCTCAAATAAGTAAGGCAGTAAAGTAGTCGGGGTTTTCACAGGCTTGCAATGAATTCTTGTTCTCTACCTTTCAGGGCTGGCATTGCCTGTCAGCTAAGGTCCCACATGTCCTGGCCTTACAGCCCACTCCACACAAACAGACCTTTGCATAGTCTGTAGATGTATCAACAGGGACTCCAGAATGTGGTCCTTCACTAGTAGTGATAAAATTTGACTTCACGTTATACACAGGCTGGCTGGTGGTTCTGTATCTTACCCTGCATGTGTTAACTTTGTTAATTTTTCCAGAGAAGAATACTTTTTTCCTTTTGAACACTCTAAAATGTGCCCTTCTACCCCAGAAATGCAGATGATGTGATGGCATGTTCAAGTTGAGGAGACCACCTGTGTCTTCTCTTGCATTTGTTCTGCTGTTTTCCTGGGGGCAAGTTACAATGATTTTACTACTTCATCTGCAAAATGCAGATGCTGACACTATTCTGTGCAAGGAATGGCAAAATACTATGAGAGAGGACAGTGTGAGTGTTTAATGAATTATTTTTACTGCTGGGGGGAAAATAGGTATCAGGCCAGTTCTTTGTTGGCCAGTCTCCAACAGAGCTGGTCAGTTCCAGCAGAAAATACAATCCACTACTTTCTGGCAGTGATCTCCTCTTAAATTTGCTGGCTTAGCAGAGATGAATAGCTAAGCTACCTTGGTATTTCTAATATACCCTCATAGTTTCCTATCTTGTTTCATAGAGGTGCCTTAAATATTCCAAATACTGACTTCTATTCTCAAACTGTGTAACAGCAGAGAGCTGCTGAAAAATGTGTTTAGCAGTATTTGCAAAGTTAAATAAACTCTCCCTTTTCCCTTTCCTGCTCAGGTTCTCCGAATCTAAGAACAAGGCCACCCCCAAGAAGAGAGTCCAGTCTGGTGTGTATTGATTTATGGTTTATCTTAGCAGTGGGTAGGTGTCCGGGTGCTTTGTTAGACTTTGTGCAGCTGTACAAGGTGGGGGGGATATCTGAGAGATCCTTTTATTTCCATGCCTGTTCATTTCATTGTTTAAGTGTTGAGCAGACCTCAGGGCATGCTAATGATAAATCAGGTTTTCTGTTATTCAAAATGTTGCCCCAACTAATCAGGTCTGCAGGGAGAATATGATAGAGCTGCTGTGTTCTGTGCATGAGCATTGAAACTTGTTCAGCTGACTCAGAAGTTTGAAGTTCCTCTGGGTGTCCTTAGCCCAGACTGAAACTTTTGACCTTCTCTTAAGCAACTGGGAATGTCTCCCCTCTTTCTGTTGCTACCACCTTTGAGGTGGTGAAGCTTCACTCTCGTGTATGTTTAAAGTGGCTTGGAATCCTGTGGAAGGATGTATGCTACAGGAATGAGACCGCCTATGATTTCTTATCCCCAAAGCTAGAATTCTGGAAGTTTGTACCAATTTGAGATTAGAACTGTCATCTTCAATAGGAACTAGTCAGTAGTATATTTATATAAAAAGTCATGCTAATAGTTTTGCTGTACCCTTTATGAGCAGTATGTGACTTGTAATTTTTCTGTCACCAGAGATGCTTCTTAACAAACTACATGAATAGCATATTAGCATTTTCTTCCTATTTTTCTTTGCATTATTTTCAATTAGACTTTATTTTGGCAAGACTATGACACTTAATTGCATGCTAAAAATATCAGTGATATTATATGTGAAACCCTGAGCATATCTGCTGTTTCCAATTATCTTCATTTAATCCAAACCATCTTATTATCTGAAGGCATTTTATTAGGCTGTGCTTCTGCTGTATTTCAGCATTTATAGTGGAGAAACATCCAATTATAACATTGTTAGACACAGTTCCTAAGGTGCAGAGATACATTCTCTGTGAAATGCCACATGCTGTGTGTGATGAAACATCTACTGTTAGTTACAGAAAGGCTATCTCAGAAATGGAGGAGCAGGAGAATAAAGCACAGTATGTGATTTGCCCTTCTCCCATTGATGGCTCAGGATCATTTTGTGTCTTTGTCTGTGGATGCTCTGACCTATGGTCAAGAGATCCTGACAGAACTGCAGTTCTTTCATAGAACCCTGAGTAGGGAAGTGTAGAAGCTGTGCAGCTTCACCATCATCTAGTTGCCCTGCAAATGAGCACTGTGCTAATCTGAAAAGATTTCAATATTGAAATTCCTGAAAGGACCCTTATCCCATTTGTCACCTTAAAAAATAATTACAGCAAACTCTAAAATGTGGCAGCTTAATGTAAAGGCACTTAGCTTTTCGAAGAGTCTGGTATGATGCCAGAATGGCTGTAAATAGCAGTATCCCACTTCCCATAGAGCCTTTATGAAGGTTGTGTTGGGACTGTGTAGAGGTTCTGGGTCTGTTGTGGAGAGGAACTGGAATTGTTTTGATCAAATAGTAAAGTCCTTCCCATCTAGCACTTCAGCTGGGCAAAGCTAGGGGGGGTCTATGATATTATCCTTGTTTCTTGCTGCCAGGGATGTCCATTAGCTTATATCACTGACTAATTAAGATTGTTTAAAAAGTCCAGCAGCAGATTAAGAGCAATAAATCATTGGGATTACATTTTTAAATGGTATATTTAATGATAGGCAGAATCTGTTAGGGGCCTGTTGCAATGCAATTTTCTGCAGTTGCGTTGAGTCATCAGGAGCTGGGTCTTTCTGGACAAAATCTCAGCATAAATGGGCTGCTCTTAGTGTACCTGGAATGGCAGCTCACACTTTATCACCCACGAGTAAAACTTTTTACTATTCAGGTAAAGATTATCACACTTTTAATAGTTGGTGAAGGTGGCATGAACAGTGAATATGTTGAAAGGCTTTTCTCTTTTAGCCCATATCAATGCATCAGCTCCCACTCTGGAGAACTGGGCAGTTACCATTAGGAAGTAGCACAGGAAGAAAGAGGAGTCTTAGTGAATAAAAGCAATTTTTTTTTTTCATGCTGCTGTTCAGCTGACTGTTTCTTTGGTTTGAATGAACAAAGCATCCTATTTGCCGTAGGGTTTTCAGTTACCCAAGCCACCAGAGCCACCCTCCGTGGAAGTGGAATATTACACCATTGCTGAATTCCAGTCGTGCATCTCTGATGGCATAAGCTTTCGTGGAGGACAAAAAGCAGAGGTGAGCCTTAACAGTGTATCTGGAAAAATCGTAATATTTATCTGTTGCTTGGCAGTGGATTGGAAGGGGAGGAGTGGAAAGCAGTGGGTTGAGATTTTTGTCTAAGTCACATGTGCCTTGTTACCTCTTAGGTTATAGAAAAGAATTCTGGTGGCTGGTGGTATGTGCAGATTGGAGAGAAGGAAGGATGGGCTCCAGCGTCTTATATTGACAAGAGAAAGAAACCGAATTTGAACAGAAGAACCAGTACTTTAACCCGCCCAAAGGTTCCTCCCCCAGCACCTCCCAGTAAACCAAAAGACTCTGAAGAAGGAACAACTCCTGGAGCAGTTTCTTCAGGAGATACCCAGGACTCTCCTCACAAGCTGAAATACGAAGAGCCTGAGTATGATGTGCCTGCCTTTGGCTTTGAGTTGGAGTGCGAAGTGAGTGAAGGTCATCATGAAGAGGGCACTCCTGAAAAACGACTGTTTCAGCCCCTCAAGCCCTCACCTGTGTCATCACTTCAGAAAGCTAAGTTCAAAGTAGGAGAGTCTTCAGAAGAAGCTGCTCATGAAGAAGAAACCATCTATGAGAACGAGGGGTTCAGACGTTATGTGGAAGATGCTTTGTCCAATAAGGAATCTAGTGGGGATTCCGATTCTCAGAAGAGCTCCTCTCTGTCCTTGATACGAAGAAATTCTCCATGTTCCAGCTCTCCTAAATCATCACTTGTGAAGCTCAAGACAGACAAAAACATTCAGCCTGATCTTGGAAAATGTCACTATTCCAGGAACGAGGAGACAAAACCAAGATCAGCTTCAGATGTTGGCTTACGTAGTGTGCCAAGAACAGGCATGAAGAAAGATCCCGGGCAGAGTCCTTCCATCAGAGCAAAGCCAATTGTTAGGCCCAAACCTTTCCTGAACAAAGCAGACTCTCAGAGTCAAGAAAAGATGGATATTAGCACTTTAAGGCGTCAGCTGAGGCCAACTGGGCAGCTCAGAGGTGGACTCAAAGGTTCAAGAAGTGAAGAGTCTGCAAGCCCCCCCCGCACAGCTTCTGAGAACCAGGATGACCCTGTTCGGAGAAGCTCAGCTGATCTCATCACAGCTCCTTCCCGTAGCATCTTCTGCTCCAGCCATACAGCCAAAACCGAGCAAGAAAATGACTCCAGATGTTTCTATGTGACCACTGACTCATACCAAAAGGTACAGGATTCTGAAATTTGCTTCCCAGCAGGAGTAGAAGTGGAAGTGCTGGAAAAGCAAGCCAGTGGATGGTGGTACCTGAAGTACGGAGACATGGAAGGCTGGGCTCCTTCCCATTATTTGGCTCTCCCTGATAACCAGCGAGAAACTACATCAGCAGAGACTGACTCCTCATTTGCCAGGAACAGGAAAAATGAAAACAAGTCAAACAGTTTAGAGAAGATAGAGAAGAGGGTTGAGGCTTTGAACACCATCAACCAGAGCAAACGTGCAACACCACCCATCCCAAGCAAACCTCCTGGTGGTTTTTCAAAAGCATCAGGGCCAGTTAAAATGAGGAACGGTGTGAGGCAACTTGCTGTCCGTCCGCAGTCAGTATTTGTGTCTCCACCCCCAAAGGATAACAACCTGTCATGCTCCTTGCGCAGAAATGAGTCTTTAACAACTACAGATCACCTTAGGACCGTCCGTCGGAATTCCTCCTTCAGCAATGCCTGGCCACAGCCTGGTGACACAAAGGGAAAGCAGCCGGAGCGGCTGGGCACAGAGAGCTCTGAGACCACCTCCAACCTCCCCACGCAGAGGAATGGGATCCCTGTCTCCACAGTCAGGCCAAAGCCCATTGAGAAATCCCAGTTCATCCACAACAATCTCAAAGACATCTATGTTTCCATTGCAGACTATGAAGGGGATGAGGAGACTGCAGGGTTTCAGGAAGGTGTCTGCATGGAGGTCCTCGAAAGGAACCCAAATGGCTGGTGGTACTGCCAGATCATGAATGGTGTGAAGCCATTCAAAGGCTGGGTGCCCTCAAATTATTTGGAGAAAAAGAACTAATATTGCAATATCGTTAATCTCCCTAATTTATACTGTTCCTGCTGTGTACATGTGGAAAAAACAATTGCTACACAAAAAGACGTTTCCCTGTGCTCCAGTTTGTACAAAGGAGTCTATACTGAGGACAAATCTGCCATGTTCTGGAGAGGTTTGTGGGGTTTACATGCTGTAAGCAACGACAAGGAAGATGCAGCATAGTCAAATGCCTTTTTGTGAAGTTGTTAATAATCTTGTATGTGTAACAGGGTATGACATCCCATCCTTCCCATTATTGATAGGAAACCAAATGTGTGCCTTTTGTGAGAGAAATACACATGCATCTACTTGGGGAGTTTTGTGCCAAACTGTTTTACAATCCTGGCTCCCTTTCTCCTCATTTTTGTCCATACGTGGAACACCCAAGAATTTTGGATGCTTTTCCACAACTTACAGTGAGAAGCAAATGAAAGTTTATGAAACACAGAGGGACTCTAATCCTTTGGACATGTTCAATTTTTTTTTTTTTTTTTTTTTTTTACTATACTCAACAGTTGGTAGGTCTAGAGTTGGAGCCTTTTCATCATGGAGAGTTTTGGTCTCTGATGTCAGTGTTGTTACAGCTAACTCACCGGAAAAGGCCATCAGGTGGTGTGGGTTGGGGGCTTTTTATTTCCTTTCATTCTGTCTTGTTCTTTGAGTTGGGATTTCAGGTGTTCTAGGGCAGTGATGCCTACTGGTGCTTGTAAAAAAAACCTACAAACCCCTTGCTTAAGAACGTCAGTTACTGTGTAGGCTTCATGTTTGGTTCTGTGCCTGACTCCTGCCAGGTGATACTGGTTGATTCTCTTCCCAGAGTTGGGTTTCTCAAAACTTACCAAAGTCAGCAAAGTCCCTTAACACACTAAAGACAAAGCTGTCAAATGTGTTAATTCTTGTTTTGCCCTCTGGTCCAAATCCAAGGGTGCTGGCTGCTGGCAGGGCCCACCAAGATATTAGTAAGAAATATTTGTAACCTTCTGCAACATCAGTGTTTACAATGAGTGGAAAAAAAAAAAAGCCATCAAGCTCAGTCTGCACATAATTTGTATATTTTTGGGGAATTGCTTTTGTGTTTTGTTTTTGTCTTTTCTGTGCATTCTGGGTTTACTGTATTTTCTTTGTGTGTGTGTGTATCTGGTTCTACCAAGAGAAGACTTACAGGCTACAAACTGAAGTAGGAGCCAAATATGTGTTTCTGTTCCCACTTAATCCAAAGAGTACATTTGTACTGGAAAGTGGGCCTGGGCTTCTCAGGCTCAGAGATTTAATATCAAAGCAATTTGGTCAACAGTGCATCTAACCAGGAAGCTGCCTCTTCTAGTTCCAGTTCTGTTTGCCTTTCTTAACTCATGCTTTGAAATGTGGCACATGGTGTGGGTAGTGTGGGAAATGGAAGGGGGTATCAATTGGAAAAGGCTAGGAATATGGAGTTATTTGTGAGGTAGCCTTGTACTGTAAACATAATTTACTAAATCCCTACTGTTCTTAAGGAAGTCATGCTTGGGGGTTTTCTTAAATGGCCTTGTTAATCACTCAAGATCAATATCTAATTGCTTTAAATAGTAGTTAGCATTGTAAATCTGTTCTAAGGGGGAGGGGCAGACCATTTCACTATTGGTTTACACAAAGTATTACATGCCCTTTTTTCCACCAGTTTTATACTGATTTGGCTTGGAAGTTAAAGGTTATAAAGGCTTCAGAATAGCTGGGATCAAGGGGCTGAGTAAAATAGCACAACAATACCATATCTTACTGGGGATGTTTCACTGCCAAAAAAAAAAATTAGGAGATTTATTTGTTGTTCTTGTCTTTTTCCTTTTTTTTTTTTTCTTTTTTTCTTCTTTTCTTTTACTTTTCTTTTTCTTTTTTTGTGTGTGTGTGGTTTGGGGGTTTTATTAATTTCCATGATAACACGAGAGAGTTGCCTACAGCTAATGTGACTGATGTCCTTTCAGTAGCTGAAACAACATCCAGGTGCCACAACTACAGGCTACAGACAGTGCTGTGGTTCGAGCAGCTCTCTGCATGCAGGTGGGGAGGGGAGGCTGTTTGTTTGGGATCCCTTTAAATTGTGGCAGGAGAAGGAGGTGTAACTGCACAACAGCTCATATCACAGTGCGGGGTCCTCTTTGTACCTTCATGTCTTACCATATGATGTGTAAGTGTATATCCAGTTAGCTACATCTTACTGGATGTGTATCTGAGACATTGTGGCCCTGTCTCTCATACTTCTCCCCATTTTTAGTTGTACTAATACGGTAGCAGCCATAAAGGACTGCTGGAGCTGTTGTGAGATTATGATAGAAGTATTATATTCTTCTGCTGGACAGTATTAAATAGAGCAATACATAGAGTTATCTGCTAGATTGCAGTACTAATAGTAGTGACTTAGTGATTCGTATTAATGTTAATGATTTATTTTAACAATAATGATGCGGAAGTGGTTCATTATTTTGAATTAATGCACTTTAACAATAAAAGAAACCAAAATGAAGCCAATGCAGAGAACTAAGTGCATTATTTAAAGGTGCAGTATATAATTATCATTTTCTTGAAGCACATATTTATTAAGAATTAACTTATTATTTAAAATATTCTAAAGTTTTGTTAAAAGACATTCCCACTAGGCCATCTCTTTGGGGGGATGTAAAGCACAGCTCCCATGTCTTCTGCATTGAGCCACTGAATTCTCTGAGTGTGGTGTATGGCCTGACATGAGCCCCTATCCAAGGAGGGAAGAGCAGCAAGGAGATGGAAGAGCCCAGACTACTGGAAATACTCAGCATTTGCATCCAGCAAAGCCAAGCCCAGGGCACCTCTGAACTGCAGGAGTCCTTGCAGGGTGGGGGTGGCACAGGTGTTTTTGGCAGGCAGTTCCAGTGCCTTGCTGCCATGTGCCTTGCACAGGGCTGGCCCCAGTGGATGCAAGTCCTCCATGAGGCTCGGGTTAGGAGGCTTCAGGATCTGCCTGAGACGGCTCTGTAAGAAATGTCTGTCTCTCCCACAGCTCCTGTTCCATCTTGCTGGCTCGCTTCTCCAGCTCTGGCTTTTGCAGGGAGGTGGTTTGCCGTGCTCCAGGCAGCACAGGGTGACACAGGGTGAGGGTGCCTGCAGTACTGCCAGGGTTTTCTCATGCAGCAGCTCCATGGCTCAGTTGCTCCTTAATCCCATCTCAAAGGCTTCATGCCCTCCTGAGGAGGGGCCAGACCCTGTAGATGGGCTGCAGAGCCACACTTGTGGCCTCCCTCTGCCCTCAACCTGTACCAGCAGAAAGGATGGGGTGCAGATGACCTACTTGGTGCCAGAAATTATTGTTGGCCACCACTTGGCATGCTGGCTCCCACCCTGGTGGAAGAGCTTCTGTTTGGGCTTCCCTTCACTTGGTGGTTGTTTTGGCTGCTTGTGTTTAAAAGGGCACTTTTAAAACAAATATCCCAAAAGCAATTTTTCCCCCTCCTGCCTTACCGCTGTCATAGCATCTCTCACTGAGATGTTCTCTTTTTTTTTTTTGATTCTTTCAGCCGAGAGATATCAGGAAAATAATTGTTTTTTCAATCGGCAAGCAGCTAGTTTTGGTCAGTTCTACTGATGCCTGAAATAGCAAGCCTTTCACGCTTAGCTGTGAAACAAAGGAAAAGGCCTTAAGCTACATCAGAAAGGCCGACTGCAGGGCAGGAAAACCTGGCAGAGTACTCAGAGGACAATGTAGTGCTAGAAGTGTTTTAGCTCTTTTCTAAAAATGTTATCGTCTCCTTTTATTTACTAAATTTGTCAGAACTGACACTGGATCAAGAGCAATATTTAAATGTAATGTTACACCTCAGTGAACACTCAATGCAGAAATCAATAGTACTGTTTAAATTTCTCTTTCTGGTTTATTCCTGAACCTAAGAGGAAGAGTGTGCAGGGCTTGAGCAAAGCCTTTTGCAGCTGAAGGGGGCCCTCCTCTGGGGGGAGAGGCGGCTGCTCTTGCTGTCTTGCTCTCGCCCACTCTCTGTATTTTCCAAAAAGTCTTGAATTTGGACCAGCAGAAATTCCAAACTCTAATGCCAGAGAACAAAATTAAAAAATGTGAAAATTGTGTCTTGCTGTATACTGCAACTTTAATAATAATGAGCACTTCTGAGTTCGTTATTGAGGTTTATATAATGCCTGAAAAGTTTATTTGCTGGTTTCCCTTGTCTTCCCCTTCAAAACACTTTCTCATAACAGCAAGAGTCATGCATTTTGTTAGGAGTCCTTCCCCATGGGAGGCAATTCCTGTTCATTGTTTTAGCTGTCACCCCATGCAATGGGTGAGTGTAGTCATATGTACCAGTCCTTTGCAAGCCAAAAGTTCCAGGATAAAAGAGGTGATGGGCACGTGTTGGGGTACTTAACTGATGCATCGACAGGAAGTTTTTAAATTGATGTATTCAATAATAGCAAATACACAGTAATGGAAGATTGAAACTGACTTGCAGCTAGACTCTTCAAAATGGAAATTCACGTCTGCATGGGTGTAGTGAGAAAATGCATTTGTCCCTTGTGGATGTGCACCCCGAAGACTCCTTCCATTATGATTCTATAAAGTTTGACGAAGGCATTATATAATTGTTTTCATCGCTTTCAGATCTTAATGAATCATATTTTATTGTAATATATATTCATTGCTTTCCTCAGTTAAAAAGAAAGTTACTGCTTTTATCTTATATGAAAAACAAGGGAATTTGATAAAGCATTCATTATTTTCATATTACTAGTATTAACAGAATAGAACTAGTACTATTTAATTTTAGATCTTCATAGCTAGCTTGTTAATAACTCATATTTTCCTGTGTTGTATCCTACTATTTTTTCTATTTTTTCCCAAATAACTCTGCATCTTGAGAAAAAGCAAATCCAGTGAGTGGATAAGTGCAATATTCATAGAATAAACAGGCCCCTCATCCAGGACTTGGAGTGGAACGTGCAGTGTGAAATGTTTGCAATTCTCTATTCATGCACTCTTAGGGGAAGGGGAAATGCAGGGGAGGGGGCAACTGGATGAAAACAGGACCCTTGGGTAGGTAGAGACTGACAGCTGGGGTGGCTTGGGTTGGGAATGGCTGCTCTCCGTAAAAAAGTATCACCTGTTAGTGCAAGTGTAAGGATTATGCAGCATGTTGCCAGGATTATGTATCAAATGTGCATTAACATCCTTATCAATACAGGACTTCTGAGCTATGCTTGAAACACTGTGTGTGTCATCCGTGCATGATTCTCTCTTCTGGTTTGCCTCTGCTGGCTACGTCCTCTGTTGCACTTCAGAATTGATGGTAACTCCAGAGGGGAAGATAATTCTGCTGGTGCAGTCCCAAGTTTGGACACTGTATTGTTACTTGTATTTATTGCAAGAGCTATGGGAATATTTTTACAGGTCCTTTCTTTCTGTCCTTATTGTTAACCTAAGAAGAAAACGTCTCCATTTTATCTGGATTAGTTCTCACCTGCAGATTTTCACAGATCTTTTGGATATCTATGTCATAATTCTTGGCTTGCAAAGGTGGATCTCTCAGGTCCTAAATAAAGTTGGGCAGAAACTTTGCTCTTCAAAAGAGGTATTGTCTTAAATTCTATTTGAATGGAAGGAGAACTTCTGTCTGTCAAAAATAATGTGACTTTACAGGTAGCAGCAAAATCTACTACCTTTGAAAAACTGGACTATTTTTGTAAGGTGCAAGAGAAATGTGAAAGCCAGAGCGCTTGATCCTCTGAGCGCTGGGAAGTGCATCTCCTCTGGCTCTAGTTCATTCCTCTGGAGAGGGGATGTACCTCAGTTTTCTGCTTAATTTTTGTCCTGCTGTTCTTAAGTTTGTCAAAAAAGCCTTTGTATTACCAGAGACCTTTGCATTCAAACAGAAAAACTGAATTCTGCAGCTGTACTGAAATAGTATCAAACACGTGATTTTGGAAAACCTCTAATACTTTACCAATTAGGAATCTGGTTTTGAGGAGCCAACTTAATTCTTTCACATGCTCTTGTCTGAACTGGCAAGAAGCCCGCAAGCATCAGTAGAGTTACACTGACAGAAGACCCTTGTGGGTGCTCAGCATGGACTGTTCTCAGCAAAAGCAAGCTCTGTGCACTCTGTTCCTACACCTCCAAAGGGGGTGCACAGGACTGCTGAGCCTTGGTGCTGCCCTGCCATGATTCACTGTGCTGCAGATCTTGCAGCTCTTTAAAACCAGCTGGAGCTTTGCTGCTATTTGCTGGTGATTTTCCATCACCAGCAGCTCCTTCTCTGTCAGCTTCAGATGCTATTTAGCCACGTAGTGAAGTGCTGTGTACCAGTGCAGTGTTTGATAGCTGCCAACAGTACCAGTATGATGGTCTGAGAGCATATGTTTGTCTAAGTTATTTTGTTTTCATTTGCTTTTCGTTGCTTGCTAGAAGCAGGGACCAGCACTGCGATGATGCATGGGGAATGTGTCCACACACTTGAACTGTTTGATGGCCTCTGCTAATGCTGCTCACTGCTTGTGTTGCCCTTTCTCTCCCTCTGTGCTGCTCAGTAGTCGTGTCTGTTGTGTGTGTCTGTAATTTTCAAATAAAGTACTGTATGTAAGGCCAGATCCAGAAGCCCCCAGTCAGCTGACTTTGGGTTGGGATGTAGGTTGCTGTTGCTGCTTTTCCTCCTCCGTCTTAGACCCAATTTGGAGCAAAGCACAGGTGTCTGTAAAAAAGTCACCCATAACTCTACTTTGGGGTGTCAGTTTTGTGGGGTGTGCATGCATTGCCAAGGGTGGGAGGAGGAGATTTTTTTCTCTTGGGTGCCCTTGCATCAGGGCTGGGACTCTGCAGCAATTCCTGGAGCAGAAGCTGCGCCGCACTGCGTGCGGACATGGCTGGTACAGGCAGAACAAAGTAGTTTCCCCCATTTTATATTGTCAGGGCTGGGCTGGTCCCATCAACTATGTTTTTCATTTGTTCTTGCATCAAGGTAGTGTTGATTTTTAGTTGGAGAGTGCAATTTTTTTTGTTTTGTGTTTGGTTTTTTTTTTTTTTTATAAATAAATTTGGTTTAAAGCTTCACACTGGCGTTTTACAGACCTGTTCTTGTCAGCATAAGCCACTACTGTCCTGAGTTGAGACTCCTGTTTGTTACTGATTAAAATTATGGGAATTATGTTGATGATTTGGAAAGAAATTAGAAGTAACTATATTGGCAGGGGAGAGATAGATAAAATATGAGGAAAAAGATGTTTCTAATAAGGCCATAAATTATTTGGTCTGACACTGCAGGTGCTTTCTCTGTATAGATGGTTTAAATACATCACTGCTCTGTGATAGGATTTTTTTGTTATTGAGAAAAGTTAATTTTTTTCATTCCCTAATGTGCTATGACAATCTGTATCCTGAAGCCACTGATCCACCAAAAGAAGGCAAACAAAGGTTGTATATGCTTGCTGTAGTTCAGGCAGTTTGTGTGTCTGGGAGTTTGCATACACCGAGGTTCAGCTGGTGGAGTGGGCGAGCATGGCTGTTCTAGACCTGTCCATGTTGGCAGGAACAGCAAAATGTTGGCTTTAGAGACCTTTCCCTGATGCTCAGGGTTATTTGGTTACAGTGGTACCTGTCTTGGTCCCTGTTTGGTGGAGGAGAAAAACAGGTGGAAGGGACAATCACTTGGCACTGAAAGAGACTTTTTAAAATATAACATTTAATATTTAGGTAAATATTTCAGACTTCTCCAGATGCTCTCCATCAAAGCTGTTACTGACTCTGATGACTGCAAGGTAAGCAATATGGCAGCTTTCTCTGTGCAAACAGTTCTTTTGTGGTTTGAGAGCTTGTTCTTGAACTGCTTCTGGGTCACCAGGGAAGTAGTAATAAATAAACAAAATCCCATCATCACTATTGGGGTTTAGGCTTGTGGGGGGCATCAAATTCTGTCCTGATTCCAGGTCTCCCAAAACACATTAATTCGGTTTGTTCCTGTCCCCTTGAAGCAGGATAGAAAAGAATAGTGCAGTCACTGGAGCTTAGCCTGTAGCAATTAGTAAACTGGAATAAATAGAAAAGAAAAATAAACCTTTTAAAAAATGAAGTATTTCAATGAATAGCTGACTTAACTATTTCCTATCTTGGACTTTCAGGGAAGGAGGAAGTTATAATTGCTTCCAGTCACTAGGAGGAATTTTTCTGCATCACACTGAACAGGCTTGCTGAAAAGTCTTGCTCATTACTTGTGATTCAGACCTGGAATATTGCAAAAGTAGAGTGTGTGTAGCATTACAATGACTTTTTTGTACTGAGGGTCCAAAGTGAGTGTTGTGGGGCCAGTAGTGTACAGAGTAAGTGCATTTCTGCTGTCTGGCTGACTTGGCACTGTGTTTGCCTTGTCCCACAGGGCTCTGCCAATGACATTAGTGCTGTTCCTTTATTGCAGCTTTAACTGCAGACAGCAGTGCTTATTACTCTGCTAGCAATGTTTAGGGAGAATCATGTAGATGAACCTCCTCAGTTAAGACTCAATATCAAATGTCATGTCAGAAGTCCTGCCAGCAGCTTGATTGATTGCTGCTTAGGCTAAAGTTCACATGCAGATAACTCAAGGTGGGTGTTGAAAGCAGCTCAGCTGGCTCTGTACATCTGTAGCTGTTTCCAGAGCTGTTAATTAGCCCAGATTATCTCTGGAAACTGGGGGTAGTGAGGTTGCTGGGAGCCCAAACCTCTTGGTGAATGAAGGCTGAAATTTGTTTGAGCCGTTGTGCTCCTCTGCATTAGCAGAGCAATGGCATGTGTCTGGACTGGAAGCTCCTAGAGGGTTTGCTGTCCCAAATTTTTAGTTGACCAAAAAAGAAAAAAAAAATATGGATCTAGGCCTGGTCTAAGGGAAGTTTTGCAGTGGGTTTCTTAGGTGGTTGAATGTTCTTAATGTGAACTTGAAAGCTAGATGCTGTTGTCATTTCTGTGTTGGTGTAGAGCTCCATTTTTTAGTGGTTAGGTGGTGGGAATGTACCTGGTGGGAGCTTGGAATCTTGGGAGAGTATGTCGGTGACCAGAGATAGAGAAATGTGTGGCTGGTCTTAGTGTGTGTGTGGTCAAGTTGGTGACACTTTTTTGTCTTTTGTTTGTTTTGTTTTTAGTATGGGAACCAATTTGTCTGTTCTGCTTGGGAAAAGGTCTAGAAGTTGGTGTGGTTTCTGTTGCAGTAAATATGAGAAGGAATTAGGTGAGGGCTTTTTTTTTTTTTTTTTTTTTTTTTTTTTTAAGGAGAGTTTATGGGCAGGACACCATTTAGTTTGTTTTGGGTTGCAAGTTAAGCTAAGAGAGGAAGAAAATTAGTCTGGGAAAATCCTTTTTTGTGGTAACAGCTTTGGACCATATTTTGTTGTGGCCTCTGATCCAGCTCCACTGAAGGTAGTGGAGTGAATATTGTTGATCATGTAGATGGTAGAGTTTTTGGTCATTAATTAATTCTTAGAGAGGTGACAGGCATCTTGACGTTCACAGCATGTCATAGCAAATGTGAGCTAGAGACAGAAATAATAACTGTATCTTCAACCCAATTGTTCAGTTTTTGTTTAATTTACTTGAGATGCTGACCAGTTGGATAAAACTGTACAATGAACAGCTCCTGCAAAGGTCCAGATGTGCTTGGGTCTATGAGAGGTTTTCCTAGGAAAGGAAATCATGTCCATGATAAAAAAAAATTTGCCTTTCTCAGTCATCCCAGTAAAACTGAAATCCAGGAAAGTGACACTTCTTGCACTGAACAGTATCTTTTGCCACTGATGGGAAGAGTTATTGTTAATGAGGGATTAGGTTCCCCAGTCTGTCTGACCTGATCTTTTTGTGACTAGTCCCTGAATCTGTGTGTAAACATTTGTAAAGACTGGATGCAGATTAGAGTACTGTTAACAAAGATGAGCGACTTTTCTGTGGGCCAACACAAAAGATGCATTAGCAGTGAGGAAAACACAGGTCTCCTTTTTGCCAAGTGACCCTGGGGAAATTTCCCTCAGGCTTCAGCACAAATCAGCTAGGACCTGTGAGGATTTAGGTGGCATATACAGTACTGGGGGCCTGTTTCTGTGGCTGGGACAACAGAAGTGTGGCTTTGTCCCAGCAATAATTAATGAAATCATCATAGTACAATGTTTTCGTTTTCCCTTGATATGACAGTGGTGGGGGGAATGAGCTGTGCAAAGCATTATCACCCCCTTAATCCAGATTTGCAGGCTTTACTTGACTGCAGTGCCCAGTCCAGAACTGTTTCCAGAGCTGTCCTTGTGACTGTGCCCTGTGAGGGACAGGGAATGCACACAGAGAGGGCTGCTCTCCTCCCTCTGCCATGACCAACTGCTTGCTCAGAGAACTGCAAAACAATGGACAGCATTTGAGGTTTGGGATTTCTCCCTAGAGCAGTGTGTTCTGAAGTAGTGAAGTAAAAACAAATGCTTATTTGGGAAATTTTAATCATGTCTCTGTCAGTAAAGGTGAAAACTCTGTATGGGTCTCTCAACAGAGAATGAGAAACACCATTTGTCTTGGGCAATTGTACATGTGAAGATGCAGAACAAAGACTTCAGAGTACTGTGCCTAAAAGTAGATCTCAGCATTTCTTCTTTAGGCATTTATTAGAGCTGGTGTTGTTTTGGAACTAAACAGTATTTAATGGTTAATTAGGTCTGCTCAAAAATTCCTGCAGGAAAGGAAAAGACTATTTGAGTTCTGGACACTTACAGGAAAGGGAGTTGCAAGAAACATAAAATACTGCCAGGTGTTTTATGAACTTAATTTTTCTCCTAGGATTATCACAGTCCTTGTGACTGTGTCCTGGCATACACCAGTGCTGTGGCACAGCAACTGGTCAGTGACACCTCTTTGCAAAAATTCAGAACCATGCGTCTGTGATGGGCATGTGTGTATTGGAAAAGATGAGCCTAAAAAGGCCTTGAAGTAAACTACAGTTGATAAAAGAAATCCTGATTTGCATGTTCCAGATACTCCGGAATAACTTGCATTGGGGCAACTTCAGCTCCTTCCAGGCATCTGCCATCACCCAGCCTGGCAGCTCACAGGTGCCACAGTCTGCTGGGTGGTGGAGGGTGGGTGGCAAATGTTAGTGGAAAGGCAGATGCAGGATGCACCCTGTCACAGCTCTTCCTGGTCCTCAGCCGTGCCTGAAGTCAGAGCTCTGCTGGGCCAGAGCAGGACCAGACCCTTGGCAGAGTGGGTGCTGTGTTCCACAGGGCTCTGCCAAGCGGCCAGTGGTCTTTGCTGACCTGGGTGCTGCTGCCCAGCCAGGATGCTCCCCCCTCCCTGTGTGCAGAACCCTGGGAGGTTGTGAGGGACTGCCAGAGTTTGAGGACTGTTTTCTCAGAGTTATTAAAAGTTCTTGCAATGTGAACCTCTAATGTTTTCAAAGACTCAGGCAGAAAGGACTTGCTAAACAAACTGTACCTGTCATCTCCCAGTTCATTGATTGCTTGGACCAAAGGTGGTGCTAAATCTGATCTTTGTCTGTAATATTTATATTTTGTTGGACTTTTTTTTTTTAAGTGTTTGATAAAACAGATGCAGTGTCCTCCTTACATGAGAAATTTAGTCCCAGCTTGGGACATGGCAAAACTCCCTGGACCTTCAGGGCCCAGGATTGTTGCCTGTTACCATTTGAGCAGGCTTGCAGTGTTTGGGGGAGGTGGGAAAAGGGTACTCTATCTTCAAATGCTTGCAGACTGTAAGAATTGACTTGTGATTTGTTTGTTTGATGGTATTTTGTTTACAATGCCTCTTATGCCCTAAGGAAAAATAAATTTTTGACCTTTTTAATTGTGATCCAGTTGGTTTGTTTTGTTGGGGTTTTTCTTCTAATCTTTTCAGTACTGTTTTGATTCCACTTGAATTCCACTGAATTTATCTTTCCCAGAATAACTTGTAATTTGTGCGTTCATGCAATTGCAAATTTCATCTTAGGCTAAATGGATACAGGAGCTTGTCTTGTTCCCTGGCCCAAGTTGTTAGTGTATGCTGTATTTTTGTATTTTTTCTGTTCCACAAAGTTTACGGACTAGTCACCTCAGCCCTCAAACATGAAGAACTTTTGTCTGTGTTGAGCAAGTTCTTAAGGTTTTCAGTACTCAAGTGAGGATGTTTTTTGGAGAAGGGTAGGTCCAAAATAAGAAGAAAAGCATACTTTTACAAAAGTGGTTCTTTGGTTCTGTGGTAAGAGTTGCTCTGCAAGGTGGGATGAGCCCCTGTGTGCAGGCTGCAGAGCAGCTGGTGCTTATACATGGGATACTAAGGTCTGATCCTGCAAGTTTGCTGGGTACTGCTGACTCCTCTTACTCATCTTTGAAGGTTGGAGGCTCAGATAGCTCAGCAAATAGAAGTTCATTGCTGTGCAAAGCAGCAGACAGGTAAAACTGAAATATCTGGTAATGGATCCCCTCTCCTTATGTAGGAACATCTCTTGGGGATGCCAAAGGCATTGGATTAGGCGATATACTGGGGGGAGGAGGTTATAACAAAGGATGTAATAGTAGAGGGGTAACAAGGTTGTTTTTTAGTTCTTCAGTTCCCAGCCTCACTGCAGAAGATGTTCCTGTGTGCTGGCATGTAGGTGGATGGTGCACAAGGAGTCCTGTTTGGGCACCCCAGCTCTCTGAAGGCCGCCAGGAATTGGATCTGACGCAGCCCACAGTCCTGGGTACAAACCTAGTGACAAGCGCGGCTGGAGCTGTGCCCCCTCTTCCCTTTGTGCTGACTGAGCCAACCAGCTTGAAAGAGTCTTCTTGGGCTGGTGCAATCACTATATGCTAATGTATCCGCTTGTACACTCACTGTTAATTGCTCCCCTCTTGCCCATTTTTCTGGGAAATCCACTACCGGAATTGTGCTGCACTCAAGGATGAATTTTTCTGGTCCCACTTAGGTGTATTTTCAGTGTTCATTAAAATCCATCTCGGGAGGAGCTGGGAGCTGAGTGCCGGGCCGGGCACTGAGCACCAGGTGGCGATGCCGGACCAGCTCTGCAGCCCCTGGACCAGTTTGGGAGCATCCTCCCTCTCTTCCCCCCCCGCCTCCGTCGCCCGCCGCGGGCTGTGCCGCAGCCGGGACACCCCGGGAATAGCCCCGCGTGAAGCAGCGGGAGGGCCGCGGTGCTGGGATACCCTCGCTGGGGAAGGTCAGTGCTGCACCCCTCCTGGTCCTGGTGGAGAATAGTTTGGGAGCAATAGCGAAGTTGCAGCTCTGGTTTGGATGTGGTGAAGTGATGGCGATGGCCTGGGGAAAGAGGGCAGGGCAGGGTGACTCCAGCGATGCTCGGCAGATGAGGATGCAAAGCTCACTGGGGCTGTTGCACGTGGCAGCTGCAGGAGGGAATGCACAGGCTGAGCCTGGCAGAGGGAAAACCTGGCGGATGTGCCATGGTCCTTCTTGCTGATGCCAAGGAAGGGGAGGATTTGAGTTTGGCCCAGAGCGATAGTACTTCACTTGTCCTAATCTGTGGCAGTGCTTGGGCTCAGCACGTCCGGCAAATCAGTGCCGCCGGTTTCTAGGGCATTCTGTGTTGAGCAACTCTGTCCCTCGCTCCTGAGGGAATGAGGCTTTCTAGACCCACTAGAGGTCCTCCCATCCCGGGGAAAGCAGGAGCTGGAACAGCACTTGGAGGGCAGCACACGGGTGAGCAGACTTGCCTTGTCCCAACAGCTGGCATCTCTTCAGACTGGTGTTAAGAGAAAGCTGGGTTGGAGAAGTGGTTTCGCTTCACCCAGTCTGGAATGTTTTAGGCTGCTGAGGAACTGTTAAGAGTGGAATGGCTTCAGCTGGAGAGGCTGAGAATACCACTCCTGGGGTGTTCCTGTCCCTTGGCAGATGGAGCACCCACACTGAGGGAGAAGATGCCAACTCAAATTTATGTCCTGTGACAAGAGCGTGATTCAGATAGTCTCTGATCTACTGAATAGTTAAACAAAAAGATGAGGAGAAAAGCTCACATTTGCTGTACTGTAGGTGTGCTCCTGAGCAGATACCTGCAGCAGGGGATTGGGTTTTGAGGGAACTGGCATCACCTCTGGAGAATCCAAATTCCCTTTGGATCCTTGTGTCTCTTGCTACATATTCAGGAAGCATCTGACCTTAGCATCTCGCTTGGCCAGACTACAGGTTGTCAGTGGGCCTTCTCTGTATGTTGCTCAGTTCAGGGCTAGGATGGTACTGCTCTGCCTCATTTTCAGCAACCCTACTTGGCCCCTGCTAGGCTGAGCAGCATGTCCTGCATTTCCTCAAAGCACACTTTCTCCTTGTGCTGGTGGAGGGCACTTTTTTGTGGTTACAGAAGAGACTGTAAACAAGGCAGAGAGAGTAGAGAAGTTGTGACTTCTCTTTGGGGAGGGGGTGAAGAGGCTCAGGAGCGTGGGGCCTAAGGTTTCAGGAATGCTCTCAGCCCTGGCTTTTACTTCTGTGGTTTCCTTTATTCCTTACATGTGTGTGGTGTCCACCAAGGGGATATTAATATCCATCTCCCAACGCCCTCCCATCCTCAAGCACTAAAGGAAAGCCTGAGCCCTCTCCACCCAGCTCCCCCTAAGGAAGAGGCTCTCATGCCACCCTGGCTTTTACCTCAGCTTTTCATTGTGCTGGCCATCGTGTTGTGCTGCACTTACCAAGTGGTAAATACTCAGTCACCCATGCTGCTGCAGGATATCTAAATCAACTTTATTCACGATCACAGTTATCCAATTTTTCACAATGAGTTATTCTTGTCTTTAAACAGAACACAAAACATATTAAAGTAAAGCAATGAAATGCAAATTACACAACACAGAGGTACATGGGGAACCTACACCAGTCAAACAAAACAAAAGATTAGGATTGCTGTTATTTTTATTGGTTTTGCTGGTTTTTTTTTTTTTTACCTCCCTGGAGAGAGCCTTGTTCTCCTGCCTGCTTACAGCTGGAGGCCAGCCTATGGAGGGGCAGGACTTAAACCCCAATTTTTGAACTCAGATGCTGGAGGAGCTTTCAGCTTCTGCTAACTCCGAGAGTTTGGTCCACAGTAAAACACAGTTAATATATTAAAACACTCTCAATTCAAAAGGTGAAAAGGGAATTCACACCACTGCACTGGTACCCATGGATGGAATTTCTTGAAAAATAAAATTTATCCCTTGGCTTCTCCTACATGGAGGGGGACCGGTCCCACTGGTGTGGTGAAGGCTCAGGAGGCTGCTTATTGCACGTTTCCCCACATCCACTATTACATCAATACCTTCTTACCCTTTGGGTTCCTCCTTTTTGAAATCTTTGCACTGGAGTTTGTGTAAGTACTGAAAAAAGCTCCCTTTGTGTGCTGGTCACAGTTGGAGCTAGTTGTGTGCCTGAGGACCAGCTGTGCTCCTTGCAGGGCTGTTCTGACTTCCCCAGGTTGTGCCAACTGGCCTCCTCCTGCCCCTCAGTGAGGGCATCTGGGCATGGGAGCCACGAGCTCTGGAGCTTTTGACAGCTAGCCTGGGGGACAGGAATGGGTTTGGGTTGTACATCAGAGCTATGCCAGAAAATAACAAAAATCCCTGTCACCCGGATATCAGCGTTCAAGTTAGTGCTGCCTGAAGGGCAGGCTGGGGCCAGCTGCAGACCCCCAGGGTAGGCTGCAGTGATGGTGGCACTTTCAGAGAAAGGCTCTACAATGTGCTCCCCCGAGTAGTCTCTTCTTGCATCTCCTTGAGAGACAGAGCTAGGATGTGTTTTCCAGGTGTTTTTAGGAGCAGCCTCTGGCAGTGTGGGTGGCAAAAACCCACCTGCTGCTGAGGGGGAGGGAGGCATGATGTCTCCTGCAGCAAGTGCATGTGTGCATTAAATGCTGTTATCCCTACACCCCACTGTTCCCCCGATCCTATCAATGGCCAAATGCTGGGGTGCAAGGAAAAGCTCGGCAGGAAGGGTGCAACTTCACAGCCTTCCCTAGTCTGGCCAGATGGGTGATGTGGTGGGGCAAACTCCACTGCTGTGGCACCCCAGCCCTGATCCCTCCTCAGGACCCAGACACAGTCCCTCCCTCCCCTGCAGCCTTGGAAGGCCGCAGGATGGGTTGGGAAGGGAGGCAGACAGCTTCTACTGCTGCCAAGCCACCCAGCCCAGGCCCAAGGGCCAGCAGCCCCGGGTCAGGCCTATGGCTATGGCAGAGCAGCAGTTGTTTGCGTGGGAACCATGGGGGTCACCATTGTCCCTGCTGGGCACAGCTGGGTTCCCGACTCATGCAGGAGAGAAGGGGATTTGTTTAAATAAACCAAAGCAAACCAAACCCCTCAGGTTACTTTTTTCATTCCTTACTTCCTAACGCATAAGGACAGCCATGTCCTGCCGGTGTGGCTGTGAAGAGCTGAGTTACCACCTGGCTGGTTTTGTCTTAAAGCACAGTGATAAAGTTACCAGTAAAGGTAACCCACAGATGTGTGGGTTTATACATTCTTCCCCAGTGAGGTTGGGGTTTTTCCTCACAAGTGCTGTCTGGATGGTAGGGGGAGAAAGGTGAGGGAGCTATGTCTCCCTCTCCCACAGGCCCATGGGAGAAGAGATGCTGCTGAATCCCTTGTGCTGCGTGGAGACCCCACACACAGGTTGGTGGTAGTGGGGTTCGAGAGCCGCTCGTCATGCAACGGGATGGTGACAGGAGGTGGCTGACGCTGCTGGGAAGGAGCAGAGCTGTTGCCAGTGTTCATTGCCAAACCCACCATGAAAGCCTCTGTCAGAGAATGGCAACGGAGGAGTTGGGGACAGCCCTCAAGGGGCTGCCAGGGGTCTTCTCTTCTGTCTGCAGATATGGGGTGGGTTTTGCTTCACAAATCTTGGGTTCTTTTCTGCATTGGCCCCAGCCTCTCTGCTGTGAGTGTGCTCACTGCACCTCCCTCGCTGGGTCAATGCTTGCCTTGCTCCATCCTTTCTAAGGAGCCTCCTCTGGTCAGGCTGGTTGTACACAGAAACACATTGCTTGTTTCTTCTCTTCTGCTAAGCTGTCTCTGCATGTGGGGTGCCTCTGGAAGGAGATGTGTAGCACTGAACCTTTTACCACTTGCTGTCTCTGCTAAAGAGTGGAGACTCCCCTCAGCAGTGCATGGTGTAGAAAAGGGATGATTGCACCAGCTGGCATTTTTTGAGATAAAGTTTAAAATCCACAAGGGGGAGTAGTCCATTGTGACTTCCCTGACACTGGGGTTCAGCCCCAGAGCTTCCTTGGGGGGCAGAAGAGCAGCATCTAAGCTTGTCTCATCTGTTGTCCATGGAAGAGGAGGTCAGGGTGGTGATTGGTGATGGTTTTTGTATGTCCTGGGTGATGAATAAAGACCAAGACCTGTGTTGTTTCACAGCCTCCTCCCCACATGCCCAGTCCCCACCACGACATCTGCTGCTGCTCTAAGCACTGCGGTATGTTTTGATGATATCTTTGATGGCCCGTCTGCAAATGGGGCAGCAGGCATTGGCCATCTTCTTGAGCTTCAGCCCACATGAATAGCAGAGACACATGTGTCCACAGGAGTAAATGACTGTGTCTACCATGTTCTCATAGCAGATGGTGCATTCATCTACCCAGGGCCCTGAGACGGATGGGGAGATGGGTGACTCTGGCAAGCTGCTCGGAGAGTTGGGAGCTGTGCCTGCAATACAAAAAAACATGGTCACTCCTGTTGCTTCCTGACATCCCAAGGTAATTTCTGCCCTGAAGCTAAAGAGGGAGGAACCATGCCCTAGCAGAAATGCATGCTCCT
This sequence comes from Coloeus monedula, assembly GCF_965178545.1. Classification (NCBI taxonomy): domain Eukaryota; kingdom Metazoa; phylum Chordata; class Aves; order Passeriformes; family Corvidae; genus Coloeus; species Coloeus monedula. The sequence continues at coordinate 26,575,840 of NC_138788.1, read as the reverse complement.
GTGACCTGCTGTCTCACTCGCTGAGTCCTGGTTCACATACCAAGGCTCAAGGCAGCAGAAAGACAACATCTACTGGAGCCTGCTGCCCACGAAGAGCAAGCCAAGAGACAGCTGTTACCATGCAACAAGGATTTGGTAAGTTCTATATCCCACCATCAATGCCTTGAGATCGTGCAGGTGTCTGGAGTTTTGTAAGTGCTTCAGAACAGCCTATCCTTTTTTACTGCATGTGCATTTATCTAAATACCACTGTACTTCATTGGCATGTTAGAAATAGCAATACTGCATTTTACTGAAGGTGTATGGAGGGAGAAGGGGGAGGTGTAGGCAGACCCTTAGCTCCAGTCTAAGCTGGCGTGAGACGTGTCACTGCCTCACAGCTCTCCAGAAGGAGCTCTGCGTCACAGGGCCACGCACGCAGCAGAAAATCCGCTGCTTCCCTCGGGACCTTGCATGATGAAAAGGGTTAGAGAAATATTGCTGTCTAGGCATCCAAGCGGCTTCCACATAAAACAGACTGAAAATAGCCCTTGCAGAGGCTCTCCCTTCCTCCCCAGGGGAGCTGATGGGATAATAATAATCTGTTGATTATTGTGGTTTGAGAGCCCTTCTGGGAGACAAGTGTGAGATTATGAAGGGAGGCAAAGGAAAGGCAGCAGGGGATCCCACCACTCTTACCACTGATAGAGCTGCAGAGGGGGCCAGAGCCACACGTAGACAATACGGGGCCAGAGACGCCACTGCAGAGGACAGTGGGGGAATTGGGTGTTGATGTGGGCGAGCTCGGTGTCGACAATCCCAGCCGCTCTGCTAATATGGTGGAACCTGCGCCGTGAGAGAAGAAATCTACAGTCACTTTTCAAAACTGAGGCTTACAAGGCACTGGGGATATGTGGCAGGGGTTGCAGCTCTCAGTGCTTGTCGGGATTGGTCTCATCAGCATGAAACCTAGGGAGGAGATAAAGGAATCCTCATACACCTTTTATTAATGCCAGTAGCTGGTCCTGAAGAGACATCAAACTCCCGTAACTCCTGAAATTTGCTGGAGCTCCCTTAGCCACCACAACCTTTCGTTTCTGCCCTTAAACATGTCTCAAGTCATTTAGTGCAGTTACTTCCCGTGTGGTTACATCCCGTGTGTGCCCCCAACACTACAGCCAGCCATGGGCTTGTAGCAGGAGAGGACACAGCCCGCGGAAGGCTGGGCTGGACCCAAGCACAAGAACACATCACTTTGTCAAAGCACTCTTTGCTAACCTAGTGCAAAACTGCACCCCTTCAGGCTTTGATAAATTCAGGCAAAGTCACTCAAGGACTTTCCAGAAACAAACATGAGGGTCTGGCAAGCAGGAAACCTTAGCTATGCTCACTGCTCTGCTTGTTTCTAGGGTGGCTTCTGTCAGAGGTAGGGATAAGTCACCAAAATGCATTTGGCTCTAGGATGAACAAGGACACCTCTCCCCTCAATCAGGAATGTTTTTTCAACTTCCTGCATGTTTGGATGTGATGGCTCAGGAGTGCAAAGCCTCTTCAAGTCTCTTCTATATGTCCCCAGCTCCATTACCTCCTGCTCTCACTGCCCACCATCAACTCCGTATCAGTGTGCTCTCTGCCAGAAAAGCCAAATCTGTCCCACAGCCAGTCTGGTTCCCTCCCTCCATCTCAGCCTCTTTCTTCTGCTGTTAGAACAACAAATATCTTAAAGCCTCTTCCAGAAGGGAAAAAACCTGGAATGCTTAAAACTCTACCTTCTGCAAAGGTTTGTAGGGGACTTTCATTGCTGCCAATGCAGCCTGGTCTTCACTAAGCCAACAGTGAGACAGCAGCACACGTGCTTGAGCTAAGGGGATGGTTTCCTGGTGGTAAGAACCAGCTTGCCTAAGGTTTTAAAGTTTTTAGTTCCCTGACCAAGAAGACAACCAGGGTAATTCCAAATCAGAACTAAAATGCTTAGACTTCTTCATGTTACCATATAAGGAGCCAGAGACACAGAGGGTTTGGATCTACGGTGTCCTCAATGAGTTGGAAGCTATCCTCCAGAGAAAAAGCAGCAGTGGGAGGTCAGGAAAACCCCATGTGCCAGAAATGTCCTTCAGTTCCTATCTGCAGGGAGGCTACTGAGGACCAAACCTGGGAGACAGGGACTCTAAGTGCCAGCTGTGGATTGTGAAAAACAGCACAAGCACAGATTCTTCTGCTGTTTTTAGCAGAACAAGACTGAGCAGTGAAAGTGGAAGACAGGAACTGAGGAGGGGTCAAAATCTGTTTTGAGGACTGTGTATGAGAGAAGTGATTAGCCTCAGCCTTCAGTCCCTCATTTTCACCCCTCTCCAAAAAAAGGAGCACTTCGCTTCCAGGCACAAGCTTAAGTTAAATTAGACTCTATAAAGGGTTTTGGAGCTCTCACATTTGAGATACTGTAGAGAAGTACCTCATTTATCACACAGATGGGAGCTGAGGCTGGAGTTCAGTTCAGTAAATATGCAAAGAGAATGATGCAGCCTCTAATGACAGCCACTAGCAAGAGCCCTTCCCCTCCAGTCTGACAGATGACCGAAGCAGAAAACTTGCCCTGTGGTAACACACACTGAACACAGGCCCAGCAGGGGCACAGGGTTCAGCTCGTTCACTGCACACACAAATATCAACACCGAGCAGCTGAACAAGTTTTTCAAGCCTTCCCTCTCCTCCCTAGAGCCTGGAGACATCTCTTCCACTCAGCTAACACATAGCACATTGCATTTCTAACACCAACCTGGTCATTTCATTAAAGGCAAAATAAAGACTGTTAGGAGCATTTCTCTTCCTGGACTAATAGGAGAATTTGGAGGTGCCCCAAGTATCACAGCATATGAGCTGATGAAGCATGCTGGCAGCAGGGCAAATGGCCTTTTCACAGTGCAGAAAGAGCTCAGCAGTGTAGGAACCACGGTTTTCTCTGGTTGTAGCTGGTCTGAGTCGCAAAATGGCCTTACCCAAGGGCCAGTAGACACCTTGCCAATTCTTCCTCCTAATACAAGGCGCAGCTCTTGACTTTTCTCCAGTGTAAGTATAGAGCTTTGTTTAAAACAATCTGAGTTCCCTACCAGACAAGACACATTTCTCCCTTGGTGACGGAATAATCAACATAAGAGAAGTTACTCATGCTTTAATATATTGCTGGATGGTGTGCAGATACCATGACAAGGAGCATGGAATGAGATCATGAGCAGAGTGGAATGAGTGTGGCCAGCCTGGCTTAACTAAAACCAGATACATGTGCTCAAGGCCAAACATGCTCATTGTGTGCACAGAGTTCCCACCAAGAGCCAGCTTTCAAACCATGACTTTAAAAACTAAATAATTCTAAGTAAATCAACTTAAACATTCTCTCTCTCTCTAAAGCCCCCAGATCAACTGTCTCTGCTGCTAACTTGTCTCGTGCTTGATCTCAAACATGCTGAACACACTGGAATTGACCTTAAATAGATTTTGAATCAATTCCATTTGCTGTTTTGTCTTTACAAAGCCCAATTATTAGCAAAGACCAATGCAGATGGATGCTTTCTCTGCACCTCTGTCATCACTATGGGAGAGGTGCAAATAAATGAACCTCTGTGTCCACCCACCAAAGGAAAGAGAGTGTTATGTTTTCAGAAGAGAGCTTTACCATGGAATGTACAGACTACACCATGCTAGGAAAGGCTGCTAGTATGCTAAAGGTTTGCAATTCAAAATGGTCTGCCAAACTGGAAATAGGATCAGAAATAAATGATATGGTATTCAGTGTGATCAAATGCAGCATTTAAGCAGAGATAATCAGCTACCTAAACAAAGGACAGGGAATTAGTCCATTCGATTTGAAATACAGACATCCTATAGAAAAAGGCCTGGAAATTGCTGGAGGTCACCAGATGATCATAAACCAACAATACCATCCTGTTACAAAAAGACTGAGCCAATCCAGGGTCGTGTGAGGCTGGTTAAGGATGGGAGTAGGAGCCCGGAGACACTGTGGTATCTTTGTCCCTGGAAATACTCAAAACTCAACTGGACAAAGTCTTGTGCTACCTTGGAAGTTAGCCCTGCTTTGAGCAGGAGGTTGGATTAGACAATTCCATGGGGTCTCTTCTGACCTAAAATATGGTATGATTCTATTATTTTTATACGGCAAGATTTTTCACAGGCTGCTGAAAGGAGTAAAGAAACAATCTGTTCTTTATGAATGTTCTGGATAAGACAAGAAATCATGGGTTCAGACTCCTAAGGTGCTACAGTTAGACACTGAAGCTCTGTAAAGCAATCAGACTTCCCAGTGAGACTATGGCAGCTCCATCATTAGAGCTCTTTCAGGACAGGAAAGTGAAGTAAGGAGTCTCTTGGGACCCCATACAGCACTTACAGTTTTTATGAGAGTGGCTACCTGAATCCATAACTGTCCTTTTATAAAATGTCCTGTGACATATGTAAAAATACAGCAGCTGTGGCTGTCAGAGATGCTTTTGATTCTCTGTGTCTATTGTGGGGCACTGGGTGGTTTCCCAGAACATTGCAATCCACTCTCCAGGGTATGTCCTGAGGCTGTCCCAACTTTTAAGCATCTCTCCTAATGGCAGTCTGGAGAGAGCTGTACTGCTGGAGGACCTATGATGGAAAGAAGACCAGACACAGTCAATGTTTCCTTAAAATACAGTTTTCAATTAACTCTCCCTCTTAATTTTTTAATAAAAATATTATATCTACGTACATTTCTATAACAATGCTGCATAACCAGTTGGTCTGCACTCCAGATTCATCCTTTCTTCCCACTTTGAACCCACCTCACTTAAATTTTGTTTTTCCTGGTTTACAGGATGCAGTCAGTAAATGTCCACTACTGTCCAGCTCACACTTCACATAATTTGATGATCTTCAACTTTTTTATGGGCTTTCTTTACCCATAATCATCGTGACAACTATTCCAGAAGCTTAACTAAACATTGTACCTAAAAGACAAAGTATGGGAGCCTCCTGCCATAGTTTCTAAGGAAGATAAAGTCTTATGCAACACAGTTACTTGCCCATATGCTGAGTTTCATGTGGAGCACATTGACAGCCCCCTCTCTTTTATAACACATTTGCTGCATAAATAGGACAGATAATAAATATCAGGTAATTATCAATAGTAATCACAGATTTTCAGTGTTGTTCCATCCATCTGCAGGCTCCAGAGCCTCCAGCACACAGTGGAAAAGGTTAGTACAGCTGCTGAGGTCTGGCTGCAGCCATCGACTGGCATATTTAAGGGAGCTCAAGAGATCTCTGCACTTCTCATACAGGTCAGTCTAGTGAGCACTGGGTACCTGACTGTCCTATGACTGTCACTTAGATTTCCTTTTGTTAGGAGACAGATTTTTTAAGCATGTCAGCTAAAATTCTTACCCTGTCTCAAAAACTGTTCAATACCTTTTCTCACATTTAACAGTCTCGGTGTATCAGGGCCATTGATTTTGTTATCTTAACAGGACCCAGGTTCTGTCAAAAATCTGGTACCAATGTGGGTTCTGAGCTCCTGTGAACATCTCTCTTAGGCAGTCTGTCCCGTAACATATGAGCTGCTCCAGCGTGAGCAGGTTGGGATGTTACTGAGACTGGATACTGGATACCAGAGCATCCATATTCATTTCAGATTTTCTTGCTTCCAACCAAGGCTGTAGGAGAGCTATTCTGTCCCCCAGGGCCACTCAGGTTTTGCCCAACAGGGACTTCTGAAACCATCATGCTAAAACAAGAACAAAGCACCTGCTGCTGCCTGGTTACATGGTAGTTAAAGATCAGCGATAATGTTAGGGAAGGATGTGAGCACGTCCATCATTTCTGAATGCTGTAAAATACATGTATTTACACATCCATTTGTTGTGTTCCCACAGTGATGGGAACAATACTGCACTGGCCAGAAACCAGAGCTTCCTTCTGTTTGGGCTCAGTGTTTTTTGACCAACCATGTTCTCAGAGCCCAGCCTCTGTGCTGCAGCTCATCTCTGCCCCTCAGGTACATCAGTACCTGGTGACCCACATCAGCTGGTGATCCATGGGCTTTTTTGCATTCAAGTATTTCCCGAAAGACTTAAAAACTGTTCTGAATAGAACACTAATACATTTTGTCCTTCACAGGCCCATGAAAACATAAGGGATTTTGCATTATGCTAAAGAAATGTCCAGAAATAGGTCAAAAAGCAGCCTGGCAGATTTTGCACACAAAACCATAAGGTCTGTGTTTGCAGATGGGCGTCAGACAACCACTGTTTGAGGAAGTAAAAGTTAGATCCAAACCACATGGAGAACAACAGTTCAGACTTTCATGAGGAACAGAAAAGGAGTGTACTTTATGGCTTTACTGGAGCCTTGCTGTCTGCTGTGTCCAGAAGGGCAGCAGGGCACCAGCACATCTATTACCCTCCTGCAGTCACAGGCACACTCCAGCTAAGCAGGGGAAACATGAAAGCTCCAGACACCACAGACATTTTTGATTCAGCAGCTCTCACAGCCCAAACCCAGTGTGCTCCCTGGAAGCAAAGAGCACACTGCAAACTTACAGGCTATCTTTCTCAACCTCACAGGTGAAGTTCAGTGGTCACTCAGCACTTACATCCTGCAAAATCCCAAGGGCATGGACACCATGCAATGAAGGTCTGGCTGAACTGAAGTGAAAGAGTCATAGACTTGGAGCTCTACCTTGCAACCTGAGAAATACTAGAGCAACAAAGCACCCAGGCTGATGCTTACATCAAGAAGAGGTGAAAAAGAAGCCTGGATTAAGTAGCTGAAACCACAAAAAGTTAGAGTTGGAGCTTTCATCTTGTTTAAGAAAAGCAAATCAAGGGTATTTGGGAGACCACAGCAAAGACAGTTCTGTGAGCAAAAGGAAAATTGCTGCCTAACCCAGCACCACGAAGCTCTGTGCTTTTCCAGGAGGGACAGGTATAAACAGGGTGGTAGATGCATAAAGGAAACAAATACTTTCACTTCTCTTGGCCAGCACTCTCTGGATTTCTATGGGCACTACAAAGGGATCTGAGAAAGAAGCAAAGAAAGAGTTTATTCTGCAATGTGACTCTCACAGTAGCCAGAATAACTAACTCACGCCAGGGTTAGTTCAAAGAATAGGGAGATTTTATCTGTCCTGGGAGACAAGTTGCAAGGCAAAGAGGCTGGTATGGCATACGATATCCTGTATATTTTATGTAGGAAGGCAGAGGTGTTATAAGATAAGGGAGATCTATACCTCACTTACTATGAAAGTCTCACTGCAGCCAGTAATTGTTTCTTATACTAATGATGATAATAGTTCCACCTCTTGTCAAGGAGAATGTGCAGAGGCCAAGACATTTGGGAGCCCTGTGGCTGCTGCTGGAGGAGGTGTGTTTGCTTTATCCAGCCTTTACCCAGATACCAACTCATACTTCAGAACACAGGCTGATGTCACTGATGTCACTGTGGCAAGTGCAGGTTAGTTATGTGTCGTGTGTGATGAGATATTTAGTGTCTGCTACAAAGGTGCCACGAGCAGGTATTAACACTGACACTGCTGGCACTGACCACAGGGAAGTCAAGCATTTGACTGCATCTACCTCTCCAGTTTTCCAAGGCCCAGGTTGTAACTTGTCCTCTCTTACACAGCAGCTTCTCTTTGTGCTAACCCTCCTTTGAAACAATGAATATAAAGCAAGAGGTGAATGGAGAGCCCTGTGCAGTGCTAGAATCAAGCCCAGCAGTTAAGGATGCTGTATTGCTCTTTGCAGTTATTTCAATTTACCATCGGTAATGTGTACTTCACTCAAAATGAAAGCAAACCCATATATGATAGGACTGTTTATGCTGAGGCATCAATTAATACAAGTGGATTGCCTTCCAAGAGGCACAGAATATTAACTCTCCTCCCTCCCTCTAGTCTTTAACAACATAAAATACCCTGTACCCTGAAGTGCATAGGAATTCCAGGCTGTTAAATGACACACAACATGGGCCTCTTAGATCCCAATCAGCTTAAATTAGGCCATTTTCTGTACAAATCAAAAGATGGAAGATAAAACTCTGGGGCATATCTATTTGAAAGTCTGTTAAAGGACGAGATTCACTATGTGCATTTCTGTGCAACAATGTTTAGGCATTTACCAGGCTTCTCTTATGCTGTTTAACTCAACAATTTCCACATCACTGGAATGAACCGTGGAGAAGCACCAAAATTCCAAATGGGTAATGTACTGGCCACCTCTGAGATGAGAGGGTGTGATTTGCTACTGCAAAGAACTATCTTCTCTCAAACAGGACAGGCTGATAGAGCTTGGGAACCAAGATCCTGGATGCTCCTCACCTGTGTGAGATACTTTTCTACAAACTTACCTCCAGTCTGTGCTATGGACAGTGTGTATAACAACTGCACATACCAAATACCATTTCAATATTTTGTGTGCTGACTGCAGTAATTGCACATGCAAATTAAGTACCTAATTGCACCCAGAGAGGAGAAGCTTTTTGGAAGGGACAGAATCTCTGCCATGGGATTTGGAGTCCTGAGACAGTCAAGGAGCAACCACAGGGCAAAAAACTTCTTTACATAGGAATGGACAAAAGCCTGGAAAGACAAGATAAGATGGGATCATCTCCCAGGAAGTCCTATAGATTTTTAGGAGGATCAGGCCATACAAGTGCTACAGCAGAGACAACAGAAAAGAGGAGAGAGTCTTCCCTGGGGATAAACTGGAGACAGTAGTTGCAGGAACTGTATCAGCAAGACAAGTGAGGGATTCTGGGACACAGAGGAAAAATACTGTTTAGAAAGAAGAGGGCAGTCTCCAATGGCCTTTGAATCATTAGTGGTCTGTGGTGAGCTAGTCACTCACCTCAGATGGAGCAAAAGTCAAGGAAAACCAGAGAGGGCAGCACGATGAACAACACAGAAGGAGACAAAGTAATTCCCCCTGGTAAACCATTGCTCTCTGACACCTAAGCAAGACACTACTGTGCTCATCCATGAAGTCTCAAGTCTTTCCAGTCAGCCCCAGGAAAAGGGCTGTTTCAAACAAGGGCAGCAGTACCAGGGCTGCTAAGCTTGACCACCAGTAAGAGTCATAAGGGGCACAGCTCTGAATAAGCCTGCCTGTAACTGGGGCCGGCCGAAGCTGGCAGTCCTTCAGACTGGCACTGAGGCCACTTCAGATCAAATTTCACTGTTGATTTAAAGAGGCCTCTGCCAGCAAATTGTGTCCCACAGTACTCTGCTGAACTAATTTCCAATTTGGTCCATTGCCCACTGCTGTTGTCAGAAATCCCAAGGAACTGAGGACACTGAGTTGTTTTTTCTGCAAGTCCCATGTCAGATCTTTCTTCCTCACCCCCTCAGTTTTGAGCAAATTGTCCGATTTCAAGAAAGTCTGAAAGAAGGATGCAAATCTCAGCAACAACTGATATCTAAATATTTTTCAATGGGCAGCTGAGCAGGAGCCCCAACTCATGCCCATGGTAAAAGAGGTGGGAAGGTATCCCACGTACTGCGTTTATCCAGCATGGATGTGAATTCAGACTTACCCACACCAAATGCTGGCTCTTGGGTTGTTTTTTTCAGGCCTAGGCCTGGCTCTTGGCCAACATTAGGAGACATCCAGAGAGCTGCTGTATTGTGCAGCTGTTGTGGTGGGGCTGGAGTTACAGAAGTGCATGGAAAGAAAGGACACAGATAAGTTGGCAACTCGGCTTCATTAGTGTGACTGTTGATGGAACATGTTATTTCATTGCTCAAAAGAAAGCTTCAATATTATTGGAAAGGATGAAATTCACAAGAGAAACAAAAAACCAAACCAACAAACAAACAAAAAAAGGAGATGAGGGAAGATGTTTTACTTGCTGGCAATTCAACTCTGAAACACAAGAAAATGAAAGAACATCCCCAACCTTCTGGATCCTCAAACACTAAATATACAAACTTGTTGCTGTGATAGCTTCTCCAGACATGAGTCATACATTTTGAAAACTTATAGGGTCAATCAATTTAACTTCATAAATGAATTACACCACCAAAACCTGACCAAAACCAGACCATTGTATCCAGACTGGCTCATTTCAACCTTTCAGAGCTGTCAATAAAACCGTGTGTGAGCTGAAATGCTTACCAGCAAAAGCTGAGAGCAGTAAATCAAATTTAATAGGCTGGTTTTGTTGACTATACAGGAATGATGCCTGAAAAAAACAACCCAAGCCTGAACTAATGAAATTCCTAAAGGATACACAAAGACTGTTTCATTTCTACATGCCTAATGATCTGGGATTCTGTTTGGTTGTTTTTATGTGCATAATCCCCAGAATTTCTAAATTAAGACCAGCACTTAACATATAAAATATTTAGAAGGGCTTCCCTGACAAAAAAAAGATCTATTGCCTCCCTCACTAGCTGGTTCCCATAGTTAATTACCCTCATTTATGTTTAATTTCAATTTGTGTCCCTTCATTTCCCAGCAGCTTGATATTCTTTATGCTATTATCTGCTACATTAAAGTGCCCTTCTTTCATTTATCTTTCCTCCATGTGGTCAAGTTGCCTTTTAAACTTTTCTTTGAAACAAACTGACATTCTTCTGCCTCCCCTACAGATGACTGTGGCCTCTCACTGCATTACAGTGGGGCTTGAGTTTTATTTCTTTTACTTTTGCTGGGATGGCATGCAGAATAATAGTGTTTCCAACCTCCTCTTTATTTTCGGCTGTTTTATTTCTCCTACAGCAAATATATTGCCAGTGTATGATGCCAAATTGATAAGAGGAAAACAGAAGTCAGAATTCTTTACTATCCAGCTAACCCCGCACTGCCCTCCTCTCCTACAGAGTCCTGTAAGACCACCAGCCTGGGTAGAGATGGTCTCCCCTGATATTAGGAAATAAATGTATCCACAGTTCTGTGGAATAACTGCAGTCAGAAAATGTCAGCCTCTATAGCAAAGTCACAAGCTGCAGAGACCTGAGCTTGCTCCTGCTCTGCATCAGGACCAAATAAATACAGTCCAGGCATGAAATACAGTATCCAGTGATCAATACCTGGAGTCATCTTGTCCTCTGAGTCAAAAATAAATCTTGTCTAGGTGCAAGAGTGGCTGTCCATTCTCCAAACAAAACTGAAAAGCTGCAGAAGAAGCAAATCCAGCAACTTTAATTTCATTTTATAGTCAGCTGTAGTGCTGAGGTTCCCTTAACACTGTATAAAGTCACTTTGGTTCATCTCATACTGGTGTGCCCCAGAAACAGAATGACATCTGCTGTTTAGGATGGGTTTGGTACAATTATGCCTTTTGCAGTATTTGTGTCTCATTTCCTTCAAGGATATATAACTTCACTTTTTCTATTAAAACTAGAAAAAGATTACTATACATGTCTTCTGCTGTGATATAAAGCTCAAACTACAAAAGACAGATCTCTCGAAATTACTCGTTTGCATGCTGAAGATGGAGCTTGTCATTAGAAAGATGAACACTTTATGTTCTTACATTTTCTAATCTTACAATGGCAGATATTATGGCAGGCACCATAATCTGTTCCACTGCAGGGCAAACAGTGCACATCACCTCCCTAATAAAATTGCAATAGTTAGAGATGAGAATTCATTATTTTCTTTGCCTTCTGTCAGGATATTGCTGATCCATGTAATTACTGCACTTGCAGAGATACAGTTGGGACAGCATCAGTGCTTTTCTCTGGGCAGTTGCACTACACTGATACTGTACTGATACTGGGACTGTCCTGCTCCCAGAATTGTTATACTGGAAACACAGGTGTGAAAAGCTATGTTTGTATTTTAATATCTATTAAAAATTAGAGGCAAGCTCCAATTTCATAGCATTTAACTTGGAGATAGCAGCTTGCTGCCCAAGCTGATGTGGATAAAGCTGTACACTCGGCAGGGTCCTTCCCTTTCCTTGAGAGAGGCGAGGTGAGCAAGTCCGGTTCTTTTCATTTACATGTCACTTAAGAACAACAGCCCATTTTCAGGTTCTTTTCCAGTGACCAAGGCCAGAAAAGTCTGTCATGTGGTCACAAACACAAGAAGTGAGGGGTTTTCCAACTCTGCACATTTCATTTCATGCATCCAAATGTAGAGTTAAACATGCACTGGGGATGTACTGGTTTGGGCTGAACTTGTGATCAGGCAGGGAGGACAGAGGCAGGGCATGCACAGCAGGAGGTTTACCCAGCACACAGGAGGTCTGTGTTCATGTCCCTGCTCTGTCAAATTCAGTATGAGGATGTGATTCTGTCCCTCTGAGGAGACACATCCTTGCTGCCCTTTTCAGACTTTCAGAGCTCATTGCAAACAGGCTGTTTGCTCTGTGCCAACCTGCCAGAATTAGTGATCTCATATGATAGGAAGCACTGGTCGATGATTTAGTTTTACCAGCAGCTCAATGACCTAAGTATGTTTTCCTTCTAATGTACACAGGAGCATTTAATCTCCTGCTTTACTGGGCTCTGTTTGACTTCACCTACCATTATCACAATGACATGTTGGTGGAGAGCAGAGCTAACCATGGATTATGTACAGTGCTCACAACAAATGTAATCAGGCTGAATTAGCAGGGATTGAGTCTCGGGCTCCTGGAAATAAATTGCAGTATTACATTTGTCATTTGTGAGCCTTTAACAGCTACAAAACACTCACAGCACAGGCCTGTGGTCAACTTCAAATAAATTATACAAGGCATTTCATACTGTGATTAAGGTGAACTGGACCCTGCAGACAGATGTGTGTGTGCTCACCACAATTTATCTTTAAAGACTCTCTATAAATCTTTAAAAAAGGAGGTGTTGGTTAGCTTTTGAGTTTGATGGGGAGGGAGATTGTTGGGGTTTTTTTTCACGGTTAGATATGATGAGGATTTGAAGCAAAATGAAATATAAGTATAAAGTTATATGAGTATAACAGTATAAACAGAAAGGAGCGTTTTAAAATCATCTTCATTTAGAGGGGTACCAGGAATTACATCATGTTCTCAGAATCCTTCTTTCACTATCTGACACCAACACCAGCAGAACTACGATATGGTACAAATTCATGATCAAACACATCCTATACTTGGTCTAATATACACACACAAAAAAGTAAATTTGATCCTGAGAAATGTTATTTCAAAGCTTTTCCCTCCACACCTTCGACCCATGACTTGCAGCATTTCAATGAAGTATGTCAGCTAACAGAGCTGGAAAAACCAGCAAAAATACCAAGTGGCCAACTCTTCAGAGGCCTGTCAGCCTGTGTGAGCTACACTGCCTTAAACGGGGCTGGAGGACAAGGAAACCTTTCTCCTGTTGAGATGGTTGGTGCCACACTCTGTGCACCACTGGGTTTCCTCTCTGCTTGCTGGCCTGCCTCTCACACACAAGTCTCGGGAAAGCAAGGGCACCACCCTTATGGGAGTCCATCATCCCAGATATCTAACACACAGAGACAGATCACTTTTCTCCTGCTGGCTATGCCTTACATTAGCTCAGCCCAAAGCACCTCTCATCCTCCTTCCTTGCTTCTCCTAGGTCAGTGATGACTCATCTGTACTTTAATGGAGGACCCTGAGGCTTAATTTATTATCTGAAAAGAGCTTTGAGACCATCATGTGAAGAGTGTTACAGAAGAGCAAGGAGGTTAAGTCTTGTAACTCATACCCATATGCTATGTTTGTGCCTTTGCATATTCTTTTCTTTTTTAAAAACAAAATTTGTACCTCATCCTAGAGCAGGGAGGGAGCCATTTACTCCCTCTCCCATGATGTATCCCCCCCTTGCTTTCCTATGCAGAAGGTTTGGAAAAAGGGGGTCCAACATACCCAGCAATCGAATTTGCATGATGGCGCCGTGTAAAACGAAGAACATCCAGAGGGGCTGGGAACAGTCCGCGCAGACCTGCATGCCAATGCCGGCACCGTTGTGACTCAAGTGCAGCTCACCGTCTGAATTCACCATAAATCCCAGGATATCTCCGCTCTGGAGGGGCACCACCACTCGGCAGATGGCCCAGAACTCCTTTCGGTCGAGCAGGGATTCGGGGTTATAGGGGAGATCACTGGGGCGCAGGGTGCTGGGGTCACAGGATGTCACCCCGTAGGACAGCGTCCCTGTGCGCACCGTGTTGGACTTGTTGATTTTGACGAAAATGGTTTCGTTGATCCGAAGGGGTCTGCTGGTGAAAACCAAAGTCCTCTCCTCCCGGGCGTGCTCCAGGCGGGCCACGGTTTGGTCATCGAGGATTTTGACATGGGGTCCCCGAAGGTGGTGGAAGCGGAGGTCGCTCTCCAGCTGGGACGGAAGGAGGTGGGAGTGCTGGGAGTTGAGGGAGTTCTGCGGGATGGGGCAGGTGGTGGCCGTCACGTGGAAGGTGTCCTCCTGCAGGTTGAGGTCGCACAGGCTGACCGAGAGGCGCGTGTCCTCTGTGTCCCGCCGCAGCGAGGGCCGGCGGATGGCCGTGAAGGAGCGGGGCCGCAGGCAGTCAGGAGGGATGATTTCACTGTCTGTGGGGAGAAAGAAAACAAAAAAAAGGGGTCACCTTCGGAGAAAATGAAAATGTCCAGGAGCTTGAAAATATACAGGTTTGCTTGATATGTTTAAAAGGGAAAATCAGAGACCTGCTGCCGCCATTAAATTTTCCCCTTTGAAATATGGGAGCAGAGTATCATAAAATGTATTTGCAATCATTACTGTTCTTGCACTTTCCCCACCAGTAACAACATTTCCAGCTTCTGAGCAGGCAGACTCAAAATCGATGGCCAGAACTGCCCAAGGGAGGCTCTCCTTGGAGAGGGGAAGCAGAGAATAAATATCTGAAATACACCCTGAACACACCAATCAATACAGGCTCCAAGTTTTCATGCCCTCTTTATTGTCCACAGTAATTCTCATAGACTTATGAAATAAATATCTACACCTTTTTTTTTTTTTTAAGAAATTGCTATGTTCAGTTCTATATTATTTATCACCATATGAAATTTAATTAATATTTCTGTCTATAACTAATCATTAGTGTTCCAGTGCTCACTGCAGAGCAGTACAGATATGAATTTTACAGTGCAGAATTTGAGAATATGCTGGGTTTTAGAAATATAATACAATCATTTATTATTTCCAAGCCAAATCATTAAAATTCAAATCTGCAGATACGTAACTAAGGAAGATGATGCTCAGACATTCAAATCCACCAGTGGAAAAAAAACTTATCCTCTTTGTTAGTATCACCTGCTGCTTCAAGAACTAATTAATTTACTCGATTCTTTTTCTGAGGAATATAATCCCCTGTCTTTAATGCTGAAATTACTTTTATTTAATACCTCCTTAGCTGTACTGTTGTCTTAGAAATTTTAAAGAACATATACTGAGAAAAAAAACCTTCATTAACAAAATTGTAAAGAAAGCTGAGATAATGCAAAATTTTTTCTTATGTCCAACTTTCTGAAATCTGAGAAGCCTGTAGCATGAGGAGACCACTCACTGTGTGAACACTGAGTATGTGGGAAATTCCTGGGACGGTATAGGAAGCTGTGACCCAACTGGACTGAAAGCTGTCGTGGCTTGGAACCCAGGCCTAAATAGTAGGAGGTGACACCACCCCATACAACACAAAGGAACACAGCAGATCCCAGTGTGGGACGTGCTGCAAACACAGCACAAGGTGGAACAAGAGGAAGAGGCAAAATTGTCCCTAAAGGATGTGCAGGCCCTTGCAGTGGACACCTCTTCCAGCCACATATCCTTGGGATTTTCTTTATGACAAGAGCAGGACATCAGGTTACCTGAGGATTTCCTCGATGGGATGTACTCTCTCCCAGTACACCGGAGTAGCCGCTCTGTACTGGTATGCCAAGGAATAATGCCAGCTACTGAGTAACCAACACCTCCTGCAATATCTGAGGTCTGACTAACAGCCTTTCCTGTCCTCCTCTTCTGGGAGCCCTGACAAGAGCACACCCACACAAGGTTTGGCTTCAGTAGAGCTCTTTGCTTTGCTTAAACTGGATTATTCCAGGCTCCTCTTTAAATAAACTGCTATTACAAGGGAAGCAAAGTCTCAAAATAAAAATGGGCTTTGTTTCTCATATTTGATTTTCTGCATATTAAAATTACAGCCTCTCTTCCCAGAAGTTAATTGAAGAAAAGGAGGAATAAATAAAATCAGGAATTACCCCAAGTAATGTAGAAGTGGGTCGCATTAATGCTTTGAAATAATATATGGGCTAGCATTTGCATTCCAAGTGCTCCTGCTGGATAGCATTGGACTTATTTTATCCTCCTTTAGCCGGAAACCTACATAGGAGAACAAATTAATACTGGCAGCTGACGACGATCCTTTTGTGTAGGTGAATGGATGGAGACCTTTCTGAATAGGAACAGAAGGTGCTCTCTATTTTATTCCCTGTAACTATGCATGTGCAGCCTGGCTGACAACTGTGATGTGTGGGTAGCTTGAAGCCAGGGTTTTGAAACAGCTTGTTTTCCACCAGGATGCTTGCATTTCCCTTTGGCTACTGGACAGAATATCTTTTTCCATCTGAAAAGAGGTTAAGAGAGATGGAGTTCTGCAGACAAGACACATGGCAGTGACAGCAAACCAGGGTTACATAGCCAACTATTTTACTTAAATCCCTCAGTAGCTCAGATGCATTGCCACCTAAGGAGTAAGATGTCTCTAGCATATAGAAGCGACTGTGAGACTTAGTTCATTAATGTTTGCAAATACCCATGGAAGAAAGGATTGCAGTTTACTGGCTTCTGAAGAGTGTTTGTGAAAATTTAGAGATGAGTCTCTAAGAGATGCTGGCCTGCATCACAAAATATCCAGCCAAAGGAAAAAAAATCCCATTGAATATAAATCAAAACAGAAGTGGGATTCATCTTTTGGGGTAGTAGGTAGGTTGGAAGAAACATGGAATGCCATTTACCCAGAATAACTGATAATGGCCAAGTGCTGTGAAAGAACAGTTCTGGTGAAATGTGGAACAAATGAGGTGACTTTGACCACTTTCTTTCGGAAGAAGATGCCCAGGAATTAGTTGTTTCCTTCCTCTAAAGCTTCAATTCTCACTTTTTAAACACAGACCAAACTAGTCATGCAGAATATAGACAAAGCTCGTCATGCTGGAGTAGCCCATAACACAGCTTTACCCCTGCAGAACATTTACAAGTGATCTTTAATGCCTACAAAGGAGAGACTCCTTTTTTCAGGAGCATTTATATTTACAGAGACAAATCTGGGGAACACATCAAAAAGACTGAATGACTTCATGTGATGAGACTGTAAGACACAAAATGGGTCCAACAGCCCATTACCAAGGACCACCCAGCTTCAGCCTGAAGAACGTAGAAATCAGTCATCCCTTCATTAAACATTCAAGGTTATAAAATTTCTTGTGTAAGACAGTTGGGAGCGCTTCTTTGGGAAAAATCAATTGATGAGAGATCTCCTTGGGTGAGAATAGATGGACTTGTGAGTGAAGACCACAGCCATCCCCAAGCCACCAGAACAAGCACTAACCCAGTGGCTGGGACACCACCAGCAAACTGGCCTGGACCATGGCTGCTCAGTGGAGCTGGCTGCCCTGGTAGCTTTCCAGAGAGGTTTTGCTGAGCTCTGCATCAGTGCAGTTACGATGTTATTTCTGGATTTTGAGACTTGAAAGTTTCTGGTAGCAGTACAGACACAGCCAAAGTGGAAAGGATTTCTACTAAATACAGATTTTCTGCTCCTCAGTTGGAGAATCTGAGACACTGGATTTAAAGGATGCCTATCTTCACAAATGCCTTTGTATCTTTTTCTAGCTTTGTTTAAGAAAAAAAATAAGGAGGAGTAATTAATTTATCTAAGTAGAAACGAAGGGCACTTGAGCAGTTCAGCCGCCTTCTGTTTTCTTCTCCTCTTTAGTAGGGTTCATCTGCAAAATTTAGATTCTCAGCAGGTGATTCCTTACACAGAAAAATAATTTGAAGTATCTTCCTCAGACCAGAGGCTTCAAAGCTTTCCATTTTTGCTGCTCAGAGGGCATGGAAGAGCTTCCCATTTTGTGCAGGCTCAGTGCAACTGCAGTAATATTTTAAAACGGCTTGTACAAGGAACTGGTGAGCACAAAGATGCAGCTGTAATCACTGCACTCAGATCAGAAGTATTTCATTACCACCTCTTTTGAACCACTGCCAAATGTTGTCTTCTCAAAATAATTTATTTCCTTAAACACATTAAGATGTAGAATATGTATTTATTACAGAGATCACATACATGCACACTGGATACAGCTGCAAGCTCATCCAAACACAAAAGCATTTCCAACCACCAGCATGCACAGATCATCTCAGCCCCACACAAGCCTGAAGGCGATGTGTTGCTGACAGACTGTCAAATCATCATTTCCCTCTTGGTTTTCTTCATCAGTACTGTCTGTTACTGCCTGAAGGCTTGACTTTCCAAGGTCATGAGCAGCCAGTATTCATATACCTGTAAAGGATCTAAGACAGCAGAGCAAACTCAGCATGAACACACACACACACACTCAAAACTCAGTCTTGTTTAACTGAAGCTCAAAGGATACAGATCTCCTCTTGATCAGTTTCCTGAGACTGGTGCAATCCACCACTACGATCTCCATGAATTGTGACTCTTCAGAGTATGAGGTCTGCAACCAGTCTCCAGAATGAGCTATGGAACACCTACTATAAACAAACCAACTTTGAGACTACTACAAAAAATAACCTATAATTTGGGGAATCAGACCATTCTGTGAAACCTAAGAAAATTCCTAATGATCTTCCCTCCCAGGAGAGAGAAACACTGAGAAGTCACGGAACTGCCTAGTGATTCCTTGCATCTGGAGAACATTTCTGTCCTCAGCTACTAAGCCAAGAGTAAAAAATTGGTAAGGCCAGAACTTTGCTGGTATGATGCCTCCCTTTCCGTGTGAAGACTCATGGTTTTTTCTTCCTTCTGTTCTTTGCTTTACTTTTTCACAAGGGCAATTTTCTTCTCTTAATCCCTCACTTCACTGGGTAATGGCATTTTCAGTGAGTACTGGTGCTCATGGTATAATTTCCGTGACCAAGGAACCCCAGGGGTGCTAAGCTACCAAAAGACACATCAAAGTCAGTGGCCCCTACAAGAATATTCTATGTAAACCTGCATCTGCAAAAGGATGTATACTGTATTATTCCCACCACACTGGAGTGCCTCCATTCCCACTCAAGAGTGCAGATGAAGGTTCTTTTCTCCCACCATCAGCTCTGTCTGTCACAAGGAGTTACCCAGGGAGGACAGCTGATGTGCACTGCTGGGGGACTGCCACGCTTCAGTGCAGAAGTAGCCAGAACAATTTCTGTATGTTGTTTATAGCTCAACTTATGTACGCTAAGGTGACTGAAGGCTGAAAATATGGCAAAATTATATGGTAAAAAATATGGTAAAATATCCCTCCTAAAGTAAAGATGGAGATCACTGCAACTGGTGGCAAGGAGTAATACCTGTGCTCAAACTCCTCTGGCTTCCACCTTGCCTGATGTGTGTATGGCACCCAGCTCACAGCATCACCTCCAGTGGAAAGAAGAAAAGCATCTGTGACTGGGTCTGGGAAGAGAAGGACCATTGTGCAGGCCTGGGTTCAAAATCCACCCAAATTAACAGAAAGCAGGTTTTCATGCAGCCTGCTGTACTCATGGTTTAAAGACATCCTCATCACCATGGGATGCTTAGCTCTAGGCTCCCTCAATCTCTGCCATGTATACCTTAACTGCTTTATTGTAGCAGGAGGAGCTATGCAAGCAGGAGAGTGAAAAATCATCCCTACTTAAAATAAACACAGGAGAAAAACTGAGAAGTGAAGAATGGTGAGGGTCTGCTCACAGTCATTAAGAGGTAAAGCTCCTCTCCCAGAGCATGTCCAAAGTGCTTTTCCCTGCTGGCCATGTGAGAGGAGATACTTGTAAAACTATTTGTTTTTCTGCAAACTCTTACTCTCCATGTGAGGTCTGGAGAGGAGACTGGGATCTGCCACGCTCAGCATAATGCTGCAGAGACCCACGCTCCTGGACGGCTCGTTCTGCTCTGATGCTGCACACAGGTTCTCCCCTTACTGCTGGTACTGTTACACTCTGAATTTATATAACCCAAGACCACTCCATTGTGTTTATTTCTCATAAACCATCAGGGGCCAGAATGCAGCTTCTCGGACCACACAATGAAACCACTTTCAGAGCATTATTGTAGCATGTGGGAGGCAAATGTTTAAAATCCCTCAAAGGAATGATTCAGACTAAAAACCTCTTTTGCCATATACTTAGGAATCCACTTCTACAAAGTACATTTCTCTTTATGAACAACTGAGAAATCAAACTGCCTGAGTTACTGCCTCTGATCAACCATTCCTTCTTGACAACACCCACATCAAATCAAGGACATCAGTTAATACCTACTTAAACAGTATCTTCCTGCGTGCATTTCACTACCATTGACAGTATAAATATCCCATTTCAAATGGAGCTGCTCCCTTTTGCTCTCACTGCTCTGGCTCCTCTCTTTGCAAAACTACAGCCAACAGACAATACCACTTGTACCAGCTATTTATGGAAGATACCAGGCTGCTCTTTAAGAGCCAGTAAAATCTGCTCTGGGGCAAACTGCATCTGAGATCAGAACCCAGCTGCTGGGCTCTGCAGCAGAAGACACTCTTCACCATGTAAACAGAAAGGATATATAAAAGGTGAGTGGCAGGCAGGAAGAATTAATGTTCTTATTTTATAGACTGGAAACTGAGGGATGGATTGAGCAGTCCCAGGGCATAGATGGCTCCTCTGGCAGAGCTCTTAAGTGAAGCCCCTTAGGGTTAAGCTCAGTGTACAACAAAACCACTCAATTTTCCATGGTACATCCTCTCATTTTCTAATTCTTCATCAAAACATTATTCTCTACCTGCTGCTCCTCTGCTTCTGTGTGCAGGGTGCTACTCTCCCCTCAAAACTCAACCTACTTGGGACTCCTCATCCACTACAGACCCAGTGGTCACTATGGAAACCACTATTCCAGAATTTCTCCTTCCCCACACACCAATTTGGTATCACCACATGGTCAGTGGAGAGCAAACACACATTTCATGTGTATCGACATGGTTAAAGCAGGAGTTAATTGCTACGAGAAAATATTGGCTTCTTGCCCATTGCAACCTGAAAGGCAAATGACCTGGTATTTCATTTCAGCCATTTTCATTGCAGGAGTGGCAGATATTTAAATCACCTGAGTCCATTTGTTTGCCTGTGACCAACACAGTCCTTATCAGCTTTCTGACAGGATACTCAGATGTTTTTTCCAATATTGATGGAAGCATTTGAGAGAATTTCTACAATAACCAAGGGGCAGAAGTCTAAACTCAAGCCAAGGGTTACAAAGAGTCCAAAGCTGAAGTTCTTCTGTGGGAGAAATAATTCATATTTACACTAAAAATTGTCACCAGATTTTAAAGCTGTTTTACAAAAGAAAGCAGATCATTGACCCCGTACAACCAATTGCAAGGCTACAAACATCTGCCACTTTAACAGAAATGAGTGGAAATCAACAGTGCTTGAGTTCATCTCCCTGGACTCATCTTTGCTTTGTGTTTGCATTTGCTTGGATAAAAATCAACATTTCTTTACGGGCATTTTGGGAGAGATTGAGCACTAAAACTATTTGGTTTGTATGACTCAGTTTTGGAGAGGTGATAAAACATGGGATGGAAGAGAATAAGCCTAGTCTTTTAGTTGTTACCAACAGCTAGGTGTTTGATAAATTTATTGTGCAGATCTGGTGGCTTCCTGTGGCCATTTAGCATCAAATCCTGCTTTGAGGGAATGGTGTTTTTATACCATCAGGCAGCTGGTGTCCTGCCAAATGAATCTCTGGAAAACCCTTGGGATCTGTTCAGGGTACTTTTCTAAGAATGCAAATATGCACCCTTGGTTTGCTGTGACAACCACAGATTTCTTGTCACGGGTTGTCAATGTTGTACCAAGAGTACAGACAAAATATCATAGCAAAACAAATCAGAAATAAACAAACTAACTAATCTGGATTCTAAAAGGATGTAAGCTCATGTGCTGCCAGTTTCCAAGCTGAAATATTCAAGTAGAAAGGGAAAATAAAAATCCCTGAGCTTTAGAGAATTGCGGCTGTTTTTAAGCCAGAGTGAGGAACTGCAGTTCCCAGGCCAGCTTAGTAATTGAATTGATCATCTGCATATTCTTCAATAAAATCTAAGGAATGAAAGCATACAGTCTAATACACGGATGGATAAATTGTAGTTTTGGGGCATGTATTATCTAATAAAGTGCTCTGAACCAGTCCGGTTTATAACAAATATTCATGCAATTCTGCCTAACATCTGTAAGCATGTCATATTGATTTGCACATGTGAAACAGCACAAAGAGCATAACTAGCCTCATAAAATTGAAATAAATTACTGTTCTCCTTAGAAAATACGAATGTTCTGAAAGAGTCTGACAGTAGGTTACAAAGAACAAACTTCCATATGTGTCTTACAGTTATGCATTTGTTTTCCACAAAAACTGATGCTCAGAGAGAGTCTGCAGGGTATTGGCAACATCTGTGTTACAAACAACACATTTTAAGTTTCATTCAGGCTTTTCATTCGGGGTAAATTCATCCTCCCCAGCCAGCAGTTTTGAAGACTGACAAACATCCTTCAGATTGAAGATGTGCCTATCCACTGCCACAGCCACCTCTGGATATTGGCCCCTTCTGGTCTGATTCCCTTTATTATGTTAATGGATTTTCTAACTCCCCTTAAAGTCAGAGAAATATGGTTTGAGCAGAAACCATATGCCCTGGGTTTTGTGGAGACAACCTAGATCCTGTTATTCACTCCTTAATCCATCTCCCACTCACATATGAAGTCTCTGAACTTTACTCCCACCCCAATCAATGATTTTCACCTCCATTGCCCCAGGCCTCCTAGATTCCATGATCAATTATTATTATCACTCTCAGAAACCACAGAAAAACAATCATCACTTTTAAGACCATACCAATATTATTTTAATCTCAGTCCTGCCTCTCTGTAGGGTGACACACCTTTTCTTTCCATTTCCTCTGATTTTCTCTACAGCTGGAAAGCCTTTTTTACTTGTTTTAATTACCTGTAATAGACTTAAATCTCTCAGGAGACTGTCAGTTGTCACTTTATCTGATGTTTCCTGATCTTTAAGACGTACATTTCTTCACAGAAAAGTTCTGGATTTTTTTTACCTTCTTCAGGGGAAATCAGGGCAATAATTGCAAGTCCTGATTGTCTAATAACTTTATAGAACTGTATTCTCATAGCCAATGACTCTGTTGCTTACTCCTGGCACTGTCATCCCTTTTACCCTCCTTTCCCCCTAGGAATTTTGACCCTCTTACCTCACCTATTCAAGTAAGCTCACAATTGCATGCAGTGTTAACCTCCCAACTTTACCCCTCTGTACTCTGCTGCAGATTGCTATGGGCCCTCCCACAAGCCTATTTCCAAGCCTTATGTTACTGTGCAAACGTTTCCATAGCATCTCAGTGCTCACGGCCAATTCCCAAGCTGCATCAGACACATTCCCTCACCCCCTGAATCACCTGACAGCAATTTTCTTCAAAACAAGCACTTTCTGCCTCCTTCCCATTTATCATCCTCCCTCCCTGCATTTATCCTTTTCCACTTGCTTTCATTTACCCCTGTGCCTTCACGCAGCCATGGAGATGATGGCTCCTTCTGCAGCTTCTCCCCACATTTCCCACTGTCAGGCTCCTGCCAGCACTGATGGCTTTGCAAACAGCTGCTGAGGGAGAACTCAACCCACCAACAACCACCTCCTACCTGTCAGGGTCTCTCCAAGGGCCAGCACTTTACCCAGCACCATTGCTTATTGAACTGATGTAATGCCATTGGGGGAAGACTCAATTCCTTAGGAATCCCAGGAACCTGGGCTCGCTGCAGTCCTGTTTGGTTCAGAAAAGCACTGCTAAATGATAAACTGCCTGGACATCACAGGATTTTGCTGCTAACCCACCTGCCAGAGTTAAAAGCACATTTTCTAGTGAAGATGCAGCCTGTGAAATGCAGTAATAATACATAACATTTCATATCTTGCCTGAAGAAAAAAAATAAAATTAATTGTGAAGATACAGTATTTCAGGCTAACCTGAAGCGGAGTGTTCAGTTTATCTCACTTCCTTTTATAAAAGCAAATGAATATTGGACCAGGAGCTTCTCCAGTTGGTTTCTGGGGCTTGTTTGGAAATCACTGTTGCCAGTGATTTTTAAAGATTAAAATGTTATTTCAAGACTTAACATTGAAAAATAGAATTTTGAAAATAGTGAAAGAAAACAGCTAGAGTTTGCCAAAAGTATTTCAATTTTTCAACCATGACTAACTAAGTTTACAGATATCTCTCCTCCTCCAAGCTGGTTCCTCATCTAAAGATCCAACAAACATGTGAAAGAATGCACATAGTGCTATTTGTTCAGAATATACATATTTTTAAATTCCTTTTAATATCTCTTTCTTGGAGAATTTCCACCCATAATCCAGCATGAAGGAGGTCTCAAAAAATTTCTGGCTCATTTTCCACATGCATAAAATGACAGTGCAGCCATCACACCCCATCCACCCCACTCCTACTCCAGAGCTGTGGAGTCTGCAGGATGTGCTCTCACAGCTGTGCATGGAAGCAGTAAATCACGGCCTTGCTTGAGGAGCGTGTTTTAAAACAGCACAATTACTGCTGTCTGCACCAATTCAGAAAAGTCCTCCATGGATTTAGGCATGTTCCATATCACGGCAGCACTTCAACATACACTTCCTCTAAACAAGTATTTATATCCCACTGAAGGCTATAGGATGCACACATAAGCGTATCAGCAGTCCCAAACCAGGAGCACAGGGTAAGGTTTAAAAACTACATTCCACACAACAAAAAAATTCTTCTCTAAACTCTACTTTCCATCTGTCCCCTTGCATTGTGCCAGTGGAGAGAACAGCAATGGAGATTTCCTGAAACTGAGCATAGATCCCCCACTCTAGCTGTCCCTGGTGGACAAAATTATGGGGGACCCAGAGAAAGAGTCCATGCTCACTTCCATCAAGGTACATAAGTGAAAAGGTCATCTCTTCAACAAATTCTTCATAGATTTTGTCATGGCAAATGACCATTAGCCTTGTGATTTCTTTAAAAATTATTTTGATACCCTGATCTAAAAGAACTAAAGAGCTGAATCTTGCTACCAGAGCTTCAGCCAACTCCTTAACAAGCAAAAGACAAATTTCGTTCTCACCTATCCCAGAGAAAAGCTTCCACACCTTGGCTATCAGTAAAGATAATCGGAATGCACAGATCATAGGATCCACTTCATCCACAGACCATTCATCCACTTGTCCAGTTTCAATCTGTTAGCCAATCTGGTAACCAGTACAGGGATGACTCTCCCAAACTCAAGAATTTCTCATCCCATTAATAGACTCATTTCTCTTCAGCTTCTGCCTCCTTCAGCATCAAAGTTTAAAGCAATATTTGGTGAGAATGTTATTGTGAACCTTTCTACATCTACTCTGAACTGTTGTAGGGAACTATCAAACCCTTGCTACATAATAATAAAAATTGCAGTTTGATGTGTTTACATCAACTGAAATGTCATCACCAACACCAGTAATGCCTTGCTCAAAGGAATCTGGGCCCGATCCCAGGTCTGTCTGGGACCTGGATAGTAGAGCAAAAAGACCTCTCCCCACTGTGCTCAGTACAGTCCCACTGTTGCTGGTACTGTAACAACTAGGACTTTATAAATGTCTTTATTTCCAAGCACAGATGTAGTCCAGTGATCACAGCAAGAGCAGGATAATTCACATCAGCATTCATTCCCACCCACCACAGTATGGTCCTGGGAAGTCACATAGCTAAACCTGTAAAAGCATTTCTGAAAGCAGAAAAAGCAGAGGATGTGGTCAAACTCTCCTGGTATCTAAAAGAGAGAAGAAAGGGTTACTACTGGCTGTATTTCTGTTCTGTAATTTTTTTTTTTCATATCAAAGTATGCAAAAGGGGAAAAAAAAGGGGAAAAAAAAAAAGAAGAAATCCCAATGAGGCACAGAGTTGACTTATGCTCAGGAAGGAGTCGATGGGCACGTGCAGAAAGGGCCCCACAAAGCTGTGCACACTCTGCTCCAGCCTGGGAGAAGCAATGTCCCCAGCCCCTTTGCTCTGCATCCACAGAAGACACAGAGCACCCAGACAGAGGTTGCTATAGCCACCCCTTTACGTCCCAGGGTCAAGTTTCCCTCTGCACAGAAAGATTATTTATAAGGTGGCTTAGGTGTGCCTTGTGCCTGACAGTTAAAAATGGGAAGCTCCACCCCAGGGGAGCTTACAGCCCTTATTAGACATAACACAGTGAGAGGGTACAATAAACACAGGGAAGAGGGTCAGGGTGAGATGGTGAGATGCTGCCTATATGCCCTGTCATCTCTTTTATTCTTCCTGTTAAATACTGTGAGGGCTCTGCATCTCTGCTCATTTTTGCAAAAGTCCTGCCAGTCTGTTACCCTGCAGCTGCTCTGGGATGGCACAGCCCTGGCTGGGATGGGTTCCACAGCTTCTCCAGGCCAAGCTGAACCCTCCACCCTGGAGCTAACAGCCCTTTTGAAGAGTTGTGAAGTCCATGAAATCCCTCCTGGCCAATTATCCTTCCCTCCACTAGGCCACAGTGCTGAACATGCAAGTCCTGCTCCATGCTGCCAACAAGGAAAATTGGCTGCTCTTGGCAGTCCAACCATTTCCAAAGGGGAAAATGGGGACAGCATTTAGTCCCTAAACTGGCATGGAGAAATCATGGGGCTCATCAGGACTGCTGGAGGAGGCAAAGAGACACCTGAGTTACATAGACCCCAAGTCACTACAGCCTTGTCCCCCACACCCAACACACTACACACTGTTACTATCAGGGGGACAGAGTGACAGCACTGAGAACAAAAACAGGGTCTGTCTGCTGGCTTGCTGACAGCCAGCATGGTGCATCTGGGATGCTGCATCCTGCTGGGGAGAGGTGAGGGTCACCCTGTGCTGCAGGCTCTGCCCTCCGGCTCTGCCACATCGGCTCTGTCTCATTGGCTGCCTCGCAGCTGGAGGAGCTGCCACAGCAGAAAAGCTGTCCTGTCTGCATAGAAGTGAACAGGGACTGCCACCATGGCCCAAATCTGCAGGAGTGGTGATAAATGACAACTTTGCTACCCACTGCATTTCAGTGATTTGTCCTGCCAGAAGCATTTCACTCAGGTCTGTCGAAGCTGCTGCAGTCGCCTGTGCTCTCACAGGCTCAGGCAATGCCACATCTTTCCTGAGTGAGTTTTGGAGTACTTTGAAAATTCGTATCTGTGAGCAACAGGAAGCAAACATAATTTAGTAAGGAAACAAATAACAGGATAGCTGCTGGGTTCACTTTTACATCTACAACAAACAAAACATCTATGGGGTTACCAGAATTTTTAACCATAGGAGAAGCTGCTCACACAGCGGTTTTGCTGGGGCACAGACAGCTGCAGCACCTATGGGTGCAAGTTAGAGGGACAGTGTGGCTTGTGTGCCTGCCTCACCCTGCCCACTGCACTGCCAGGAGCTCCCTAAAGGCTGTGATTAGAAGATGTCATCCTTCAGCTCTGTCCTCAGGAGGAGTCACCTCTACATTCATGTCATCCTGTCAATAGTTACCCATGCCCCAAAACCCAGTTTTGGGAGGTGAATCCCAGCTCTGGGTGCCAGGGTGGCCCTTTCCAGAAGCACCAGTACTATGTCAGGGTTCATGGTCCATTTGAAATTAGCCATCCCAAAGTAACCTCCAGAGTCTATTTTCTGCACCTCTCAGCCCTCTGGGAAACCCTCTTCTCCCCAGAAATTTGACATTTTTAAATCTTGGCTTGTTTTCCAGGTCAGCAGCCTTATTCTCCAGCACTCCCAGCCATTCAGCAAAGGCGTGTCAAATGCTGTCACTGTCTCTGTGCCTGTCTGCCATCCTGCTGAGCATGCCTGCTCCATGGGCAGCTGGAGGCACAGCCTGGGAGCCAGCTCCTTTGACAGCAGCTACATATGCACTCAGGGTATGCTCTGCCACTGTGGTACCTGCCAAAACACCTCAAAGCCATTACCAGCACACATATTGCTGGTCCCAGAAACTGGCAGGGGGGGTATGATTCAAGGAACAGGAAACCAGGCATGGCCAGGATTAGCCACTGAGCCCTGCAGGCTCCATCCGTTTACCTCCCTGGCCATCCTGGTGCCATGCCCGTGGCCGTGCCTTGCCTGCCTCACTGCACAGCCACCTCTGCTTTGCTAGAGATTGCAGCCCTCACAACTGAATTCAAGGCTGGGCAATCCAGCACCATCAAGGAAAAGGACCAGCATGGTGCCAGACAACATTCACTGCAAAAAATTGACACTGCTGCAATGAGAGCACCCAAACCTCAGCCTGCCAGATCTGAGGCAGTGCTGCACTGGAATTCACTGCTTTCTCAAAACTGCAAAAAAAGGTATTTTGGCCTAAAGTAATTGTAGTTAGCACTGTTGCCATTAGCCCAGGCAAATCTCATTGGGTCAAGCCACCTAACTCTGCCCTGTTGTAGATTCGGGGCACTCTCCTGCCCCAAGAACTTCTTGGGTAATTAAAACAGGGTCACTTTTTCCCAAAAAAAAGAACAAGGCGCCTGTGAATTCATGTGCCTAAGCGCCTCCCATCATCAAACTTCATTCCCAC
Source organism: Coloeus monedula (assembly GCF_965178545.1). Classification (NCBI taxonomy): domain Eukaryota; kingdom Metazoa; phylum Chordata; class Aves; order Passeriformes; family Corvidae; genus Coloeus; species Coloeus monedula. Next base: position 26,547,063 of record NC_138788.1, on the reverse strand, counting down.
CCTAGACCGAAAGCACAGCTTAGGCTACAATTCAAAGCAAGGACCATTTCTGTCTTGCAGCAGCTCAGCAGCATCATCAGTTTTCCCCGTGCACATGGGAGTGTAAATGCTCATAACTATTCAGCTGGTTCTGTGGTTTTACATTGAAAATATGTTGCTATGGAGAGCACAGCACAGGAACGTGCAGCTACCACAAGGCACCATGACAGAAGCAGCCCACAGCTTCTGCTGATATTTTCAGGCTCTCTGCTGCCATCCCCACAAAGGCTGAAAATAGACCTAAAGCTCAAATGAAGCATCTGTAATACTTCATTTCTGCCTATCCCTCCCCAAGGCACTGAGACTTTTCACAAAAATCCTACCAAGCATCCCACATACGCTCTGACGTCACCTTGCCGATTTCTAATTCCTCACTGCACACATGCCTCGAAAAGGAAATTCCCTCCAGTCCCATTTTCATTCTATGTCCTACGTCTGGGAAGCAGGTTTCCCTCTGGAGCCACCCTTCTGCCAGTACCCAGAGGGGTTGTTCAGTCCTTATTACTTTTTAGGCACAATAGAAAGCAAATCCCTTGTGCTGCTCCACCTTGCTGCTCTGCTGACTGGGAAGGATCTGATTTCTGTCATTTAAAACTGACCTTGGGAAAGGTCATTCAGCAGCAGCAAACTGATCTGCAAATTCAGTGCAGGAAAACCCTGCCCATGCTGTTGAAACCCCAGTCTTCACAGTGTCCAGAATGCATGGGCTGGGTGTTGAAGGATGCTGAGCATTTCCTGATCTCACTGACCTGATGAGACTTGGGAGTGCTCAGCCAAGGCAATGCAGACTTGAGCCCACAGCACTGTGAATGAAGGATACCTTTAGGGTTTTTCTTTTTAATGAATTTTTAAAGTATCTGAAATACTGTTTGTTTTCTTTCTCATACTCTGTACGAATTGATAAATCCTCAACTGCACTATAAACATGCAGTCATCAGCCCGTGATTTCTAAAAATGTGTTTGTATTAAGCTATGAAATTATTTACAGTGGCCATAAACATCCTCCCAGCGTCTGGCAGCTGAGAGAGGGCCTTGGAACTCACTAATTTACGTACATTGTAAACCACTTTCTAATAAATAAATAAGCTCTTAATATCTCACCCACAAGAAGAGGCACATTGCATACAATACTATATTTAGGGGTCCTTTGGAGGTCAAGGATTCAGCAGCTAAATTTCTCTGAGGATCTTTCTTTGGTGACTGTTTATGCCCAAATGAATTGTCAGCTGAATGTCTCTATTTTGAAATAGGTTTAAAATTCTCACATTGCTTTGAATGTTGGAGAAGCAGCTGCTTGTTCCTCCTTTTGCCTGAACCAGGGCCAGATTCTGATCTCAGGGGCCCAAAGGGGCATTTAAATACCCAAGTAAATGCTTGCTGATCCTTTAGTAGTGACCTTCCTTGGAGGGACTACAGATCTTCCAAGGCTGGTTCCTGGGGCAGGGATGCTCTCCAGGCCAAGAGGATGCCCAATGCCAGAGCTTGTAAAGAAAGGAGAAGGTCGGGACACCCTCCCTCCTAGATGAGCATCCTGTAGCCCATTACCCTGCCAGTAATGTGAAGGGGGCAGAAGGGAAAACAAGTACCTCACACATCCCATGGGCTGCTGTGCAAAGGAAGAGCCATGTTAGGGCCCCTCATGGCTGCTGAGAGTACTTAAACTGATGGAAATGGGATTTTCAACTCCTGTGAAATCCATTGCGGTGCCCTTAAGGACAAAGGAAGGTGAGTGGCTGGTTCAAAGCAATCCTTGGTTGAAAACAATACTGTCAAATCAAAATCTGTGTTTTGTACAAAGTAATAATAGTCTTTTTACAAAACAACATAAAAAAGGACTGCTTCACTTTCTGCCACTGCAGAAAGTTTTCACATACTGCTTCACTTACATAAAAATACAAACCAAGCTCTCCCCTAGTTGCAACCAGTGCTAGTTAAATGAAAACATTAGCTGGCAAACAGGAGAAAAAAAAAATGTTTCACTCACTCCCCCTGCCCTAGACATGGAAGAGAGGAAAGAATGAATCAACTATTAAAAATCAATTTTGTTTTAGTCATGTGAGGTACTCAGGGACAGCTAGAGAGCTGAATGAAGAACTTTGAAGTAGGAACCCCAATGTAACCAGGTCCTACTGCATCACCAGTGCTCTGTGGACAAGCTCCGTGTAAGAATCCAGTTATTCCATTTATCTACATTTGCAGATGGCTTCAGAGATCTGTCACTAACTGTAGAGTCCCTCTCCTCTCCCCTGCAGCCCCCATCTGCTCTGCTGGAAAAGATGAAGCTGCACCAAGACAAAGCAGGACCATGCAGAGTCCCCCACCGTGCACGGCACGGGCACTTCACACCCTTCCTTTTCGGTGGCACAGCCAACCCCTGGGGTGCCCTGAGGAATCTGTGCCTGCAGCAGAGTCGTGATGGTCTCTGATGTCTTCCCAAGCACCCAGCGGCAAAAGAACCAAGTCACAAGGATGCTGGTAGCAGCCCCAGTGGGCCAAAAAGACACAACCAGAATGTAAAATTGCTTTTACAGATGTGCCCTGGTTCCTGCGAGTTGTCTCCCACACGTGTCCCCCTGTCCAGTCAGTGCAGAAGCTCTGCAGAAACTTTTCTCAAACAAAGTGACCTACACCTTGCTATATTTTTTTTCTTATAGATAGTAATTTCCAGTCAGCAATGGACTATTTCAGTAAAACTAAGCAGAATCCACTGTTTTCTTAAGAAAGATAAACAAAAGGTAAATGCAATGGGATTGCTGCTGGTCTTCAGCAGAAAACCATGTGATTTTGCACATCCTTATTGCAGTAGTTGAAGCAGCACAGACTGCTTGCTGTTGATCAGTGTTGTAACACTGTTCCCTTCACCCTGAACAGGAACTTAGCCCTACAGTTTTGAAACTATGCATGGACAGCCCGAATAAATCTCATCACTGAAGGTTTCCTGACATTCCTGCTGAATATCCCATCCTATTAGTCAATGTCAGGCCCTGGGCAACATGAAAAATTGCAGAAATCCATCCTGGCTGTCATTAGAAATCAAAGGTCAACCTCAAAAACTGAGAGACTCCTTCCAGATTTGGAAAGCATTCATATTTCAAGATTACAAAGTGCAATTGTCAAAGCCCTGCATGTTCATGTGAAACAGGAAGGAAAAATAGGACCCCGGACAATAGGACCCTGGAGGAGTGTGGAAGGATCAGGCTTTTCCCAGGAAGCAGTTTGCCAAAATGTTAAAATAGAAGCTATTTACACAATAGGTTGGAAAATGTTAACAGATAAAAACATGTTAGACAACAGGATTTCAGATTACAAACACTGGGCAGGTTGTCCCGTGAGGGAGCTCTAACAAAATATATGGATTCTCCAAACTAAGCAAAATGAGTGTTTTCTGTAATGGCCCTTTTGGTGGCATTTCTACTTCTGCTTTTGCTGTTAAGGTTCCCTGCACTCCATACCCACAATCATCTGCTTCCATCTCATCACATTCTCTGTCTCTCACTCCTCCTGATCCCACCCCTGCCCAAAGCTTCCCTCCCACTACATCTATAGCCATCAACTGCACCATGTGAACAGGGTGTGAAGTAATTGTGCTTGAGAATAAGGGGCAGAAAGTCAGGCTCCCCAGTTTCTATTCCTGTCCCTCATCCTCCCCAAAGAGCCTTCAGGAGGTCTTTTAATCCCAGTGATCTGCGATTTGAGTTCTCCTGCAAACTGCTTGTGATGCTGTGAATACCCTCTGGTGTCTACAGGGAGTGAGGTCCTGGAGCCCGCAGTGACAGATCCCACACTTGTCTTGCTAAATGTTGAAAGGCTTTAAGTGTTAAAAGGGAGAAAAGGCCCTTTTAAGCATTTCTCTGGGGAGCAGATGGCCACCAGCTGACCTTCTCCTGGAAATCTGTGTAGTTTTAAATGGGAAACACAGCCAATGAAATTTTAAATACATCTATTGTAGTCTGCACAGTCACTGGCAATCCACAAGTGACAGTTACAATCCACCCCGTCCTTGCTGTTCCAGCAGCCTTCCTGAGGCTGAGCATGAAAGGCTTTCAACATAATTGTGAGCCTTCCCAGGGCTGCAGGGGATTCCTAGTTCCTGATTTTGGAGGAAATGCTGGGATCATCTTTCCCTTCTCAGCCAGCTCTTTGCTTTGAAGTTTCTACAATGACCAAATTTGTCATCACCATCCAACGGCTAAGCAAAATCAACAGAGACTTCATGTCTGATGGCTCAAACACTCAGACCTGAGCCGCAGCTTTCAGCAGAGGTACCTCCTGGCTGCCCAAAGAGATAAGCACACTCCTCCTCAGAGAAGATGATGCTGACAGACAGACAGAGAAAACAACACTTGGCATAGCTTTTAAGTGCTTCTTCATTAAGGGCATCTACCATCCTATACTGCAACACTGCCAGTGTGATTCCCAACATGGGACTCTACTGTGATCATACCTCAACGTTCTCCTGGCAGTTCACTTAACAATAGATGATGGACTTCATGCAGGCAGGCAGAGTTATGTTGTTGAATCTTCTGCCCTCCTTAAAAATAAACAGAGTAGCTATGATCTACAAAACTCTAGGATGCCTAAAATTCAAGCACATCAGGTCCTGCTCTGATTTTTACTCCCTGCATTGCATGTGTTCAGTTGAAAATGTTTCATCCCATGCCTGAAGGTGAGCAGGGTGAAGGGAGGACACAGACTGTAAGACATTTGTCTTCACACTTGCTCCTGCTGTAGGAGCCACCCAGAGGGGAGCCTAAGTATTTCCATGTGGCTCCATCTCTGTCCAGGCTCTCCTGGCAGTGCTGGGTATCTCTCTTCCTGGGGAGGAGGGGGAAGAAGGAAAGAACCACAAGAACATGCCAATGCATGTCCAGGGGGAGAAATCAAGAGGTATTTAAGTGTACAAGAGACTTGCCACACTTCCTTTTACACAGAAGTTGCATCTTGTGCTTGTTGTGCAACACTGGAAAGCACAGCACCAGGAGAACAGTCCCAAGACAGCAGGAACAACAACGAATTCCCTCTTCTCCTTTTTTCATATGCTCAAAATATTTTAAATACATAACTTATGAGAGCTAAACTCCTTCCTTCACAGTTTTACTTCACTTTCAGCATAGTAATTCTCTGTTTTTCACAGAAGCAGAGATGAAGCCCATTCTCCTGTTTTATTTTTATTTTCTGTATATGCTGAAGGTACCAGTTGACCTCCTCCTCCCTTTTAGGGACTGAGCAGTGGGGAAAGCTGACAGTCTCTTTCAGCTGCAGCATCACTTCTGAGATGTAATGCCCAGGTGGACAGTGAAGTGTGGACAGCTTCCTCTCACCATTCTCTGAAGATTTTCAACAATTCCTGCTTGCTGTCCACATGTGATCTGCAGTCCTAGGTGAATTCCCTTTTCAGCTGGATGCACTGTGTTACTTCGGTATAGCACTATCTAGACAACTGAAAAAAGCACAAACAATTTAATGTATTACTTTCCCCTTGTTTTTTATGGAAATGGTCAAAGTCTGGAAGATTTCTGATCTCTGTGCAGTGTTTCGAGTACTTTGTTTGTTTGTTTTTATATTTACACACATACATACATACACACATACATATATACAGAAAGCACTGTAAAAATTTCTAGAGAGAGCTTCAAAAAGCCGTTATTTTCAGCTAGTCAGAGGTTTTGTCTCACCATCATGATATCTACAAGATTCAGTAACTTATCTTAATTCAGACCATTCTGTGAATAAAATAGTCACTGTCCTACCAGACAGAAAGCAGATACTCTCCTGCCTCCCCTTGTAAAGCAACCAACAAGTCTCAGGAACAAGGAGCAGCAGTTTTTAAACGCAACAGAACCATTCCTTTCACCCGCTGAACTCCATCTAGCCTCAACACTTCGCAAAACTGAAAAAAAACCCCATGACACTGCAAAATGTCTTACATAAATTTTGCTGTCCCAGGAGCCTCCACAGCCAATCCAAAGGGTCAAAGTGCTTAAAGAGACCGGATTCTTAAGGGATTTCCAGCTCCCACTTTCCGATCTCAGCGATTACACAGAAAACCACCAGCATCACCCTTGACAGGTCCCCACCACCACAGCCATTAAATGTTCAGATTTTTTTGAGTGCCTTAGCCTCTTGCAGAAATCTTGGTGAAGTCTGGATAGGAAAAAGCCAGCCAGCAGAACAGCATAAAAACAACCCTAATCTATTCAACTTAAATTTTAATTTTTTTTTAAAGAACATTTTCTAGCATTTTTCCACTACATACAGGAGATTACACAAGCAAAACTTCTTGATTGCTGCATACGTGGACAAGAGAGGAAACCCATGTGCATTCCCAAGTCTTGAAGCCACCAGCAAAACAACATCTTCAGCGCTAAGATGAAGCCCTGCTCAGTGCTGGCTGGCTGGGCACTGGCAGCTCAGCAAGGGTCACTCCAAGAAACATACAACGTGGAACAAGGAAATTTTTCCCTCAGCACTTGGCAGAGCAGTATACTAGCTATCTAAACTTAGACAATACATACAGAACAAATGAACTGCTCCTGCTCCCCTGGAATTCCAGAGGTCTCATGGGAGGCCGCTGTGCTCTGTGCCGCAGTGCCAGGGCAGGCGGGGATGCACCCTGTGGGGGGAGCTGGGCACCCCAGCACATGGATGCTTTTCTCCTCTGCGCTCACATCGACTTGTGGGTGGGAGCTCCAAGAGTGCGTGCTTCCTGCTGATATTTCTGCTTCTCCCAGTTTCTATCAGGGCCAGGAATAACAGGAGAGCAGGCTGTCCCCCAGCCCCTCCTCTTCTGGTCCTGGACATGGCCAGCAGTATGAAGAGCGGGGGCTGAGGAGTACGCTTCAGTTACAGAAGCAAATGTTTTTTGGTGCCTCTGGATGTTCCAAGTTAAGCTCGGATCATACTGCAGTTAGCTTCCATGCTATCCAAATTACTCCAGGCGGGCCTAATCCTGATGAATAGCTGGGTAGCTATTAAAATTGTTTTCCTTGAACAGCTAAATGGAAATGCAAGGGCTTGACGCTTGAGCTAACATTTAAAATGGGTTCAGGTAATCAAAACACCAGATCAGAAAGCACTGGGGGTTTTGGAGGAGCTGAGATTCAATTCAGCTTTGAACCTTTAGCTTATTATAGCAAACAATTCCCACCCCCAACAACTGAAACTAGCTATGGCTCCTTGCAGAGACTGATTGGACCTGATCACGTGGGCTCACACTTGCTGTTTATACCCCTTACGCCAACAGCGCTTCTCGTGCAACCCAACACCATCTGTCATTCTGTCGTGTCACCTCGGGATGCTGCTTGGGAACAAACACGTCACTGGTCATCTCTCACTGGAGACATCTGAGATGCCAGGATCGCTATCGCTGCCTTCTCTCTGTCCGGGCAGCAAACACCCCACACAAATTTAGAGCAACAAACAGCATGAAGGCAGCTCCAGTGCCTGCAAATTATTTTTCTGCATCCATGGCCAAGCTGCAAACCAGTATCAGAGAATGACTGATATATGTGATGTTCTGTGTAGAGGACATAGGTAGCTTTTCACTGCCACACACCAGCAGCACAGATACACACAACAGCAATGGATTATATATATGAAATTTTTCTACTGTGCTAACTTGCTCCAGGAGCTCTGGCATGAGTGATGGTGGGAATATCAGTGAGGAGCTGCTGAGGAATGGAAGAACATGCAGTAGGAAACAGCTTGTGGATGGAGTGCCCATGGATCTTGCATCCTGCTCTCATTCCCATCCTCGACCTGATGTGTATGTGAGAACAGGCCCATAAAGAGAGAGCCCCTGACTGTTCAGAGTGGGAGGATGAATAGAGAGACAGTGACCTCAGAGGAGCTAATTTCCTGAGCACGGCAGAGCCGCCAGCTCCCCAAGAGGAGCTTCTCCCCCATTACCACAGTGCTGGAGCAGCAGGTGGGACAGGCAGCTCCAGCAAGCTGAGCAGGCACCAAGACATGTGCCCGTGCATGTTTCTGTCCAGAAAAGCCGTAACTAGAAGAATCTGACTTACTATGTCCACACATATGAAGGAAGAACAGAAGCACAGTTTGGGCATTCCAAGCAAGTAAACCGGCCTGAATACTCCTGTGCGTGGAGGCTGTGTGAGGAAAAGTCATCAGGTACTGAGCCTCACCAGTCTGGTTTCCTAAGCAGGCTGCGAGCAAACTATAAAGGATTCCTCTCCAAGTCACATCCCTACAAGGAAGCCTGCATCAAAAAAAGAAAAAGGAGGAAGAAACCATGTTTTGAGCTCAGACATTGCACACTTCACTAATTGCAGCTATTCTTAAAAGCACTATCGTGGGCCCAGTGTGACTGCAGAGGCAGGAGATCAGTAGAGCTCCATTGTGGCAGCCCTGGGTGGCTACGGAGAGGACACCATGCTAACTGCTCTCCTGAGAGGACAAGGGGCAAGGCTTGCTTCCATAACCATAGCCGTGTAAAACAATTTGGGATGAACTGTGGCCCCTCAATGCTCATTTCAAAACACCTGCTGTTGAGTAGCATGAGGACAGCAGCAGTACTGCAGGGGCTGGACACAAGTAATGCAGGAGTTAACTGAGAGCAGAGGGATAAGAGCCCCAGAAAGAATGTCGATAACATTTGCATAGACCTGATATATGAACAAAAGCTGTGACTCAGTCTTCACCTAGGGACCAAAGATGATGCAAAGATGCACTAAAAGTTTCTCACTTCTCCTTATTTAACCTTTGTTCATTGCATCAGGACAGTGCACAGCAGCTAAGGGTGCCCTGTGTGCCCAAGGGAAACAAAGCCCAAGCACTATGTGAGGCTCCCCGGGATGTAGTAGGAAATTTGGAAGCCATGTAGTGTATCCCATTAGGTTGCAGAGCACTGTGCAGAGGCCTTTGGTACCTAATGCCGTCTATGGGAATGCAGCTCCTCTTTCCAGCTTGGTGGCATGAGACACTCCACACCTTTCTGAGAGCCCCCAGAAGTCCCGAGGGCTCTCCGATGTTAAGCCACAGGTCAGACATAGCGAAGCAAGGAAGGATTTTTCAGTTTTCCCTGCTCAAGAGCTGCTGGGGCAGCCCCACGCCACAGCCCATCACCCCCACAGCTCCCTGAGGGACACGCTGAGTGCCCACAGCCAGCACGGCAGCCCCCATCGGCAGCGGGGCCACCCAGCTGTGGCACACGGCCCGGGCACGCCGTGGCCTGGGGGAGCATACGGCGCTAGCCCGTCGCGTAGCCCGATGTTCAATGAGACTCGACAGGTCCCACCGAGGTCTGCACGCGGAGAAAGAGCCCGAGGCCCCCAAGCTGGCGACACCGCCTCGGCTCTGCTCGGCCCCAGCGCGCCCGGGGCACGCGGGATGCAGCATTTGGATCATCTCATAGCAGCTGGCAGGGACCCAACGGCGTGAGCATCATCCCGTCTGCAGGAGCACGGGGCTGCCTCTCAGCGCACTTTTACCCTTGGAGTGTGGCGGGGGGAAGGGCGACGCACACGCAGGGACATTCTTCACTTGTCACCCCCAGCCTCAGGCTATTTCTTTCTTTGCAATCACCTAAGGGTGAGGAAGAGTTGAAAAACATCACACTGACAGGGCTGTCGGAGCTGCGGATATAGGGCCTTCCGCTCCACGCCAAGCAAACCTTCTGGAATGGTTTGGACACGATAGGTAAACAGTGTTGGGCTTGCTCAGCAGGGAGACATTTGTATTTAGATGTTATAGATAAGTGGTGCATATTTGAGACATCTGAAAGTTATTATTCCAGGCAGTTTCTAAACAGAGAATCGCAGTTGCATAGCCCCTTAACTCCGAGCTGACAGGCAGGATAATGATTTAAATTATTGTTAAACATAGACTCTGTTTTAAGTGGATGGAATTCAACAACATGGTAGGTTTAGGGGAGTGGGGGTGTATTACAAAACACAACATTTCCAGTTTCTGGAGCACTGATCCACGGGAGCTTCTCCGCCAACACCAAGCATCGCTATTCATGCTATGAAAATGGCAGCTGTAGAGATCCTCAAAAGGCAACATCACTCAGCTGCCTTCTGGCTCATTATCACTCCCTCTAATTGCAACAACATCGATGAAGGGAAATGCCTTTATGAAAGCAAAACATAGCATTTTTCAGACTGTAAAACAGAGTTCAGGAGTGAATCATAAATATTTTTTTAATAATGCTTTTAAGTGATTTATGCTTCCTAGAGTTCAATAGGGTTATGTTTATTATGTTATCACTCTGTTTTTAGCTAAGAGTATCCTGATTTGTTCTCCATTATAAGGCATTTGAAGCTCAGCTATTAGGCTGTACTAAGTCAGTATCCTACAGTTGTCTCATCTGTGAAGAGTTTATTTTCCAGTGTTTTCAGGTGGGGCTGGTTGGCTTCCCCTAGGTCCCCTCCATGCTCAGCTACTACCATCAGAGAAAGCTTTTGGTCTCCACCATAAGCTGCTTTTTGACATGCCAAAGGTTAAGTGTGACAGCAAACACTGGCTCCACACTGCAGCCTTTACACAGGCAAAGCTCCAGCAAAAACAAACCCATCTCTTATGGGGGAAAAAAGAAAGGGAAGGAGGAATTCATTTCTTGCTTATTCAGCATCTCATTGTGTGTCTGTGTCACGAGCGAGCTCCCAGGCAGCATCTCCAACCTACAGCACCTCATTTCCCAGATGGGTAATTCACAATAATGCAGACAAGAGGGTCTCATCTCTGCTCCTAGCATGAAGATGCAATTGGGCCTAAAACAAAAGCAATCCCACCTTGCCACTTAAGGGAAATTACATGGCTGATTAATAATGGATGAGCCTCACAAAGGCCACCCATTCTGCTCAGTGTGCCAGCATCTTATCCTAATTCTTCTCATCAATAAAGCCTAGAATTGTTTGGAAACTTCAGGAGAAATTGAGTTCACTCACCTAAGCTTTAATAACCATCGTGTCCAGCAGGGCAGCAGCAGCCCAGTGCAGCCTTTGGCATGTGCAACACAATATAAAAATCAAATCATGAAACGGTAACTCAGAAACACACTCACAAGGCACACAAGTCAAATCAAGACGAGGCACTTCTGTCAGACCAGCAGCTTGGCCTGCCCACTTTAGCATGTGAGGAGTCCAACAACTCAGGATTTGAAACCCACAGTCCCCTGTCAGGGAGAAACGCAGTATCTCCATCCTGAAAAATGAATGCACTTTTGTGATATGTCTCAGGAAAATGAAAAATCTGAGCCTGAGTGAGGAGCTGAATCCTTTACCACTAAAACTAAGGATGGTTTTTTGTCCCTCCCTGCTAACCACTAGTTATTGATCTGATGTACTCACACCAGTGTGTAAAGGCTTTCTCCTGCAGGCAGTGCTTGGTTGCTTTTCCCACACAATTAAATCCTAATAAATATCCTTCCCTCATAAAAATAGTGGACTGATCTCTCTCTGAGCATTGTTTTTCTGTTCACATTTAAAAAAAAAAAACTATTATAGAGCTTAGTAGGAAACAAACAAGCAAGCAAAAACCCCAAGTGGGTATTAAAGCTACCAGTGCCCTATTTGAAGAAGCCAAGAGAAACACAAAAGGAAACTGCTGCCATTATATGGAAATGCTTCCTTAGCCCTCAAGCTGGACATTGAATTTGTGCAGTGATGAATGCCACAGGACCAGCTCAGGGGTCTCGCCTGCTCCTTCCTGCAGCCCTTGCAGCTCCTGCTCAGCTGACAGCACAGCCTTCAGAACAAGGAGAGGTAGAAAGGCGACTGGAAGCAGGATTTCCTCCTGCCAGAGGCTCTGTATAAGGGAAGGAAAGCTTCCAGGTGCCTCCAAACCCCTCCTGGCCACAGCCCAGCCCAACAAAACAGACTGACAGCACTCCACCCCTTCAATGGTCAGTCCAAGCAGTCCTGGCCTCTATACACAAAATTTGAGAGACAAAGATGTATTGGAGACAATAAATGAATTATAAGGGCCCCAAAGAGAGTACTTCCTACTTACTTTTCATTCTGATGTACTTTTAATAACTTCAGATAAGCTACTCATTTAAATAGTTGAACCCCGAAGGACTCCACACCTATCTATGTGAAACATCTCAGGGCAGTCCACTTCGGCAGAGGATCAGTGCTTAGATAGGATAGTTCTAAAACTCATTACCTAACTCTCATTTCTTGGTATACACTGATAAAGCCACTGTGCCCAATCCCCACCTGTGAACCACAACTTCTTAGTCTCCAGAGTAATAAATCCTTATAGGTTCTGTAGTCATCTTTATGCTGTAGAACTAGTGTGGACTCAACTCTCTAATGATGGGAAACTGCAACACTAAAACTGCTGTGGGACACTCTCTGGTGTCATCTTTGCCACCTGGGGCATCAAATGCCAGAACAATAGACAGGTCTGCAGTCAAAATTACTGCAGCCTCCACTGCTCTGCTCCACCTTAGTCAGAAAAAGGATATTAAATATGGAGACAGGGTTGCAATCAGCCTTTCTGAGGAAATAATAACCTGGGAAATTCTGACTCATGCTGATTTGTGATCAAGGACTGTGACTGATATACCAAAAAAAGGAACTGAATCAGATTTTCATGGCTGTGTCAGAATGAATTAATTCTCATCATATAACTGGAAAAGATTTAACATCACAGAAGCATTTTGAGAATGACAGGAGGATATGGAGGCTATGGTAAAGAAGAAAACATGATTATTGTTCTGTATAGACTGACAGCGAGGAAAGATAAAAAAGAACTAAATATACCATAAAATAATAGCTTGGTCAGAGAGTTGCCAACAGGAACATCCTGGGGAGGGGACAGCAGTTGCAAACATCTGGCACTCCTGGTGCACAAACGCCCTAGACAACGCTTATGACAGAATAACCAGTAGTGACACATCTCCAGGAGAGACAGCAAAGTTATCTTTAAGTCTGCCCAGAACAGTCTGAGAATGTCCTTGCAGTCACTACTGGGTTTCACCCTTCAGCTAAAGATATGAGAGGTGGCTGCCTGGCCTTTTCCAGTAGCCACCATTCACTCCCTGTCTGTCTCAGAGAGAGGTTAAATTTTTTTTTTTCTCTCTTACGTGGTTGTCAGCAAAACCCCTAAAGTAAATCAGATGTCAGCTGATCTCACTCTGAATCTAGCTAAACCACAGTCAGGCTATTTCAATTCTAAATGCTTGCCCATAGCAACTATTCAGGTTAGCATAGCTAGTTCTTTTTAAAGTCACGTTTGCTATTGATTTGAATTAATTTTCCAGGTTGCCCATTGTAACTAAACCCTCTGCTGGAAAAATAACTGCATTCAGTACATATTTTAGAGATGGTTGCTTGGGTTTTTTTCTCAGCCAAGCAAGCTAGATATGCTGCTAAGTGGAAGATCAGACTCTAAAGTCCAACTCTATAGACAGGAGTTTATCTGGCAGCAAATTCCACAGACACAGATGAAGGAGTGTGAAATCCCCACTGCAAAGCACAAACAAAGGAGTATCTCTCATCTCTCCTCATAGACTGCTTGCCTTCATCCAAATAAATCCTCTGATAGTTAGTTCTGTCAATACTTGTTATTAGCAAAAAAACTTCTATAACAAATAAATTATACGATAAAAAGAACCATTGCATGAAGAGGAACAGGTGTTATCAAGAGCAGAACTGAGAACCATCAATCTAATTCAGGATGTAAGAAACAAATCTGACTCAGATTCTTTCCCCAGTGTTGTTTTCTCCTGTATCTTCACGATCCCTATGATAGAGAGACTGTCAGTAGTATGTGCTTGACCTGATAAAAGAGCTCACTTATCTTCAGGGAACATGCCAGATATTCACGGTGACCCATACAAAATAATTCAAACACACCTAACACCCTGTGCTGTCCAGATAAAGGGGGGGGGAAGAAGCCAAAGCCTTTGGGTTATGAATTGCCAGCACAAAGACAAAATGAGCCACTGGTGTCAGTGAAGAAACCAGTCAAGGAAAGGATGGTATCTTGGTCACCAGGTTGTCCTTGCCTTCCCCATCAATACAACCTGATCTCTCTTTGCCAAACCTGTCCTTCCACTGCTTTCACACAGCAGTTCACCCTTTTTCTGTGTTTTCACCTTCCTGCTCCGCTATCTCAGGCATCTGGACCCCTTCTTAAACCTTCCTGCACAGAAACCAGACACATTTTCCAAGAAAACCACACTGCCTGGAGGCAACCTTTCTACTTCCCCTCCAACTTCAACAGTGCATTCAGCCTCTCCTGCTCATGTTCTTCTCTCTCTTCCTCCTCCTCCTCCTAAAAGAGTCTTTGCTGCCCAGAAAACCCATTAAGCACAGAGGCTAATCCCTGCATAACCACTGATTACTGATTAACCACAGACCACAGGTTTTGACCTAGCAAGCCCTGCACAGAACCCAGTAACAAGCAGATGGCAAAGAAAAGGATCCAGCAAAGCGCTTAAGCACATGGCTATCTTTAGGAATGTGAATTAACATACTTATTCAAGCATATAACTGATTTCTGGCATACCATATAGCTACATATGCATGGAGGTGGGTAGGGAATTTACCATCCTGTTGAATTTGGGCCCTGCAGCCTATGCAGTATTCTTTCCTGAGCAACTGAGAATGGGTTCCAATTGCCCAGTTGGAAACTACACAGCTTTAAAAAAATTTTACTTCCCATTTGAATTTTCCCTCCACCAGCTTTCCTCCCTTAGCCTGCCAACATAGAGCACCCTCTGCATCACCATCAGATTGTTACTTTGATGTTTCATATCTTATCTGCTTTTTGTGGACCGCTGATCTTTCAGGAATCACATCCAAAACTGAAGCACTAGAACTTATTATAAAATTAGTCATAATAGTGAGTATGGCTCAAAACCAAATTATTTATGTATTTCTCTAGAGTGCACAATTAGGCTGAGCTGAAATTGTCGGTCCCTGCAGCTCCACGGTGAAATTCTCATTAGTCCAGTTTTCTTTCTGACTATCTCTAGCTCTGATCTCCATCATGAGGCAAATTTCCTTCCACCTGGCCAAGGGGTGTTACAGACAAGATCCGCAGGCTCTCCTGTGTCAGGAATGAAGCAATAAAAATGCATTTTGACAAATGCAGGCAGCATCAAGGCTCACCTCTGACATAAGCATACACATTCCAGTGTATGGAAACATTGAATCAGATCTATCTAGAACAAACGGGGCTACAAACAGGGGCAGAAACCAAAAGGCCCAGTGTTTTTGTCAAAAAGATGCTTTCACACAAGCCATGCTGGGATAACAGAGTGAATTGCTGATGTCTGGGAAGGGCTCAGGAGAGTGATGGCTGCTGCCTACAAACACCAGAGAGAGCAACGAAAATCAACCAGGGAAACACCACTGCAGAATGAGGCGGAAATGTAAATACCTGCAGAAACATATTGAACAAATTGTCACCAGCCTCCTGGTTCAAGTGAACACCTGTGGGGCTCAGAGGTGCTGGGGTCCTCTGGCCTTGGGCAGGCAGAGAAAGAGGGAACACGCTGCGTTAAATATTTTAGAGGCTTCAGATCTTTCCTTGCAAGTGATGCAGTATTTATTGGCACAGCACCAGCACGGGAATAGGATTACTGGATTTGAAAGGCTTTGTCCCTGGAGTGGTCTTTATCCTCTTAAAAAGATAGAGCAATTAAACTTTTTTTTTTTTTCCTGAAGAGAATTAATCGTCTGTGAACAGTCACACTGGTAGCCAGATGCATCACAAGAGATTTTCATCTTCTTAAACACACCATCCATAGTCAGTGGCCAGCAATCTGTTTTACCAATCTTTTATCCCTAGCTACAGACCAAAAATTTACCAATCCCAAATGATTTTAATTTCAAAATCTAGTATGAGCAGATGGAATGGGACTTTAAAAAAAATATATTTTGTAAAGGCCTTTAACATCAAAACAATGCTGATGTCTGAGAATCAAAACTTGTGACTAGACATACTGTTCTAGCCAATAGACATGGAATGCTTTGTATAAATTTCACAAAGTTCTGCCAACACTACCCTGCTATAATTTCCAAGAAAACAGAGGAAGCACTTACCTAGTGCATGTCAGCATAAGGCATGATATTTTCACCAAAAGCCACAACGTAGGGGAAACATTTAAAAACTATTGTCAGAAGAACGTATTATGAAAATGCAATTAAGAGAGCATCATAGAAGAATGAAAGATTGAGATTTTCCTAAATGTCTGAGTAGGAGAGAGGAGTCCAGGCTCTCCCTGAGCACAGCACCTCACAGGATCAGCTGCATCACAAGCAGAGCTGATGTAACATCTGCATCAAAATTGGGAGTGGATTCAATAAAAGAAGAAGACCTTTACAACGGAAGTAGCTCAGCCTGACTAAAGATGATCTAGTGAATGGCATCCCTGCCCATGCCAGTAGGATTGGAACTAGGTGATCTTTAACGTCCCTTTAAACTCAAACTATTCTATGATTCTATGATTCTGTGAAGGAGAAGTTTTGGCTTGAATCAGCATAGCTTCAAAAACCAGCACAGTCAAAATGTTTTCTTTCCTTCAGTATAAGCCAGACAAGGTCTGGAGAAGCTTCTGCTGCTCAGTGTTTGGCCAAAAAGAAGGGATGAGTGAGCAAAAACCCAGGGCTAGACTCTGCACACAGTGTAAAACCAGAGTGACTCCACAGTACCTACCAGTTTAGGCTGGCAAAACTGAGAGTAGAGTTGGGCTGTAGGTAAGGATTTCTATACTGAGCCCAACAACAACAGTTCTGCTTATGCAGCTTGGGGAAAAAAAAAAACCAAAGGAGACTGGGACTACAGAGCAATCTCATTTTTTAGCTCTGTTGGTGATATGGATGGAAAACTCCATTTTATTTTATTAAAGGTGTCAAACTTTTTTAATAACCCAGACACCTACAGGGATAACAAATTCACATCCTCTGTACGGTGAATTGCATATTCAGCAGCTGTGAGGCCAATTAGACACTGAAATGACAAAGTGCTATCTCAGGCCAGCAGAGACTTTCTGCACAGAGCCAGCGTTTAGTTTTATCATACAAGCAGTGTTTAGCTGTCATCTGTCATACAGGCTTAGGGAAAAGGGCCTCCACAGCTGGAACAGCTGCAATAGCTGGAATTGCAAGATTAGCACAATAAATTGTTATACTTTTACGAGATCACTCAATTCACATCCAAAACTTACCCCCAGCTCCAAATAAACCCTTTTTCTCAAGCTGTAGCTTTATGAATGAAGAGGAATTAACTTTCAGCATTACAGCCCAAGGTTTGAACAGTTTAAACTATTTGGCTGAATATTTTTGAGAAAAGTATTAAGAAAGCTGCAAAGATTAATTTCCTCTCCCAACATATTCTCTCTCCCTTTTTTTTTAAGACACCTATTACTTACCGATTTTAAAAAAGGAACTATATTAGACAAACTAAGGAAAATGCAATGAATGTTGCATTAAGTATCAGTTAATAAGAGTGTGTTAAAAAGAAAGCAGCATAGATATCCTAATGGTTTAAATCAAAAAGCTAAAATCATTGCTAACCTAAGGAATTCTTTGAAACGTCTGTCAAAAGAATACACTGCTCCATTAGTGGTGGATTATTATTCTCTAACGCCCTGTCCATGCTAGAAATGTCTGTAACTAACTACAGCTATGTAATAAATTCAGTATACATTCAATTATTCAAGTAGTTCATACCTTTATTAGAAGTAAAAGAAAGTCAAAAGCCTTTTAATTGGAACCACTGTTTCCAGACTCTACTTTCCACACTTCCAGTACTTAGCAAAGGCAAGATAAACAACTTAGTGCAAACCAGCAACATTTATCTCCTTAGAGCAACAGCCAAATCAATCATCACAACAGATATTTAATGTGAAGACTCCACTTTTTTTAACATAGGGGCCCATCTTTGCAGGGTCAGCATCTGAACCACAACATACTCATAACACAAACACCACTTAAAATTGTCAGAGTTTTCATATTTCCTTGGGTTTTTATGGGTAAAGTGTCCCTTCTTGCCTGTGTTAGGAACAATATTTCAGCTTACCCGAACTAAAGAAACTTTACAGCACAAAATGTGTTTTTCCACTGGTCATTCTGTCCTGTAGCAGCCTCCATTTTTCTCAGTCTGGGCAATAAAAGCCAGACTAGTCCCTTTTAAATTTATTCCTACCCAGGTACCTTTGCAGGCTCTCCTGATGCCGATGTGGACATTTTGTGGATATAAAGTGCCCTACAGCACATTATGTACCAGATTTTGTCCTTTCTGTTCACCTGTGGCAATGCCTTCCCCTCCAAGAGGTCCTGCTAAGGCAAAGGTGCTTCAGGTGAAAGCAACAGGTTATCCAAAGCACAATGGGAAAAAATAGGAGTAAGGTGCAGAGCCTCTGTGCAAATTTGTAATTCAACTCCTCATGGAGACCCACTGAAACCTGAAATGCTGATCCCTCAGAGACCATATTTCACTCGACATCTGCCTGTCCTGACCTTCTTGGTGTTCGTCATTTGCTGCTCAGCCCAAATGCCCCATGCTGACCGTGAGGGCAGGCAGATGCTGCCTTCCCCAGCTCAAGGGCACAAAGTCTCCACTGCTGACAGTCAAACACAAAGAGAAGAAAAAATCCCCCACGGCATTCACACAGCCAAGAGGAGCTCTGGCTTGCTTAAAAGTGCTGTGTCCAGCAGCCTCATCATCACAACCTAGACAGGCAGACCTGGAGGACAGACAGACCCTCAAGCACATGGAGCTGCCCAGGTCCTGGGCTAACTTTTGGGTGCCTATTGCACCTGGAAAAACATGTCCCTGCAGAGGTGCTAAGGCAAAGCAGGGATAATTAAAATGGCAAGAGATGAGTTATTTATTAAACTGTTTTCACATTTTCAGCTGTGCGAGAGAGCTTCCTGCAGCTGCCATAGAGACAACAGCTACAGACAATAAAACTTTATGAGCAATTTAAATTCTCTCTCCCCTTAGGAGATGGGGAAAAACAAGGACAACTGACTTTTTGCAGGTCCTGTGGATCTTGCCTTCATTAAGTAGGACTCTGTTTAAGCACTTATTATGCTTTTCCATCAGATAGTCACAGACTTCCACAAAAAGGATTAATTGTTTATAGCTTCCACTTTCAACAATACCCTATAAAAATACACTGCAGTCATATCTGATCATCCCATTTTGTTCAGTGCGAAGCACTCCCAGCACATCAGTCTGCTTATTTGCACGTGTCAGAATAGCAACAAAATGAATTCCCGTGGGCAATGGAAAATAAGCTTTGCACTTGGAAAATAAAATAGTAATAACCACACAGTAAAACTGCAGATGCATGTAATAAATTAGATTTATCATCAGTCTTATACCATTCACACCTGAAATTTGCCCATAAATCTACCTCATTTAAGGCTTACTTAATGTTTCTTCTAAAGGTGGCCTGGAGCTAGAGATCCAAACTACGTAAGAACTGATAGACATGAATAAAGAAGAACATTTCCTTTTTTCCCTAAAAAATGTGCAACTTCCTTGTCAAAGAGACACCAGCTTGAGGCATAAGATGGGTACATTTCCATCCAGGATCAGTTCACATTTTAACTTTGATACTTTGCTAACATAAAACAATAAGAAGCTAGGAAGAGCTGGTGAAAGAAGGATTTCTCAAATATCTAATATAATATACAGAACTCCCATTTAATTCTACTAGGATCTGTATATATATTTATGACTGAAATATATATTTATACTGCTTCTACTTTGGCTAAATCTAATACATACACATTTAATACACATGCATTTAAAACTTTCCAATCTTGCAAGGTCTTACTAGTTTTTCACATATTCTGTATTTACAAGATGTGGTGAGACTTAGCTTTCAGCAGGTGCCTCTCAGTGTGCCAATCTAAATAAAATTATCCTTGGTTTTCAAAGTCTGTGCTGGTAAAAGACCAAGAATACTCTGAAATACTGCATGAATGAAAATACTGATGGATGGGAGAAGAGTGTGAACAGAGTAATAAACAGTAAAGGGGTGTGATTGCTGATCACTCTAGCAAAGAATGGGACCAAGGAAAATGAGCAAACTGTACCTCACATCACCCCACTGGAAACACAGAATGAGTAGTGAGGTATCCTGCAATCATAACTGTTTTGCAGCCCCATTTTTCTGTACTTTTAGAGCACCTGCATTGTGCTTTGAAAGAAAAGACACTAGATGGTAGGACCAGATGATCGTCATACGGCCTTTCCCATCTTAACCACTCTGCAATGCCTGCTGCAATGTCACTGCCCAAAAAATGGGGTGATTTTCCAAAATGAGAAAAATGTTGTGATTTTCAAAAAGGCACCACATAGAAGAGGCAAACCTGTAATCCCCCACCAAAGGTAAAGGAAAATGCTGAGAACTCATCATGCTGTACTGCACACATGACTGAGGGAAGTTGCCCACCTTGCTGTCCTGCATCATGAATGTGAATCCATAGAAAGTGCACATGCCAGGCTCAAGCCCAGTGCTTGAAAGAAGCAGGTTAATATGAGACAACACCACTTGGTTCCCATGAGCTGCCATCCTTCCTCCACAGTTCTGAAGACTCTAGAATTTAAACAGCTGGCCCTTTCCTTTTCTTTTTTTGATGCTTTATTATAGCAGCAAGGCAGCAGATTGCTTATATTCCATTTTTCTCGGACTCTTTTTTAAAAGTGTGAATGAGCATGTGTGTATGTTGAAGTGATAACATAAGGACAAGCCACATTTTTAGTAAATATTATTTTAAATTACTCTGGAATGTAAAAGTGCACTTGTGCAAAACTAGCTGCCCAAAAAGGAAAGCAGAGCTGTAAGCCATGCTGCCTGCAAACTGAGCATGTCGGAAGGAGACTCACTGTATAAGGGCATGTTTACAGGTCATGTAAGCCTGCACCTACACTGAAACTCATGCCCTAAACCACAGAACATGCATGCACTCCATCACCACAGATTCCTCTGTGCGGGCCCTTACACTGGCTGAGACCCTGTGGTCAGAGCAGACCAGATTCCTGGGTGAATTTAAGCCTTTTCATCTCTATAATGTGGGTAGAGGAGAGCAAGGAGCAGCCTCTCACCTGTGACTGAGTGTCAGCACTGTGGACCTCATCGCTGAAGCCACCTCAAGGCAGATTTAAACCAGTGCCTCCTTTTGACTCATTCCAGCAGTGACAGGCAAACCATGGTCCCAGCTCAGTTCAAACTCCCCTTGGCTGCGGTGCAGTGGACCATGAAAGCCGTTTTCACCTGGTTCATTTCAAAATCCAGCTGGCAAAGAAGCTGCTCAAAGGGCTCTGCCTTTGAACATACAGCAAGGACAGTCAGACCCAGGAACATCTGTGACAGCCACATATACCTGTGCAGTGACAGCAGTACTGACACGTGGGTAATTGTCAGTAAGTCTTATGCTGTGAGTAAAGCCATAAGCAGAAGGAAATGAAAAATTAAGTTACAAACCAGCTGGATTTTAGTGATGCCAGAATGTTGTGCAATGCCTGTGCTGCAGATAGAGAGAGGCAGGACTGAGCTGGGTAAAAAGGCTGATGGCAGATGACACCTTTTGCTCTGGCAAGTCATTTAACTCTCACAGGCTTTGGGCCCCCCTTCATTCAAGACTTTCTTTATTCTATCTGTAAGACAGGAACAGTGTCACTAGACTTAGTCATTTCCCTGTTTTACTGAGTTCCTTATTTGGGCTGGAACTGATTTGCCAGTGTAATGCAGATAAGCAAAATAAAAATGTGCAGTTTTGGATGTTGTCACTTCTGGGAACATAAATGCACACTGTCCATTTCCCTGCAGAGCTGGGATCTTGCAGTGACACAAGACTTACTGCTGCAGGTCTTTCCTTTGGCAAGTCTCATTTTGGAAGTAAAGTTACATTACTGGGAGTGGGGAGGGAGTAATTCTGCAATAAACAGAAAGACACCAGAAATGGTAAAGTTTTTGGTCAGATTCTTACACACAAAAGCAAACGGAGACTGTGCAGAGGTGCAATTTGGCCCTGCAACCCTACAAGCATTGAGAAAATAGCAAGACTTAAGAACAAGGGACGTGTTTGGGGTTGGGGGGGGTAATAAATCACTGAACTGGAATCTGAAATGCTAGGCTCTTCTGTTCAACATACCACTGCAGCATCCCCAGCCTCCATCAGATGCCCTGCATGCCATACCAGGCTGAATTCAACCATATGTTTGTAGCTAAGCTATGAAATTCATTTGTCAAGTCCCAGGAGTTTTTGGCAAGTTGTCCTGTGCTATATGTGTGGTCTGCTACACTAGAGCAGGCATGCAGAGCATAGTAACACGTATGTCTATAGGATCCAAGGGCAACACAGCTGATGATTTCCCTTCTCTGACTTTTAGTGCTGTTTAATAATGAATGAAGATGCAGAGAACTCGGGTGGAAGCTGTTTCAGCACAGTTGCAGGCTTAAAGCCTGCTGAAGGCTGCTGGAACAAGCTATAAATACGTATCTGAGCTCCACGCCAACTGTGTAAACTCAGAAGCTGCTTGCTTCATTCAGGGACTTCATACCCACCAAAGAGTCGAGAGCCTCTTGGACTAGAGGTAAGTCAGTGGCTGGCAGAAGTCACATTTTCCTTGTGAAGGGGGATGTGGAAGATGCTAGGACAATGCAGGGGCGGATGACGGATAGGAAATGATTTCTCGGGTGTTTTGAAAGGAAACACATAATCCAGAGTTATGGACCCTCATTAATCAGGCAGAGTAGTCCTGAGGTGCCAAATCTCACAAGAACAGCCGTAGGACTTGGAGTTGTTTGTAAGCTCTTCCTAACTGAACCCTTAGCATGACATTTGCCCAAATTCTCCATCGCAATTCAAATACCACCACCTTGGCCTATGAACAGTTGCCTAGTGGCTCTGACTCAAGCTGATTCACAACAAAAGATAAATCTTTCTGCACCTAAAAAAAGAAAAAGCTGCTGAGAAATTCTTCAATTCCTCTGCCTTGTGCAATCTTGGGCCAGGAGTTTTTTCAACAAGGTCAGTCTCATTCCTTCATCTCCTGAACATATATCCCTCTTCCTTGCTGTGTTGGTTGCTATGGGTAGTCCTGCCACCATATTTTTTAATACAGCACAGAATGCAGAAAGGAGGCAGAACTGTCAGAAAAAGAAGTTTAATTTAAGTTTTTGATATATAGCATGAAGCTGTCACTTTAACAGAGATTAACAGGCTGGATGGCAGGAAAAAGCCAGGATCTCTCTCAGCCTCAGATCATCTCATCTTCAAAAGGAACCTCAGCTCCTGAAGGTCAGCAGGTACCATCTAACCTTTTCATGGTGAAAGGAAGACCCATGAATCTACCGTTACATGGAGAAGTGCTGCAATTTTCCTGCCAGTGACAATGCAAAGCCAACTCTAAGGCTGTGTGGTGACACTCCTGGTTCCCCAGCAACCTTGCTTCCCTTCAATCCTCGGAGAATCTTTTCAGTTCTTCTAAGATGTATAAACTCAAATAGCCCAAACCTTGACAGCCTGCACATCTGGGACTATGACTGAGTCCTCATGAATGCCAAACTATCTTCATTTCACCTGAGGATGGCAGAAGACACAGGCACTCAGCACTCATTCTACAATCCCAACTGTATACCCAACCTTCAGGCTCCAGAGGACAAATAAAACTCCTCTGTGAAAGCAACATCCTGGAAAAGCCAGCCACAGATTCTCTCAGGTAATTTGGAAGATAGCCATGTTTCAAATCTGTCCATTAAACCTGACAGAAAATCATAACAGTGCCATCCAGGAAGGATTTAACCACAGCACGTAAAACGCATTTCCCCGCTTTGGCACAGGGAAAGCAGAAGATGAGATAAAAACAAAGGTGTATGACACACTCCAGGCTATTCTCTGATAGAGCTACACCTCTGAGCAGAAATCCATTTACTTAGACATAGCTTCTAGTGCTTTATTGTAGCAGCTGTTTCCCACCTCTCACTGATGTTATATTTACGTGCTGAGTTTCAAACACCCACTGATCCAGGCTGAGGTGCTGAGATGCTCTGGGGAGGAACGACAGCTGTTTCCCTGCACTTGTCCCAGCACAGCGAGAGGACAGGCAATGTCAGCCTGGCCCTTCGTCAGGGATGGCTCAGCATCACCCTGGTGTTTGGACCCAGGCACTCACCTAAGAGCTGCACTCCACGGGTGAGCCCATAGACATCGATCAAGGCCCAGAGGGGCTCCGCCGTCCTCACGCCGCTGAAGAAGAGCATCGCAGCGGAGTCGTTCACCCGGTAGAAAACCCGTCCCTTCTTGTCCACCCAGAAGGCTATGATGTTTCCCTCGTTTGCAAACTCTTCTGGCAGAGCCTTGGCCCAAAAACCACTTTGGGAAACCAAGTCAGGGCACGCATACTTTGGCAGAGTGTCAGGGTTAATCCTCGATGGATCCTTGGAAGTAAAGCCAAGTCGAAGAGCCCCACTCCAGCAGCACTGCTTTTTAGTGATCTGCAAAGATAACAGCAGCAATAACAGTGTTGGGCACTTGAACATCAACTGACACACTTTATGCATTGAACATTGGTGGCCAGTGTGCAGACAGCCCCACCAGATCTAGGAAACATTTTACCCACCAAACACTGCTGTAGCTTTTTCAGTTGTACACAGCAATGCTGCTGCAAACTTAGGATACAATCCCCATATTTAAAACCAAATAAATCAAATTAAATCTATGTGGATAGGTGAAATGTAATTACAGCTGCATGATTCATTTCTATTTCTAGGGTAATTCCTTTTGGCCTAAGAATAATCCTCTCACAAAATGTGCCATAAATGGCCACAGGACCCTTTATCTCAGCACCTTCAGCAGCAGCATTCTTCCCACATGGTGCTCAGATGATGGGGTCTCTCATGACCTGAGGGAAAAGCAGACTCCAGAATCACAGTTACCACCACAGGGTTTTCTGGGCTTCCCAGGCAAGTAAAAGACAGTCTTTCCCTTGTGTAACTTGTCATATTGGATGACATACTGAAATCACAGCCTTCCAGCAGAGAACTTGTGTGTGGGAAAGCACAATATAGAGTATTTAACTTTGTTAAATACACAATTGTGAGGCAATAATAGATGTTCTCTTATGATTGGGGAAAACCTACTTATTTCAGCTGTGAATGGTGTTTTGCAAAATATGTTGTGCATAACTACACCCCAACCTGTCAGTATGCAATTACTCAGTGTGTCTGGGGTCAGGAACGTCTGCTATGGTTTTTGGAATGGTTCGTTTGTCATACCCATCCTTCTGCACCTGACAGACAGAAGGACAAAGGATCACAGATACTTCCAGAGTCATCAGCTTCTACTCACAAGAACTGAGCCCCGGCCAGTAGGGGATCTGTGGGGAGCAGGCAGCAGGTCCTAAACACATGCAGCACATTGAAAACACTACCCAGTTATAAGATCTCTTTTTTTCCCCATGGAAGCAGGGAGTCTTCCAGAGTTAGTATAGTCCTCAGATGATGTCCTTGGTGAAGATTTTCCTCTTATTTTATTGTTTGAGTATGAACCTGCTGGGAATTGTTCCTCTCAAAGTGATTCAGCCTGTCAGGATCCAGACTATGAAATGAAAGACCTAAGGATGCTGGATACAACCTTATCCAGCCAAGAAAGTTCCTGCATGCCAGTTGACACGTAACTGCTGTATCTGTTCACACCCTGAACCTGCAGCAAACACGAGAGCACTTGAGATAGTCCTCTTCCATCAATGCCTTGGCAGCCTCAAGCAATTCCACTGTTGGCCGCAGGACAAGAGCAGAAACATGGACAGGTACCACCTACCAGATGTCACACAAAAGTCGCTGCCGTTCTGTAATTTCATACTCTGCCAAAGCACTAATGGCTCGGATGAATGGCAGTGACAGAGACTGAACTGTCCAGGACTGCAGGACTTAGTTCTCAAAAGCCTGGCAGGAGTCCCTCGTGTCCCAGCTTGGAAGTATAGAATTTTCACCAAGGGATTCTACAAGACATTTTCTTTGGAATTCTGCATTCTCTGCTAATCACATTTGTAAATACTGTGTTTCTCTTTTACATATTCCTCTCCAAGGCAAATCTGGAACATGTGCCCTTGGGGTCACAATAATCTCACAACAAAGACATTGTTCAAAGCCTAGAGATTTCTGTTTTATAATTAAAGTAGCAGAGAAAATAACTCAGAGCTCAGAAAAAGTTATCAACAGACAATTTTCAGTTAAGGGAGTGCTGCTCTTTATCCCTACTCAGTCCATCCAGGTACCTAAACTGTTTACATGGAACACTTCAGCACTGACCTCAGTCCCAGGAACCATGGGAAGCTCCTGCTTACAGGGTGGGCACTGGGATGACACTAAAAAGGACTGAAGCAGATTTACTATTTTATATACCTGGCCAGGGTGGGATGGCATTGTGCATGTCCCCAGTAGAAATGGGGTTAACAGGGTGTGCACGTGAAAAAACAGGGAAACATAATACACACACTCCAAGAAGAAGCCTGGGCTATTTTTTGCAGCAAATTTACTGCAAGCCCTAAAAGCTTTTGGGTCTAAGATAAATATGGCCTCATTGTCATTTGTACAATTCAGTCTCTTGCCAATACTTCACAGCAGTCACAGGCAGCATGAAGTAAATATTCATATGGTAATTAAGGCTGCACATGTTCCATGTATTAATCAGCACCTATAAACAGTTCTCAATACAGTCTGACCACAGGCAAACTAATATCCAAATTAAAATCAAGTATAAAGCCTGCCAAGAATTAGACATGGCTGGACAAAGGGTTCACAGTTTTGCTAAAAAAGGCAATGGTTAATGATGGACCAAATTCTCTTTTCAGCAGCCACTGCTAGCAGAAATGCTTGGGAGGTCCACTGGGTACCAGAAGGGGAGGAAAAGACAGAATCAACATCCAAACTGCTAAACCACTGCTGCTTTCACAGATTCAGGCTCCTGATCTTTATTGCCTTGTGCCATCTTTGAGAACTTCACTTCCTAGAAATGCCCTGAATTACATGGAAGAAACCATACTGGAACATTTGTGTCTGATGCTGCTTGACAGCCATATTCCCATATTCCCAGAGCTGCAAAATAATCTCAGAATAAAACCTGATATACAATAGCTAATAAACAGAATGAAATCTCCTTACTTCTTCACTCCATTTCCCAGAGGGAGTTTAGACTTTATATGACCTGAATGACTGGGTTCATGGTTAGTCTGTGGCTGGTAAGAAGGTCTGGGATGTTGTTTTCCACAGCCATGAACAATAGCGAGGCAATTACAGGATGGACTTATCATACAAAAGCAAGGATGTTTTCACATTTCATCCCTCCCTAGAGCACAAGTTCTGCTAAAGCCTGTTGATTACTCCCATGAGACCTTCCCATTGGAGTCAGCAGGAGCTCTGCTCATAAATCTCTTGTGCAGATTTGCATGCATATTCTTCACACACGTTATGCAAGCTAAAATCCCCAAATACACAGAGATAAACAAGTGTGAATTTCCAGAGATAGCTACCTTGTTTCAGAATGAGGAATAAATAACCCAGAACCTTTGCCTAAACCACTAAATCCACTCAAATCTTTGATGGTGTCTTCAAAAGTGAAATACTGCTTTCATCTCCTCCCAGACTATCTGTCACAGTTGCTTGTCCAAACTGCTGGCCAACATGGGAAAAAATCTCATTAGGCAATGTGAGAGATTCCTGCTGGGCTTCCAGCCTGGATAGAAGCACTAAGAGCTCCACAGGAAGCATAAGAAACCTGTAGTGGGGATTTTCTATCTCTGGGCCTGAGCCTGAAATCTCCATATATTTCCAAAAGGATGCATCTTCCTCATTCCTTGCTCCTTTGCTGGCTGTGAGCAAAGAGGCAGGGAAGGCTGATACACTGCTGTAGGACCCAGCACTCCTGGACCTCTAGCAACGGGCAACAGCAAGATCTTTC
This sequence comes from Coloeus monedula, assembly GCF_965178545.1. Taxonomy (NCBI): domain Eukaryota; kingdom Metazoa; phylum Chordata; class Aves; order Passeriformes; family Corvidae; genus Coloeus; species Coloeus monedula. The sequence goes on along the minus strand of NC_138788.1, from coordinate 26,519,125 downwards.
AAACTGGGAATCTACATGTTGACAAACCCTCTGGAAAACTCCTTCTGTGCAAATGACGGATTTGCAGTCAGATCATTCATGTGTGCCATGAACTAAAGTGGCCAAAGAAGATGACCTACTTTGTGCCAATGGAAGGCGTGAAATCAGCTATGAACAGAAAAACACAGCCCCACAAACTAGAGGGCATAAAGATGGGAAAGTATCTATGAATGAAGTTTCAAGGGTCCCAAGCTCCTTAAGGTGCTGATAATCTGAAAAGTGTTTCAATTCCTAAGGAGATAGAGGAGTTTCTTCATTAGAAAGCAGCTCCTGGTGTACATGAAGGCATTTTGTCTTAGAGGAGCTGGATTTCCCTTGCAGCACCAGGGGTATGAACTCCATCCTCCAGGCTACCATAGGCACAAAGGAAGTGAAATCAGCTTGTGCCAGTGAGAAAAATGTGATCCCTGCAATGTTCTGTCCTCTGCCCTTAATGCTACCAAGTGACTGATTCAACAAAGCAGTCGGCAGACTGCCAGAAAGGTCCTTTTCTTAAACAGCAACTGTGACTGCGCTGACTTCTCCTTTCATCCTTTCCTCCAAACTCTTCTGGTTTTCCTGCCAAGCACATGAGCAAGAACCTTCGCTTCCAGGTCCTTTTTGACCTCTTACTGCCTGGCTTTCTCACCTCCATGAGACCAGCCCTCATTGCTGCCTTGCTTACAGGAACAAAAGTGCTTGTTGTGGAATGGAACACCTTCACTAACTCCTCATCCTCCCTCAGCCTGCCCAGTAAAGCTGCTTTGCAGGATAGGAGCAAAGCCTAGAGGACACATTTTCTAGAGACATACTGAGGCTGCTGCCTTTCAGACTAATCAATACATCCCTTTCTTGCTGTTTTCCAAGTGATCACAGCTTAATCTGCCGTATTTGTCTAACATCAATATAAGTATTTTTGGAATGTGGATTTCCTTTTTGTTCTCAGTTTCCAGAGCAGTCTGTAACTATGGCTCCAAGAACTACAGCGAGAAAAGCAGAAGTACCAACGAAGACTGCAGATCTTTAAGGCCAAGATCTGACTACTGTGCTTTTCAAGGAAGGGCTAAAGATCTGCTGGCAAGCACCAAAGCCTGGGACATTCCCAGCAGCTCCCATGGCAAAAAGGGAAAGTATAATTTACTCACCTTAAGCCTGACTTGTTCATAAATAACAATGGGCCTGTTGCTGAAGGTAATGGCATTGCAGAAGCTAGCCTGGCGCTTCACCGCCTTCTGTGTTGTGTCCATGATGATCTGGGATCCCTTCGTGTGAGGATGGAAAAGCAGAGGGCTGATGGACAGAGTTCCACATTGTGGGATGGGGAGACAGTGCTTCTGCTTGTGGTGGCATCGATGGGAGGAAGTTGAAAATGACCCACCAATGGAATCTGAAAGCAGAATGGGGAAAAAAGGGTTTCAAATCTGCTGTGAGTAATATGGAAATTTTCAATGCAAAAAAAAAAAGCAGAGGTACTTCAGATAGAAAGTATAAATAAAAAAATAAACTTAACCAAATCCTTAAACTGTAAACCACTAAGGGGTTTTAGAGCATCAGCATCAGTTTTTAGAGCTTCAGCAATAAAAGATGCAAGGATACTGAAGACTCCTGTCTAGACAATCTGACAGTACAGAGCATGACATTGAGACTGCACCTCAGCACTGAAATCACAAGCCATCTTGAGGCCACAGACCAGGAGAGAACACAAGAATTGGTTCTAAAACTGGAGCAAAGCACTTGTGAAGTTGCTGTAACAAAGCTGTCACACCTAGGGAACAATCTTCCACTTCCAGAGGACTCCTACACAACTTGACCATTTCTCTCACACCTCCTTTGCAACAGCAACTCCATTGATCTTTGCCTCCATGTGACTCTGGGTGCCCTATCCACCCATGCCATGTGCCAGCTCAGACACACACATTGCTAATTTATGCTCAAGCACCACTCAGCAGCAACCCACCTGGATCTCTCCACCAACTCCCATCCATTCTCCTCTCTCCTCCACTGATAAGAACCTCAGCTGAGATCCCACACATCAGGAAGGCATTGATCAGCACACTAAGATTACAGTGAGGAAAGGTAAGAGGGAGAAAGGCTGTGAAGGACAGAGGAGATTACATCTTTCTCCACTCAAGACTCTGCAGAAAGACTTGATGCAGGATCAGCACAGCCACGGCAGCAGCTTTGTTCCTGGATGAAGGGACAGGCACGTTTCTTTTCAAAGGGGAGCCTGCAGCAGTTCCAGCTCAAAACAACCACTCTGCTGAGCACAAGTCACGCGCTTCCTTTTCCTTGTGTGCACATACACACTACACCATGCACATATGTTTGGGAGGAAATACTCCTAGATTTGGAAACAGAGTACCAATAGAATACACAACTATTCTGTGACAGACTCAAGGACGCTACAAAAGCAAATATGACCTTAAAAATGTGCCAGTTTGTGCTGTAGAGATGCATGACTAAACAGAACTCTTCAAACACACAAACTATAGAAACTAATTATCTGTATTCTTCACACACATTAACTGCTCGCTGCTATGTCATTCTATAGCCACTATAAAATGCTTACACCTCTAATATAATCCTTGGTTTTGCAATAAAAAGCCCAGACACTCTTCCTTCCAGCCTTTTAGGTAGTCTTAGCTTGTAGCTACACAAAGCTGTAACAGCACATTATCAGGGTGAGTGTGATTAACTTTCAGCAGAACTCAAAATGCTTGCTTCTGATGAGAACATTATCATTCAACTTCAGCATCTGTCACTCTGGCCTTCTCTTCTCATCTCCTTGCTGGGTTTTTTTCCTCCCATTTTTAGCAACAGTGCTGTTCCTTCAGAACAGAGCAGGGAGGTCATACAGCAGAGCTGTTACCTTTAAACATTTTCATTAATGCTTTATGGGAGAGATGAACCAAGTGAGAGTTTTTTTATGCTAAAAGTGATGTGGAATATTGTCAACTTCCTTCTCCTGTTTCTCACAGGTGGAGGAGGAGAAATAAGGTGCAGAGTACCGAGAAAATAGAGGTTAACCTGAGCACGCAGGTCATGGAGGGAAACCTTTGGGGAGTACAGACTGCACAAAAGGGGAGTTTTACAGGAGAAGGTCAGGGTGCAGAAGCTCACATGAGCCTGGCCTTTTCCCTTTGCAAAGGTCACTGCTGACCTGGGATGGTGCACCCTGGCTTTCCCCACAGACCAGATTGCGTGGTCAGAAGACAATACAAGCTGCAGCAGGCCCATAGACAGAATCTTCTCAGGGTACTGCCTAAAACCTGTTTAATTAGAGACTGTCTCATGCCCCAAAGAACAGGAGGTTGAATCCCTTCCAGTATCACTAGATTTTTGCAAACTAGGTGTGTTCTCTACTATCACCCCTTTGAAACTGCTATCTTGTGACAAAAGCCACAAGAGCAAGATCATTCCTGTCTGAAAACAGCCTCTGTGTTGAAGGGCTGCAAACCCAGAGGTGCACCATGGAACTCTGAGCAGCTTTCCAGCTTTCATGTTGGAGGTCAGAGAGAGCAGCAGCTGCTCGCTCCTCAGGTTTGATTTCATTTCTCCATTCATGCCTGGTTATAGATGCTGTTTGAACTGTTTCGCCCAGCACTGGGTTTGAACCCTGAACACAACCTCCCCATAATACCATAAGCCCTGTCAAGAATGTAACAGAAGTGGTAAAGTACCACTTGCTCCCCTGAGCCACAAGGCCATGGACTGGATCTTCTGAAACCTTTAAGTGAGCCAAGGTGAAGGAGATGGTAACATGAACCACATCATTACACAGCTGAACCTCTCTGCCTTCCGTGTCCCACTCCTAAGTGCATCCTTTTTGGAGCCCTTTGGTAAAGCAGAGTATTTCCCCAAAGGTGGCACACTCATCCTTCCCTGTGCATTATCTTCCCTGTGCCTGATCTCCTGGATCTCAAGGCCTGAACAACATCCTGTATACAACACACCACACACAAGGCAACACTGGGAGTTCTCAGCTTAGAAAATGCAGCTCAAATCCTCTTAGGGGTTTTCACCAGAAGTGTTCATGCTCTGCAAACATTAGGCATAATCTTAAAGGCTTGGGATTTCTTAAATGCTGCAAGAAATGTCTGGGTTCATTTTTTTAAAAATACATTTTTGCCAGTTGAAAATATCTCGATAGGCACTTATGAGAATACTGTAAAAAATCATTTCAGATTGAAAACTGACTGCAAGGTGTTTAAGATAAATTTCTTACAGCATGTCAAATAAGTATCATTCAGAATTGAAAGAAACAGAAAAGAAGACTTTAAAACAGAGCCCTAAGACTGACATGCAGTAGCAAATAGAAATGACATATCCTTGTCTGCCTGGGGAGAAGGAGAGGTCTGGGATGGGGACAGAGGTAACTGTGCTGCAGACAAGTGACAGTGAAATGAGTGTGCAGGGCAAACACCACACAATGAACAGAGAAGAGTGTTTCAGAATTATTACATTATCAAAAGAGGCTGACAGACAGTGCTTTATCTGGCAGGTGGCCTTACTGGATAAGCACTTAAAGGGAAGGATTTTGAGAAGGAAGAAAAGGAAACCATGTGTGAGTGTGGGGACAGGGACACCCACACAGTGCAGCAGAAAAGACCTGCCCCTGAAGGAGTATCCACACAGCCTTTCCAAAGCTGGGTAGTTAGTAGCAGCACTGGGGGGAAAAAAATCAGCTGAGGTGAATGCTTGTAGTCCTTATCATTTCTTGAGCTAGACCCACACTTTTGAAAATTATCAGTGAAATACAGCATAACTAGTTACAATGATCCTTTATATTTGTTAATAAAAAGCTCAGAAGGAGAAAACATAATGAAATTGTTGTGCTAGGCTTTGCAAAAGGATTCTTAAAAGCACAATCTGAGATACAGTTTACTAAAAATAAACATTAGCTTAACACCAGTGGAAACTTGAAAGGGGTTGCAAACCTTGTTTTCTCACATACAGCCTGACCCAGGGCATGTGCACAGAAGAAAGAGAACCATAAATTAATGCAAATCTTCACTGCCTTTAAAAACATGTTTGCTGTTCCTGAGGGAGTAAGTAATAACGTATCTCCAGTCTTTATCCAACTCTCCCTGGGTCTGTAGGATGACAATGACCCTGTCGGATAGATTGCTGTCACCACAGTCAAGTAGAGACTCATCTTTGCAAGATGACCAAGAAGCCAAAGCAAAGCTTTGCTCCTCCACAGCAACAGACTATAGCTTTGCAAGCGCTGGGGCATTCAATGATAGAAATGCAAAAGGTTAATTCTAGGATGTCAAATCCAAATTAAGGAGCATCTTGGGTTAAACTTTAGTGAATTAGGGAAATATCTACAAGGTGGATCTCAGCCAGCTGCTCAGATCTAGCGCTCCCATCCAAGACTCCAAAAGAAGTCAAAGCCAAAACATAACTTATTTTCATCTGTGCTATTTTAGCGGTGACAAGATGTATCAAGCGAGTAGGTTCATGCATAGCGTAAGATTTTCCATTTAAATTGCAAACTGCAAGACAAGAGGCAGGTGCAGACAAACCACATGTATATGAAGGGAGATAATACCAGTCCTTTTTTTTTTTAAATTAACCTGACATGCAAAGTTGTCTAAGTTGTCCTTACAGTAAGAGATATGAAAGACAACAAGGGTGGTTTTACGACATCTGTGAGAAGCCTCCCCCCACCCAGCATAAAACTTGGGCAACAGAAGCTGGAGTTGTTTGCAGGATGATCTGCAATGGATCCATCTTTCAAGCCTGACTGACAAGTGATGGGAAAGGAGTGGTTAATTTGTGAGGATCCCTCAAAGTGAAGAAGCTGATTTTTCATTTCATAAAGAAAAATTAAATTAGTGAAAGAGATGCAAAAGGTGACAATAAGAACAAAGGGCAGGGAAATAGGTGCAACAGGTGAAATTTGTAATAAATACAAGCATGGCAAGACTTCATTTGTCAGTGACAGAAGAGATGACTTCAAAGCTTTCAGAACAGAAAGGGAAAAGGCTTTGGCTGGAAGATGGGATAGATGCAAGTGGGATCTACAAGACTCATGATACCAGTGTATTTGAGGGCATTTAGGAGGAGGGGCTGAGAGAGAGACTGGCACTTGCTCCGTCTCTCTGCTCAGCTGGGATGTGCATTTGCCCTCTAACTCTTGCAGTGCTGTGGCTGAGGAACAGACACACGTCCTGTCCAACAGAGACAACAACCTCTGCAGGAGTGCCAGGCAGTGACCTGGGAGTGGGGCTTTTTTAGCAACACAGATGAACACCTCAACTTAGGAGTCCCTGGTTACAACTTGGATATGAGGCTTTACAAAAGCTTGCTCAAAGACAATGCTAAGGCTCTGAGCATCAGTAGAGTCAGGAGTGTGGCAACTTTTATAAAGCTTAAAAAAAGTACATAAAAAAGATGAGGAGTGACAGGAGAATAAGAGCTCTGCTTCAGTTATAATAAGCTTGAGTTGTTTGTAATATTTTATTTTTTAAAAAAGCAGAATACTCAGAGCAAAAGTTTAGGCTGGTCAAAGTAGATTTAAGTACTACAGATGAGAAGTGAATCTGTTAATTGACTATAGGAAGGATAAGGCTGAACTAATGTTTGTTGTTGAAATTACACAGAGAGATGGGAAGATGCCTCTGTGCAGAGCCTAGAGAAGGCTCTGCTAGATGAGGGAAGGAAGGTGACGAAGACCCTCAAAATGCAGGAGAGGCAGAAGAAGAGGACAGCAGGGCAGGACTGAGCTGGGGAGGCAAACTCCCACGCATACCATCTCCAGGAGGAACAATCCAGCTGACAGCTCTGCAAGCACTTAAAAAATACCAAGGGTGATCAGGCCCTTTTTTTTGTTGAAGAATAGATGATCCCAGGAAGAAAGGTGTGAATATAGTTCTATATCCACATAAGGCTGTTGAGAAGAAATCTCTTCTCCTTATAAACAAATTTTAAAATCTTCAGTTTCAATGCTGTGTAATCATTAACCATCTCCTGGCCCCTAATTAGGCACTGTTTACTCAATGTCTGTCAGTCATTCCCAAAAATTCAGTTACTGTCGTGACACACCACAGAGACCCTGGTACCGCTCCACTTCCCATGGGTGCAGCCCACCCTTTCCAGGTCCCTCCTTGCCCTCTCCCCAGGCAAATCCCCCCGAGCCCCTGCAGACCATAAGCCCACTAAGCCCATAAGAACAGCAGAGCATAAGTAAGCAGCCATATGCTCCCGTCTGCCAGGTAAGGAGAGAGGGGGTGAGCAGCCCCCCGGAAGATCCTGGGCGGAAGGAATTGCCTCAGGAGCTGCGGCCCCGGGCTCCAGACAGATCCTTGGGAAGGAGACTGACATCCCTGCATCAGCAGCAGCCACGCCTCCCTACAGCAGCTTCCAGTGGCTCCTCTGATCCACAGGCAGGAACAACTTTGCATGTGCCATGTAATTACGTTTTTGACAGCAGGGAGGCACTTCTGACCTTATTCTCTTTGCATCTTGGTGATGTTGTATCTTTATTGTTCTTTCTATGGCTTACTTAGGCTAACTTACTATTGTAGGTTGATGTTGTGAGTAGGAAATGAGAAGATCAAAGTAAAAAAGGGTGCTCTGGAAGCATCTAAGATCTCTTTCTTGATTTAGAATATTTTTGCTCTGCTGTAATCAGGTCGGCTCTGTCAGCAGTCTAATGAGAAATGTAATAATATGTTTTCTAACAAAAGAAAGCAAGTTAAGTCTAGTTTGGTTTACAGTTTAGGGATGTTTCAAAAATTCTGTTTACCCTTCTCTTACAAATGTGCAGCTTGGTAATCTTCTCCTTTTCCAATATCTCATGCTTCAGGAGGAAGAGAAACAGCTTGCCCAGGGTGATGGCTGATCTGTCTGTGCTGCAGATGGTGGGACATAAGGAAAAAAAAAACCCAGAACTTTCCATGCTCTGTCCTGTTGATAATCCTTATCTTCTCAAAGATAAGCTAATACACTGTTGGCCATAAGATTAAAGTTATGTTTGCGTTTCTGACTCACTGCATTATCAAACCCCCTTCTTGTCGTAGCTCCTTTTCCAGAAACTGCCCAGTTGGGATAAGCCATTGAGCTCTCCCACCTACTGTAACTCCAGTTACTCATTTTCTTAGTACAGATCAGAACTATGCACAGAACATGTTACACTTCTGTTAACATTACAGAACTCCTCCTAATTTATAATCACATAAACTAAACCCAAGCAGTCACTGCAGACATTCAGCTTAGAGTTGTGCTGCTGAGATTAGGGCCAGCAGCCCTTCATCCCTCTCTGCACAGGTCCCAGGGCACAGTACAAATACAAACCTTGCAGTCACTTTGAACCAAAGCCTCACAGTCACAAGTCGGGTGTTCCCACCACGGTGCAGCCTGCACTGCTGCTTTTCCCCTTCCCCTCCTGCAACACCGGGCACAGCCGTGATGAAGAGTGAAGCTGCTGCCCCAGAGGCAGCCCTGTCTCACTGCACAGCCACAGTCAGCAGAGCAGCCACTCTCAGAGAGTTCACGACAGTTCATACTGCAAAAAAAAAAGTAGCGACATAAAAGCAGAGCCCAACTGCAAATATTTTACGGCAGCATAGTATTTCCATGCACTACAAATCAATGTAAAAGATGTTTTCTTCAAGGGGCCTCATATAGGCTGTGTTTTTAAAATGCATTCCCTCTGCTAAATATAAATCAGTAAGAGTTTTTGTTCTTCCAAAAGATTAGCTAGCCTCAGTATTTTGGGATCTAATTCTGGAATACTTGTTGAGGTGCCAGCATTCTCTTCCAATTTAAATACAGTTTAATGGAAAGTCTATCCTGGGCACATTTTCCATCTCCAGTGTAATAGCTTCAAAGTTTGAATATTGAGAGTTCACCAGAAACAGAGGTAACCTATCAAGATTAAACTTCATTTATTTGTCAGGATGAGAAAGAATGTGGGAGCAATGGAGAGCAGGAGAAAGCAAATGTAAGAGCAGCAGAGAGAAGCAAATGGATCTGTAGAACCAAAATCCAAGAGATGGTAGAAACAGTGCAGCCTATTGACAAGGCCATGCAAAGGAAATGCAAATTAGAAAAGTTGTGGTTCTGAACTCAAGCACTTGAATTTGCTTGAAGTTATATCTGTGTAAAATCAAAGATGTGCCCCTAGACTCAAGATGCTGAACTAGGCCCACATCAGGCTACTCCCACTGCATACTTAAAATACAATAGGATGCTTTTCTTTGCACTCTATCACCAGTGGAAAGAGACAAGGTATTTTGTGGAGCATATCTGAATTATGCTCCTTATCTGGATGATCAGCTGGAGGATGCTCCCATATCCTGAGTGTCTTGTTCAGCACAGCTCCCTAATCAGAGACCACCTCTAATCAAGAAAGACATGCACTGGAATGAATGGTAGAGAAGTGGAAGAACATCTCCTCTTACCCAGCTGGAGAGTGTAGATTGTGTTCAGAACCACGTATCATGAAGTTTTATGCTGTAACACCATTTCTAAAGACTCTCAGGAGTCTGTTTTTCTTCTATCATATACGACAATTACACTTGGAGTGTGCTTTTTTTCTAATATAAAACAGCCATTTAGAATCACTTCAAGATACTGTAAAGTTGGGTCATTTTGTGTGTGGTCTTGTTTAAAAACACAGTGCTCAAGCCATGCTTGTTTCACACCCTTCCTCCTGAAAGTCTCCTGCTGTTTTTCCTTGCAGGGTCTCTTGAGATCATGACTGCCAGGAGCAGCTCCTTACCCCATCCGTATTTAAACTTAATGAGCACTTGTTAGGTACAGCGATCTTCAGCCAAAATTTTTCTGGTGTTGATGTGCCAATGTCCCTAAACTCAGGTCACTGCTCTTTCCTTCTGCTGCCCAGTATGTCTTTTCTATGTCCTTTTTTTTGTCTATTTTCATTTTTTTCTGATCAACTGAAAACTCCCTTTTTCAGCATCAGAAAATTGCACTGTTCTCTTTGCTGTTAGTTGGAACAGTCTCCAAACTATTTCCATCTGCATCAGTTACCCAAATATCAAAGATTTCCATTCAATGTAAATTCCAAAAGCAGTCCTAAAGGGAAGTTCTTTAAATATATATCTATTCAGGGTCACCTGGTTGCTGTTTATGCTGGGGGGTTTTGTAGGGTTTATGTTCTTGTGAAATGGAATACAAAAGTGCTTACAAAGGAAAAATGACCTGAAACTCTAGTCTTGCTCTACACTGACTAGACCCAAAAGACATTGATTCCACTGGCTTTATTTCCTGTCTGGCAGCAAATAAATCCTTAAAGTAAGGGGTTATTTGAGCTAGCAACTTATCAGGCAGGTCAAAATTTACTATTACTTTTACTATTTGGCCACGTTTAACATCCTCTTAAATGTTTCAGGATTATAGGAGCCACATATTTTTTTTAAATTCCTCCTTTCCACTCTCTCTTCCTCTGTCCATTTCTCCTTGAGGAAAACTCAAAGAACATACAACCTTCCTCTGCTTTCTTTGCCATCCCTTCCTCCTTCTTCTTCCTCCTCCTCATCCCTTGTCACAAGTATTAAAGTTTCTCAGCCACTTCTCTCTTTCAAGTCTTCCCCTTCCTTCACTGGCCTGACTTTATCCAGCACATTTTTCTCTCACTTAGGTCTACTCCTTAATTTTTTTTTTTTTAATCTCTTGCACTGTCCTGGTTTGTCCTCCTCATGCTTCATACCTTCTCATTTAAAAAAACCCCAAACAACTCCCCGTCTCCTGAAGCACAACAGGCCCTTGTGATTAACCAAGGCTCTCCAATCTCACAGTTACAAAGAGATGGATTTATTTTGGTAGACCACTAGTTAATATGTAATGTATTCCTGCAAAGTAACTTGCATTGGGCACTAAATGAGGCAAGAGTTTGTTATCAAAATGGTATTTTTTTAGGTACATTGCTGGGATGAAACCACAGAGCTCCATACCTGACTCCCAGCATCAGCTTCTTAAACTCCCAGTGCACCTGGCAGAGCCAGCACAAGGGCTCAGATGTAAAGGTCCCAGCCCAGGGCAGGGCACCAGCCCTGCTCTCCAGAAACTTCAATGCACAAATACAAATTATAAACAAGAACTTTTGCCCAGACCAGAGAGGACTCCAGTAGCATTAGAAGTGTTAACCGCTACACCATTAAAACATTATTTTTTTCCAGGCAAATAATATAAGTACTGCTGAGGCAAAACCAGGAGAAAGGGCAACATTTCTCCCTTTACGCAAGAATTTGGCCCTCTATGCACACATTCCTTCATTAATCTGCACTTTCTGTACCACAGTCACAAGTGGAATCTAAATTACTGACTTTCCCACTCTCATCTGGCTCAGCAGCACATCGCCTGCACCAGTTTCAACACCCTTTACCAGTAAATAACTCTGTTTCTTTAGCAGACCAGAACTTGAACTTGGACCACTGAATTAAAACATGAAACTTCACCAGCCAGTTAGACCATAAAGTTACAGTTTATTTTAACAAAAATAAACAGTATCTCTGGTGCTTATTCAAAGAATGAGTGTGAATACTATTCCACCATCCTTCCTAGCAATTCCCATGCCAGACCCATGAAGTTATCACTTAATGTTCTGCTACAAACAGCTGCTGGAGCAGTCCACACAGGAACTTGCTTTCCTTAGCACTTGCTGCCGTAAGTCAGCCAGTAGAAGACCAAGAGTGTTGAATCCTTATGGCCTGAGGACAAGAGCACATAGACCTGTTTTATTTCTTTAGAAGTCATCCTACCTGCTAGCCACCCCCTCATGCCGAATCTTACAAAGATAGAAAGAAGAGATGGGTCCTGCCAGTTTACAGGCTGCATATATGAAAAGAAATAGGAATAAGAGGAACATAACTTTGTAAGCAAGCATATGTTTCATCTGAATTTCTGTTATTTTAATGAATCTGTCAGGACCCATGCTGTTCCATACCCATGGCTAGTGCAATTCCTTGCACCAGAGGACAGAAAAAGGTGACTCCACACTTCTTCTGTCACCACAACAGCACATGGAAGAGTTCTAGTCCCCTCTGATTTGCATAGGCAAAAATACACTTCAAACTAGAAGCTCCAAGCCCTTTCATTGTAAGCCCTCACAGAACCCCCCCAAACCTTCATGATTGTTTTCTAATGACTTGGGTAACAGAGTCCACCCCTCAAGCTGTTCTGTAGAGGCAGTACCCCAATGTTTCCTGTGAGAACACAGCAAGGAAGCTTCACCTCTCCAGCTTTGAAATTGTATTTAACATCAGTGTGTACAAACAGGAGAAAACTTCCCAATGATTCAGTTTTCATTAAGTTTATACTGCTGCAGCTTTACTTGCATGACCTTTCCTGACACAGATGACCAGTTACCAACTATTGAAGTTGGGTAATATGTAGCATGTGACACAGGAGGAACATCACGAAGAGGAAAAGTTGACTGCATTTCTAAATAGCTGAAGGAAGAGAGATGGGCTAGAAAAGCAAGCCAGCTGGGAATGGGAACAACACACTGTTTTACAATTCATGCAGAGGGGCATTTCTGTATATTGATGTACTGATAAGCTTGAAAAGAGGAAGAAATTTGATGTCACACAAGTCAGAGCGTTGTTTCTGATGAAGCCACATTCATAGTGTGACTGCCTTGAAGATCACGTGGGAACTGGAAACAAGCCTAAAGGGCTCAGGGGACTTTATTCTCTTGGTGGAAAGACACATACACTATTTCAGAAAAGCAAGGAGCAATTAAGTGTGGAGACCAACTCATTCATCCATTTTCCTTGCTTTTTTTAGCTAAAAAAAAAAAATGTGCAACATCCTTTAGCCAATGTTCAGGTAAGGGGCATTTATTCTGGTAGCAAAGATCACTGGAGCTTTAATTTTTTTTAGGGGTTTGGGGTTTTTGTTGGTTTGGGGTTTTTTTGAGTACATAAATGCCCTTGTTTTTCTAAGCCACAGCACTAAATTATAATGTAATAAGGACCACGCTGCATCCCTGACAGATGCTTCTTCCTGACAGCACAGAGAGATGCAGCTGTTGAGCTGGAGTCCTCAAATCCAGACCTCTGGGCCATGAAGCATTTCCCTGATTAGCCTTCTGCACCCAAAAGCAGATCTCAATTCAGAAGCTGAACCTACTGCTGTAAATAGAGTACACAGAGGAAAAGCACAAAATACCTGTTATCAAACTGAAGTTGCACAAATCCCAAACCACTATCAACCTGTATTTTTTTTCCCAGAGGGTACACTTCAAAATCTCTGGAATTCTGAAGTTAATTAGGGTATTTTGCCCATATTTACACTTTATTACAGCTGCTCACACAGTATTACACACCCCACTCTGCACTAACTGAGCCAGCAGTACCAGCCATGTGTGTATCACAAAATTACTGCTTCTGCCACACCACTAAAGACAAAACTGATGAAGTCTGTCCAGGAGGGTTAAAGCATGGATTTTCCAAAGCACAGGATTAAGAGAAGACGGAAAGTGTGTATTGTCATATATATAGCAAATAAACCTCAAAATATTCCAGTTATCAAATGCTAAAGAGCTTCTGAATCTCCAAGCAACTGCTTGTACACTGGTCAGTCTAAAGCTGCAATCAGCTTAGGATGAGGCATGACCTGGAGTCCCCAGAAAACAGCTTTGCTGTATGAGGGTTCAGAGCAGAAAGGTCTCTGTGGGATAACTCATGAATGGGTAAAGAGAGGTCAGGTAGCCATTTTAGAGATAACAGGATAGAAACATCTCCCAGCAAAAGGGCTAAGGTTACATGATCTCTGATGAAGAGCATGGTGAGAGCAGTCAGCTCTCGCAAACACAGTGAATGACTTTAGCCCTCTTTCAAATCTATCTGTAGCACATTTGTAGGATAGTTCTCTGAATTTTATCCTTTCTACCATGGGTACAGACAGCCTGAATGTTTTATCCTTTGTCTGATAAATGCCATTGCACACCTGTGTAGGAAGGATGCAGGGAACTGCAATCACTGCATCTCCATTTTCAGGAATTAATTTCTAACATGGTGGAATATCCTTTGTAGCATCCCAAAGACAGCACTGCCCACTTTCCTACCTAAGCCTGACTGCTAGAGGCCATGCACAGAATAGCACAGGCCAAAGAGAGTAAGATCATTTTACAGTCAGTAACCATCCAAAATCCAAGTGTTGAGATACAGAGACACAATATTAAGATATTGAATCACCCACCCTTGCTCAAGCAATAGTGCCTTGGGCTGGTCAGAAAGGAGACAGGTTTGCCCAGGAACTTTGTCACAGCCATGCTGCTTGATCAAGGTCTCTTTGGCCAGTTTTGCAAAGCCTCTGATGTGCTGAGAGATTAAGAGAAGAAGAACAGCAATTCCTACCATGCTGCAGCTCTAGTACCATGTGAGATCCGTATGGGACCAGCACTAATCAGGACTCCCAGTCTTGCATTCCTTCCAAGCACATAGCTTCACTCAGAATCATAAAACAAGAAGGCAACATGAATGATAGTCTCTTACCCTTCAGAGATGAAAAAACAGACGGTGGCATTGAGCTGGTTTAAGATAATGAGAAAATAAATTGAGCAATTCTCCTTTTGCAAGTTGCAAGAAATTCATATCATCAGTGATGCCTTTGTAAAAGGATTTAGATTCTTAAAGCTCTATTTTATATATGATAATCTGATTCTATTTGGTGTGCAAAGACAGAAGTCATTTTGGTCTGGGATACTTCAGTACATTATAAGCACCCATATATTTCCATCTTCCAGAGAGACTTTTTTTAACTTTTCCTTTTTTATCTCAGTCTCTTTGTAAGCTGCCACTTTTTAAACCTTTGAAAAATCTTAACAACCCTCATGTCTTCAGTCAGTCTTCAAACAGCCCTAGAGAAAAGTAAGGTTTTATTTAAAGTACTTTTAGTTGAGTCAGTGAATATTAGAGAGAGGCAGATCAGAGATGAAGCTGTGGCTTTCAAAACTCTCACCCAAAAACCTTTCCTTCACTCTCCTCCTCCCAAAAGCTAAAGAAAATGAAACATTTCTGTCTTTCTTCTGACCAAAAGCCTGGTCTGATGAACAGAAAACAAAATCCAGGATTTATTTCATTCCAAAACAGTATCCCAAACACTCTTGCCACCAAGTTGCGATTTGTCCTGTTTCTAACATTTAGGGTTTCCAACCAAGAAAAGGATAAAATCATGGAGAAATTTTCCTTAAGCAAAAGATGTTTACCGGAAATCTTCTTTACTTTATAGCAGAAACCAACCGAGAGCAGGGATCGCATTTACGCCAGAGCTCTGATAAATGCCTGTTGAGCTGCAGCACTTAAACCACTTGCATTTTAAACAGCAGTTTGTCAAGTGATACTAATTATTTGGGAGGTCTCTGCTCCTAGAAACGTAAACATTTCTTTTCATACCAATCACATTTTCTTTTCCATGTGGCGCTTCCAGCAGAGACTGAAATTGAAATGGCTTCTTTGTGTGCCACAATGTGGTTTATGGCTCAAATCCCCCTCCACTCTTGCAAACAGGGGACAGCATTGCCCTGGGGCTCTGCACAGCACCTTACCATCCCTGCTTTGTAGGCAGAAACCTCCCCACCACAGGTGGAGAGCTCTCCCAGAATCAAACCCATCCCCTTTTCTCAAGGATGCGCAGCTTCCCTCTGGCTGATAACACAGCTCTGGGACTTGCAGTAGCCTGAGGATCACTTGAACTTCATAAAGGGCTCAGTTGCTAGGGAGCACTGGAGGGAACTGACGAACAGGCTCTTGCAGGAGTCTGAGTCAAAAAACCCACAACCAATCCCCAGACCTGCCAAGGCGCAACTCAAACACAGGCACGTTTCCTTCAAACTCCCTCCTGGTTCAACAGGCACTGCCTGGGCTCTGCTTACGCCAGGCCACAAGCCTCAGAGTTTCTTGAAAAACACAATTTCAGTCCCGCCCCGGTATCTCACAGCAGGTCCTGCTTTTACTGACAAGTCTATTGGCCAAAAACTTCCAGTGTTGTATCCACATGGCGCCACGTGGCTGCACAGCAGGGCCTATCACAGAGAAAATCTGCCAGTGTCAGCCAGAAAAAGTTTCATGAAATTGCAGCAAGTAACCCAAAGACTTTACCAGAGCGAGACTAAACCAGCATTTTCACAGTCACACTGAGCCATTGGCAAGTCACTTGTGGGAACCTTCTTGTTAGGGTAGTCAAACATGGAATCAGCCTCTGCTATTCAGGCAAACTTTATAGAGAAGTCACATCCATCCTCTTTGGGACAAGTGTTGGGTCCTTTTCTGTTTTCCAGACTTTGTCAAAGCCTGCTGTGAGCAAGCTGCCGCACCCTGGGGGCTGACCCAGCACATCTGGGAAGGTCACCTGGCATGGACCCGTGTCATGCAGCCTCCATGCAGAATCACCCCGAGGTACAACGTGATGGGGCAAAGTCAGGCCATGGGTAAAAATGTTACTTGACTCCTCCATGTTTCCTCTCTGTATTAGGATGTGTTTATTGGTATAGGCAGAAAAGGATGTAAACTGAACCACAAAAAGGAGCTGGTTTTCATACCAAGGGGCCTTGGTTTAACACAAAGGTTTCTCACAAAAAAAAGTATTTTAACTTGATGAAGAGGCCAAGAACTTCTGATTTCTGCTGATGCTGGCTGTCAGGGAGGAGGCAATCAGGAGCACACTGTATCATGTTCATGAATGTATACAGCTTTTATTATATGAGCATTTTACTATTTTGCTTCTTCTTTAAAACAAAAGTGCAATGTTTCTAATGAGGAAAGTATGTTCATGCATCCCGTCAATTATCATGTCTCACTCTGAGCCTACCTCCTTTCAGTTATCAGGCCTATGGTAAATCTCAGGTAAACCAAAGGACTCCTCTCCCCAGCACCTGCAATCAATTGCAGTCATCTTGAATGTTATTTTTAATGCCAACAAATTACAGTGTCCCTTCAAGAGGCAATCAAGGACAGAGTCAAGGAACAGACTTACTGGTGAGACTAACTCAACAAGAGCCACAGAGAAGGTGGCTCTGACTCATTTTGGACTCAGAGAAATACATTTTCACAGTAAAACATTGATTTAGAGGGGAATAGACAAGAAGAAAAATGAAAGGACAACAGTGGTCATAGGGATCCACCCCAGGGCAAAGTCCCGGGACTCGCAGGGCTGAAGCATCTGCACCGACCACGGGCACATGCACTGCAAGGCTTGTGGCTCACAGCCATACTCATACAGCTCAGTACCCTGCTGTGTCATCACTGATCCCTGACAGCTCCTGAGAGCAAACATGAATTCAACCCTTTGGGTTGCTTTCACTTTCCAGGAAACTCCCTTTCCTTTAGGGTTAATAATTTTTTTGACTGTTCTTGATGCCACCCTCTGCACATATAGATATCATTAATGTAAAATTCTTTATCGAAACTAAAGCAGCCACATCAGTTTTGAGATTATATGTAGAGAGATAACCTCTCCTTAAGTCCTTCTAATGTCTGCAATAGTAATCATATTTGTTTAGTAAATTTATTTTATACTATTAACAATATGAGTCTTCAGGCTATGGGAGTACTTGCTTTGATTAAGTAAGCAAATGATTCCCTAGAACATGTCAGGGGATCCTACAAACCTTCCTGAAGAGACACCTGGTGCCTCTAAACTAATTGAATGATAGATGAATATATCACCCATAATTCTTAAGAAAACAGGAGAAGTAAGGAAGAGGTGAAGAAGGATCAGAGCTAAGAATGCATTCACAAAGAGGAGGGGAAGGAGCAGTCAAAGAGGAGACAAATAAGACAACAAAATCTGACAAACAACATTCAGTCCTGCAGTCCCACCAAAACAGAGCAGACAGAAAAGTTAATGAGAAAATGCCATGAAAGCAAAGGACAAAAAGAGAACAGGAACAGTCTTTGCTTTCACCATTGTAGCAAGATCCCTGCACTCAAAAACTGCCACAACTAATGAAAAACTCATTTGCCTTTCATAATAAATAAAACGGTTTTCAAGTATAAACATGGTTATTCATAAAATCTCTACATACAGAGATCCTACACACCTCCTTGTCAGAAGTGTTGTCAGCAGCTGATAACGCTCTCTTATCAGTCACCTTGGGACACTGGCAGGTGACACACAGGTCAGAGGCACACACTAAAATAATCTCTGGACATTCCACTTTCAGCAAATGCCAAAACTGCTTTGGCACCCTGCCCAAGGTCTTCTGCACCAGTTAATCCAGCCCTGAACAGGATTAATTCCTCATACACACAGACTCTTTTGCTTTCAGGACTATATAGCAATTGTGCTAAAAGCAGAAGGAGTTTACAAACAACTTTTTCTCCTCAGCCCTGTATTAGTTCTCAACAAGCAACTGTCTGAAGGATAAAGAAGATGTTCATCCCTTAGCGAGTCTGATCCCATCACCAGTCACTCCATCAAATGACAAGTTATCTCAAAATCTAGGCAATAACTCAGAGATTATTAGACTATAAATCAACACTAATTTTCACAGAAATCTCATTAGCAGTTGGTGTTGTAGGCCTTCATATTTTTTGGTGTTGCTGTTTCTTATTTCTTCTGGGATATTCGCAGTTATAATCAGGTGTAAGAAGATGGAAATTATTAAATTAGAATATATGTGTGCATTAGAGAACAATGCTGTTTACTGATATTAACTGCAAGGGTAACTTGTGGTAATTAGAATGGTTATTGCAGTATAGGCAATGAATAGACAGCGAGAAACAAAGCTTGGGCTGATTTTAGTACTTGCATATAGATACACCATTCACCACTCTACAAGGAATGCAGAGAAAGAAAAAAAATAGAGCTCTATAGTGCAAAGTAAGACTGAAAGAAGTGGCATGCCGTAGCCCTTTTTCACTAGGGAAATGGCCTCGACCCTCTGCTCTTCCCCAAAGCCCTTCAGCCGCTGCTCAGCAGCTGTCACGGGGGCTGAGGCTTCCACACAGCACCCAAATGTCCCGGATCTCCCGCCAACATGTGTGAACAAGGCCCGGAAATTGTCTTCCAGGAGAACAAAATGTGGAGGAAGGATCATGTCAGGGCTTCACACTCTTTTGTACAGGAATAAATTACGAGCCAGGAAGGAAAGGAAAGTCCATGGAAAATGAGATCCTGATGAAATGAGAAATTAATCCAGCCAGCCACCCAAAAGCCTATTGCCACGCAGTGTAGACGAAGTCCTGCTATATCCTAATTCCTGCTTCCTTCTTCCATTTTGCAGCACACAAGTGTGGCTGCATGGCTCACCAGACCTAGATATGGGTGGTGTAAATCTGGTTACACACAACACTTACGTGATCCTCTGTATACATCACACAAAGACACATGAGCTATTATTTATATTGTATTCACAACTTGCAGAGCACCTTCTGCAATCAGCTTAAAAACTCAGCCGTTCCAACTTAAAAGCACACCTGTCAATCAGCACCACCTCCCGGGCTAAAAACCCAACACACCTGGGACTTCTTTGCAATTACCTTGATGCCATACAATTACAGTTTGAAAAACGTGACACGACATACCTTTTCCCCTGCTCCTTGTAAAAATGATTCCACAGCAAAACTCTGATTAATGTGATGTGAGTAATTAAAGCGAAAGTGAAACAAAGACCGGCAATTAATGATTTTTTAATAATTATGACTGGTAGTAGGGACAGTTACTGAGCAAATGTGTGGATATGCAGGCTCCCACATCCCCCGCACGTGGACTAACCCACAGTGTACACTCTAGCTAGGCAAAAGGCCTCTGAAGAAATGTGTACATGTCATCATTAACCTCTGCACGTCTACATACACTGAATCCCTCTGCCACACAGTGTAGCAGCTGCCTTGGTTAAACCATCACTTTGTGTTAGTTTGGTTCTGAGTGAAAGAGACATAAAAAGTACCCAGGTGTTTGGGGATTTTTTTCCTTAGACTAAATCTCCTAGATTTGGCCCCTAAAATCAAGAATAAGATCTTCTACAAATAGCAGATCACTCACAGCCATAAGGAAGAATGAAAAACTACTGCAGCAGATGAGAGTTGTGCCAAACACATAAGAACACAGGTATTATGACATATGCATCTATTAGACATTTCCTTCAAGCATGACTAGCTAGCAAGTAGTTTAATATAATTATTTAGTAAACCCTGACTATGTTACAGGAATACTGTAGTATACAGTCATTCTTGTAGAAACCAGCTATGTGTGAATCACAAGGAACCATATTAACATCTCCTGTTTAAAACAGTGTTAAGCACCGCATATATCGATACTACATTTTAAATAGCAAGTAAACATCCTGCCCATCAAGGTTTTGTTACCTTTGAACTTCATTTTGACTTTTTTTCTCCCTGCATAAACTGCTCTGGAAAACACCCCAAGGACTTCTGTGGAGGGTGGTGGGAAAGCAAGAGGGAATGGGAAGGAGGAGCAGAGACAGTCACAGTTCCAGGCACAGGGACACAGATGGAGACTGCCTGAGCAGCTTTCAGCACTGCACAGAGAATAGTCCCATGACCCAACATGTCAAGCCATTTGAAAGGATGACTCCTTTCAAAAACAAAGGTGCTGCTTTTCATGGTGCAAGCCACTGGAGTTAGTTTGGTAGTGAGGAATGAACTCAGAAGTGGATCCCTCTTAGTAAGCTCAGGTAGCTGGTGCTTTAGTGACACTAGCTAAAAGCTTATTTTTTCCTCCCAGTCCCATCAGGTGGGAAACTTTCCTTCAGCTGACTCAGGGCCCATTCAGCACCCACCAGCTCCCATCAGTAGGACAGATGAGCGTGGCTCTCCAGCCATGTATCAATGGGAAAGCAGCATCTTCACCCAAGGAGATACCCGTGCATGTGAGCATGTGTGTACCTCACATTATGGCTCAAACAGGATCAGCAGCACTGGCTTGCAGGACTTCACTCACTAGACCCAAGCACCAGCGCAGGTCCAGGGACATCCAGTGTCACCACCATGGCCATGCAACCCCACACATGACACATCACCCACTCGTGGCTTTTCTTGTGCCAGAGGATGTTGAGTCTCCTACCCAGCAGGACTGCTGCATAACTTTGCTGTTTGAAAGCAGATTTGTAAGTGATGCCAGGTGTTCCTCATGACAGTCTGTGTGGGGTTGTACTTGACTACTATAAGCCTAGAATCACAGAATCCTTAAGACTGGAAAAGACCTCTAAGATAACCAAGTCCAACTCTTAACCAGCCCTGCCAAGTCCACCACTAAACCATGTCCCTAAAGTACCACACCTACGTGCTTTTTGAACACTCCAGGGACAGTGATTCCACCACTTCCCTGGGCAGCCTGTTACAATTCCTCACTGCTCTTTCAATGAAGAAATTTTTTCTAATATCCAATTTAAACCTCTCCTGGCACAACTCGAGATCATTTCCTCTTGTCCTACTCCTTGCTACTTGGGATAACAGGCTGATCCCCACCTTGCTACACCCTCCTTTCAGGCAGTTGTAGCGAGTGATAAGGTCTCCCCTTTTCTCCAGGCTAAACAACCCCAGCTCCCTCAGCTGGTCCTCAAATTATTTACTCTCCGGACCCTTCAACAGCTCTGTGGCCCTTCTCTGGACTTACTCCAGCACCTCAATGCCCTTCCTGAATTGAGGGGCCCAGAACTGGACACAGCACTTGAGGTGCAGCCTTGACAGTGCCCAGCACAGGGGGACAATCCCTGCCCTGGTCCTGCTGGCCTCATTATTGCAAATACAGGCCAGGACACCACTAGTCTGGGCACACTGCTGGCTCACATTCAGCTGGCTATCAGCCAACACCCAACCTCTGTTCTTACATCAGGGCACCCACAGGTTTTAAAAATCAACAACCTGATTTTATGGTTTTTTTGACAGGGTGCCTCCCTCAAGAGCCACTTCAGGAGCTTTTATCTCAATTTACTTTTATGACCCTGCCAAGGTCAGGGTGTGTCCCGGCAGAGGCAGGGACCCAGCACCCAGCTCTGGGCACGTGTCTCAGGGAAACCTGCTGTCTCCCAGGACCAGCTCAGCAGAGCATGTGCAGCATCTCCCCACCTGAGCTAATTTTCAGTGAGCAGCTAGGTGCTTGTAAATATCCCAGCCCATCCTTGCAATGTGGAGAGGTCATCAGAAATGTCCAGAGGATATTGGCTAATTACCTGTGCTATCTAAAACAAATATTGTCAATCCTAAGGCCACCAATACAACTCCTTTCAGTATCGTTACATTCACTTTCAATTACACTTACAAGAAATGGATACAGATTCTGTTCTCTTTCCTCAGCTATTTTGACACACATCTGAAACACAAATATTCAACAGAAAGATGGAACTGGAGGAACAGTAGCCACAGACAAACCACAAGTGCAGATGTAGTCTATTTTTGTTAAATGTGCCTTTGTAGCATGATTTTTTTAAAATATAATCCCTATTTTTTGTCAAGTATCACTGTGCTGAACAGAGCAGTGAACACCTCTGTATATAACATAGCCTGTAACCCCTCTGTTTGAAGAGGAAAATTTGAGTTAATTACCCACATCACCTCATTAGTCTCCATCTCCCAACAAATAAAAAATAAAGAGAAGCATGCTTGCTGGAGTAGAATCGCTGAAAGGCAGAAGTTGCAAGATTACTGTGCAGTGAGCTGCCAGCTGCAGGCAGGAGAAGGCCCCAACAGGAATGCCAAGCCCCTGGCACACACAGGAAACATATATATCTTTTATTCTTTCACTGACTTTTTTTTTTTTAATTTATTCTAATAATGCTTCAAAGGGGAAAAGGCACTTACAACCACAAGACAACAGCCAGAGCTTCTTTTTTGTTTGTCTTTTGTTTTTGGCAACCCAGCACTACAATTATTCTCCATACTGCATGCATATCATGAGGTTAAATAATAAATAAGGTCAGGCCACAGAAACTTCAGAACACAAACAATGAACAAATAAAAATCTCTCATCTTGCTAAATATCTTTAGGGAGAGAGTCATCTACTTTCTAACTATGTCTATTTGTTCCTTAAACAACAGGGTTTGGACTTGGTAGAAAATATGAGAAGAATCAGGGCTGTAATATGAATATTCACAGTGTAAATGTATATACCTCATGTATCTCTATTCAAAGAAAGGATACAAGATACTCCAAACCCGTGCGATGCCTTACCTGTGTCTTCCATATCCACGTTTACTATTGTGACAAGGAAGGGTCTCTGAAAACCCCATTCATAGCTCACTAAGCATGCAGCACACTTACTACATCCAAACTCATACAGAACACTTCAGAGCAAAACACAAGTTTAATACTAAGGAGTGCAGTATTCTCACGGAAGTATTTATGGCACGAGATTTATGCAGGCAGGGACATGGCTACTCTCACATGCTGTCCATAGATTCACATTCTGGTTTAACGCTGGCCTGTGCAGGATATTCCAGTCCCTTACCCCCGCAATACATCACCCAGCAAACCCAGGGAGCAGGTTTCACTCAGCAGCCTCAGCTTCGTCAATTCGCACCAACATTCCAAACCTTATCAATTCAGCTAAGAAGAAACTGCTGGTGGAAGGGAGAAATAAGGTGACTGCTCTGAGAGCCCGCCCAGCTGCCTGGCAATAACCTTGCCCTTCAGGGCTGGTGTTTCCCGGTGGGGGCTCTCAGACAGCGCACACGGATACACACGGACACAGTTACTTTTCCGTCGACCCCGACACCTCCCAGCAAGCCCGTCAGCGCTGCCCGGGCAGGTATCTATGCCTTATCCCCGTGGTGCAGCCAGACGAGCACCATCCCAGCCCGGGCTTTCTCCCCGACCAGCCCCGCTCCTGGAGCGGGATGCTCCGGGAGGACGAGTCAGGCAGAACCCGCATCCCCGGCATCCTCGGCCGCACCTTTCCCAGCCGCCTCCCGCGGCGGCGGAGCGGTCGGTCCTTACCGTAGAGCAGGTTTCTCGTCACCTGCCCCCCCATGTCGGCGCAGCCCCCGGCCGGCTCCGGCTCCGCTCCGCAGTCCCCGGCCCACGCGGGACCCGGCTGCCCCGCGCCGGCAGCCTCCGCCCACCCCCGCGCCTCCCGCCGCGGCACCGGCGCTCCGAGCTGTCATCTTTATTTACATAAGAAGGAGGAGACTTCGCGGCTTCCTGAAATAGCTGCCGGCGTTTCACCGATGCAGCGTGTCCCCCCTCCCCACGCACACAGAGCGGTCCCACAGCGCAGAACGCGGCGGGCGAAGGCATCCATGCGCGGGGCTGCCGGCGGCTGCGGGCCGGGCTGAGACCCGGCGGTAGCCGGAGCCCCGGCAACGCTAAGAACAAAGCGGGAGGCACCGCTGAGTCCACGGGAGAAAGCAAAATATAATAAAATAAAAACTAAGAACTCATTTATAAAACCAAACGACTCTGGCCATGTGAAACTTTCGCTCCCCATTGCAAAACCCTGGAATAAATCAGAATGGGGGGAAAAGAAAAGTTAAACGAAATTTATTACCAGATATCATCACACCAGTCTTCAAACGGCCTTTGCAGGTTAATTATTAATTATTTAATAGCAAAGAAGTGCTCGAAACGCAGAATGGTTCACCAAAGACTGGACTAATGAAAACATTACCCCCCGTAAACTCTTTTGTGCGGGGCTCGCATGCTCAGCCCAGATACAATGCTTCCTGCGCTCCAGCCCATTACCTCTGCTGATGGATAATGGCCAGCGTTAGAAAAAGCAGGGGGATGCCGAGAGTGGTGCAAGGAGGTGCGCAGGGGAGCGCAGCTAGGGATGGTCCCTCGGTTGCTCTCTGCATCCCGCAGTTCGTGCGGGAGCTTGCTCGTTCTCTCCTCTACATCTCCAGCACCGTATGCCCCTGCCCACTCACTCCTCTCCCTGCACCTCTCCTGTCCACTGCTCTATGGGTAAATTAACACAGCAGGCACCGAGCGGCCACAGCCAGCCCCGGCAGATCCCAGCTGGCTCGCTTAAAACTAGCTCATGCATCTTTATGCAGCGCCGCAGTCGCTCTTCTCTCTGCAAAGGAGCGGGAGTCAAACTTGTGCAGCCGCGAGTGCAGCCCTGCCTCCCAACTCTTACCATGGTGTTGGGCAAATCCTGCCATCCCACTGCCTCGATTCTGCCACCGGAAAAAAGGGAAATAAGATTTTCTCTTGCTTGTGTTGTAAGGATAATTTGCTTAGGATGTCTGTGTGCTGAGGTCTCAGCACTTCTGGAGGAAAAAAAAAAAAAAAAGGAAAAGGAAAAAAAAAAAGCAGTGCAAAAAAAGCCCAAGCCAAAAAGCACAGGCAGGGTGTTTGCACTAGTGCGGCGCGCTTGAGGAAAGCTGCGTCCAGCATTTCCAACCTGGAAGAGGAGCCTCTCCCGAGCCCTCCAGCAGCAGCCAGTCACCACTGCCGGCTCACCCACTGCTCCCACCTGCCCAGCCGAGACGTGCATCCGGACCCCAGAGCCAAGCAGCAGCTCTTCCTCAGCTGAGCAGCGCACAGGCAGCACTCTGCTCATCCCTGCCCAAAGTCACACTCTGCAGAGCTCATGGCAGCTTCTTGGCAGAAAAACCTTACTTTTTTTTCCCCTTCTATTCTTTTCCCCTCCCCAGATGATGCTGCATTTACAGCAGCAGCAGGTTGGGGTGAGGACTCGTCCCCAGGAGAACCGTGGTGTGACCCCTACACCCCAACGGGTGCAGGACATCTCTCAGGTCACACCAACCCATCACAGCACCTTGCTCTGCTCCCTGGCTGCTGGGGACCCACAGACGCCACAAGGATACTGCTGGTTTCATCTTCTGGGGGGGGGCACCTCACCCTCTCAGGCTGATGGCAAAGGGTCCAGGAATTTACAACATCAAACACCACATTTCACTTGGAGGAATCTAGATTGACTTGGACATTCAATCCCAAATCTTCTCCCTCAGTTTCTCGTTTCCGCTCTGCTTTCTGTCCTTACCTTAATCTTGCTACAGCTCTGTGAATAATTGACTTCTTGGTTCACTGCCTCAACCAAGAGATTGCTAGAAAAAAAAATATAATTTCATGTTGGCCCAAAAAGGAATGCTTTGTGCGTTGTGCTGAACAAAATGTTTCTTTAACTCAAAATGAAGCATTTTATTTTCAGAGTTATTTTTACCTCATTTTTTCAAGTTATGGTCATTCAATCCAGCTCTGAAATGATGTCTTAAAAAAAAAAAATAATCCCTTTGTTTTGAATATACCAAAAGGAAAACTGTGAATTGCTATCGTCTGATTATTTTATTTTTTTGCAACTTTTTGGCTTTGTTTGTTTGTCTGAAGAGGAGGGTGGAGAGGGCAGACTGCCAGAATGAGTCATCCTGTTTGGCTGAAGATTATAAACAATTTAAATTTATTTTTAAATTGGGGGGGTTTTCCCAAAAAAATTCAGCATCCCCTCCCACCCCTGAGCTTCCCCCAGTGCTGTGGAGCAGCTCCTGGGGGACACAGCCCCTCAGAGCCATCCACAGCAGTAGAATCGCCTGTCTGCCCTGTTCTGTGATAATTCCTTGAGGATTATTTGCCATATGGCAAATCTTTCCTTCACAGACACATCACACTGAAACTTACTGCTGATTTGTTCTGGTCACCTCCAAGCCCATTTCAGACCTTTATCTATTCCAAATTACTCCTCAGTCTTTCATGTTTCAGGTTCTCCTCTAGACAAAGGGAAAATCTACCTCTTGCCCTGCTCCTGTTTTACAGTTCTCTCCGTCAATACACTCTAGGTCCCCTTGGGGTGTTTCTTTGCCCTTGTCAATAAGGATAAAACCTCCCATTTTTGCGTCAAGTATAAAAATCAATAACATCACCATTTGCACTCCCTTCTAAATCACTGACAAAGGTATTAGGTTGGACCCAACAAAAACCCAGCCCCTAAATCCATTTCCATTCATCAGCAGCATCCAGCGAACTCCGGCCAAGCAGCAGAGTTGCTGTCCAAGCCAGGAGGAATCTGCTGCAGGAGTATTCTGAGGCAGTGTCTGATCTTGCTAAATATACTTATTAACCACAAGAGTAGGATGCTGAGGCTGCAGAGCACTTCTGAAAATAGATTCACGGTCATCAAGCTGTGTATTAGCTAAAACCTTGGATCTTTCCAAGCAGCCTTGAGCAGACAATGGGGCACCTCTCCCAGCCCTCCTGGGATAAAACCCCTAGCCAGGCAGAGTGGCCACGAAGGGTTATGGCTATCTGCATTGCTTTCCTGGTGTCCTGCTAAGAAAGCTGGCAGGTCAGCAAGGAGGATCCTGAAGAACCATCATGGTCCGGGAAAAGACATCCCAACACGGCCAAACAGCCCATTCAACCCTGACTGAGGGAAAGCAGAAGAGATACCTGCAGGGAACCACAGCAGGGAGAACCAGCTCTGCAGAGACCTGTCTTGCACAGGGGGAGACACAGAAAAGCATACAAAGAGAGAAGAAGGAAAGGAGGAAAACTCCAACTCAGGGAGATCAAGGATAAGATCATACTTATGCATAGGTCAGGCCAAGAAAATGAAAATCCAGTTCATGCAAGCCTCATGCAGCTAGAAGTCCCTTGGAACTGGATTGGGCTCTATGGAGAACTGGAGCTTACTCTTCAGTAGCAAGACAAAACAAGAAATAAAATCTCTCTTGATGGGGGTTAAAGGAGACATCCAGCCAAGAAACAGTCCAAAAAGTTTCCTTGAATATCAGCATGGGTAAAAGGTGGGAACTCTAGAAATCAATCTAATATTCGCCAGGTACATGCAATCTCCTCTTAATGATTTTTAGGTTTAAAAGCTGCAATCAGTTTCTTTATTACCACTTACACTTGACTCTATGGTAACAAACAGATTGACTAGAAATTGCCCTTTTTCACTCAGTACAGTAGCTCTCAGCTACTGGAGTTCATCCAGGAAGATGGGATAATTTATGGGAACACATTCTTAGGTCTTTTTTCAGCATGAGTCTCTGACTGCTACTAGGGAGAAACTTCACCTGTACAGAAAACAGACGTCCATCAGGAACCTCTGCCACTGTAACTCCAGAGGAAAAAAGATGTTATCAGCAGGAAAGCATCCAAGAAAAAACATCTCACCAGCATGCACAAGAAACAGCTAGGAAACCTTGCCTTGTATGCATTCTTTTAAAAATAATTTATTGCCATTAATGGAGGTGACTTAGATGAAAGGTGGGTCTCCACTTTCAATCCTTTATCTGTAATGCAAAGACACAGATACTGCTGTAGCAAGCAGTATGCTGATTAGTTGACGTTTATGCAGCCATTTGGGAATATAATGAGTTATGTCATGATTAAGCGTTATTATAAAGCTGCAGCTCTGGATGAAAGCCAAATCTCAATGTGTAAGTCAAAGGAAATTCAAAATTCTGGCTCAAATTCTTAAAATCAAAATCACCACTCATACCTACAAACTACGGCATTGCAACTGCTAACCCAGGTGGCTCAATTATCCCAATACAATTCTCTGCAGGCACGGCAGGAAGGGGAATTTAAGGACAGGAAAAAATCTTTGGGCTGACTAACCACCTCCCATTTGCACTTAGCTTAAATGAGACATCAGTTGTGTTTGCTTTAGTGACAGGACCTGCAGCAGCACAGTGGTAAAGGCTGTCTCTGGCAGGGCAATAAAGACATCAGGGAGGTGCAATGGATGTCCAGGTTGTGGACTGATTTGGTGAAGGAGGGCAAGTGTCACTGCTCAAGGGCTGTCACCCCTGTTTATGTAAAGCCAAAGCTGCCACAGGACATCCAGGTCTTAACCCTGACACTGCCAGCACTCAGTGTTTTATCATAACCTCCCTGCTTGACTGTCTACAGGCGTGGAAGAGAAAAACAGCAGTGTTGGAGAGGGACAAAAAGCTGAGCAAGAAGAAGGATTTCTAAGGAAAGGAACTGAACTGACCTCAGGCCAAATTGCACACAACATTTTTCCATCAGCATGTACATGCTTACAAGCCCCACTGGATGGGGGGTTTATCTTCAAAGAGAGTGACTCAGTGCACGAAGGTGTCAGGCAAGAAATTAAAGCCCCAAAAGCCAAGAGTGCTCCCTCTTCCTTGAATACTTTTGGGATAATATATTGAGAAAACCCTGTGGGAAACTAAGAGGAAACAAGGACTAAAAAATCACAGAATTCAATGTAAGATGTGCTTTGCAATAAAATATTGCACTGGGCTAACCAGGAGCTTTAAAACGATACTGAAAAACTGCGTCTGCCTGGGGCAAGGTCCCCTGGAATCTGCCAGAAGCCCATTCCTGAGGGCAAGTATCATGCTGTGCATGACACCAGCTAGGCCTTCAAATGCCTCCAGCTCTGACCTTCATTTCCATGCTAAATTAATAGCTTTGCCTCTCACTGCCATTTCACATTACCACTTCAAGCACAACAAGATGCAAAAGAATCTCAGACTTATCCAAACATAATGGAAAATGAATATAGAAACATGCCATCAGAAGAAACACTGTAATTTTAAAAACCAAAGAAATGCTGATTTATAACACTCACCTGAATGAAGCTGACTTATGTTTTCAGAACTAGAGAGAAAACTAAAGTTTCTATCTTCAAGCAAATATTTTCTTTAATCTCATGAGAATATCTTTATTTTTACTTCAACTGGAGGCACGGCACAATGACAACATGGCAGGACTGAGAAATGTGTTATTTCAAGCCCAGTTCTGTGGCTATTAAATATTTGGAAACTTCGAACAGTATCACGTGATAAGGCACTATGACAGACTTTAGCAACACAAGTATAATGTCTTTCCACACAAAGTTACAGGGAATAGTGGTATAATATATACACTCTATATAATATAAGTAGCTCATTCACACTTTATCACAGGCAACATCCAAATTCTGCACTGAAAAACTAAATTACCAGCTGGAATCAACAGAGTTTTTATGGCATTTTTGCTTTAACATGTGACTGCAGAGCAAAAACTACACTCATTTTCACAATATTCCTGTAGGAAGAGGTGATGCCTCTCTGCCTGAGCTAAAAAAGCACATTCCAAGTTTTTTCAAAAATTTAAATGAGGACCTTTTCAAGCAACAGGTTGATTTGCTTTAACAATCTTCATTCAATGCCCTCTGGAAAGGGCACAGGCAGGACTGTGAAACCAAAGAGATAAATAAGGTAATCAGAAAGCACTGGCACCAAGGTCAGATAGACAATTTCCACTCTGGCATGTGATAGCTTTTGAGAGCCTGACTTTTTAATCTTAATAATGTTTCCTCAGCATAGAAGTGCAGTTTCGAAAGATTTTTCTTAGCAGATACAATGATAAGAGTGAATAACCCCTCTGTTTCCTGGGCCACCCTTTCTGAGAAAAGCCTCTCACTGCCATGCAGGGATGTTTGTAACCAAGCAAAGGCACTGCATGTTTGTGATGTAAATATTAGCCCAGCAGAGAAACACCTTTTTATTACCCTGTTCAAAGTCCTTCAGAGAGGACAGTGAAGGGCAGCAGGATCCAAAAGAAACCTTTTGGGCTGGCAAGATGGGCAGGCAGGCTCACACTACGTCCATGAGAATGTCCCCCACTGCATGTGCCCACAGAAAGTTTTAGCCTCAGCTTTGAAAGGCTCCTGGGGTCACAGAGGACAGTCTATGATCCTCTTCCAGGACTGGCTCTTCATGCACCCCCTCTCACCCCAAAACTTCCCCGTCTCCTACTACAGGGCCACCTCAGAGGAAATGTGACTTATTTACAGAACTTTCCTGTACAGAGCTGCTTTCACAAGCTCTTTAACACTGGTCTCCAGGGAACTAAAGGAGCTGGAGGTCAAATACTTCAAGGGCAAAATGCATGGCAAGGGTGAATTTTCCAGCCCGGGTGAGAGGAATCCTGCCAGTGTAAATACCAAACAAATCATGTCATGCCTGTTACAGGTGTTGCCCCTTCCCACTCCCTCTGTTCATCTTTTACTCAATGTTCCCTGGTCTTCTGCTCTCCCTCTGCTCTCCCTCACCAGATACTGGTGTACCTCCCCATCCTAGACTCTTTGTGGCCTTTCAAGTTTTACATGAAATTCAGCCTTCCTCCCTTGTAATGTCCTTCAACTCCTTTGTTCTATTATTCAAATTAAAAGACATTTTGAATCTAACTCAGTCTCACGTAAGTATCATGAAAGGTCGCAACCGAGATGCAGTAGACTGGGAGCAGCTATTACTGGAATGAGAAAAGAGTTTTGGTTCTTCAGCTCAGGAAAACAGGACTTAATTAGTACAAAAAATCAGAGCTTTACCTTCATCAAATGCCACTTGTTCTATACCTACTTTATCAAAGCACAAAGCAGATGAACATCAAGTGTAAATACTGTACTGAGTAGAGCAATGGTCATGTTTCCCTCCAGTCACTTCTCCATCCCACATCTCCATTTCCAGGAGGAGGGATCAGAGCAGGACATGAGATTCATATTACCAAATGCAGAAAAATGTCCATATCCCTAGGATCTAAACCATGCTAATATATTCACCACTGCAGCATCTAGACTGAGTGTCTGTGACCTACCGCAGCTTCTTGTGATCAGCTGCAAACTTCTGCAAACCAAAACAACACTGCTCCTGCCATTGCGCCTCCTCCTGCCATGCACCATGCCTCCAATCCAAAGGTCTTTTTCACTTCTCCTTCCTCCCTCCCCCCAATTCTTTGTCTCAGCAACCTCTTCTGTGCCGCCCACACACTTGGAGAGCAGACCAATCTGGCAAGCTCAAATAACAACAAAAAAAAGGAAAGAAAAGGAAAAAAGAAGTCGTTTTCTGGCCTAGAAGACTCCTCTGTATTTTTATCTGGAGGGAGCAATCAAATCTCTTTTCCTTTCACCAGGAACCAAAGGGAATGAAGATGGATCCCAAGGCTCACATTCTCACAAATCAGCCCTCACAAAAATAAGGGGGAAAGGCTGGTATTTCTTCTGGACACACAGGAACCTTTGAACAGGAATATTAAGCTTCTTTTTTAACCTTCTTGCACCACCAAGCACTAGTTAAAAATACCAATTTTTACAAGGTGAGGTTGGATTAGCCAGTTTTCTTGTTTGTTTTTCTCAAAAAGAGCTGAGGACAAGCTTTGCAGCCTGGAGGTTGGTTAACCAGCCAGGCAATTGTTGGCACTTCAGGGGCTGCTGGGCTCGCTGGGCATGTGCCCACACACACAGCACAAGAAGGGAGTTTGGAAGGGTGCAGCACCCCCTCAGTGCCCACATGGCACTGGCAGCATTTACCCATCGAGGTCCCAGTTCTGCAATCTCACCGGCACATACAAAAAACCCACTCTGGCATAAAGCATCTAATGACATTAATGGCACACAGCACAGTGATACAGTCCAGGCATGTGGAAATAATCACAGGCCCAGAACCCAGGATGACTGATTTTTTTCCCATTCAACATATGTTTTACTTAGATGTCTGCTTCTTCCCACCCTTCCTTCTCTCAGTCTCCCAAACTATTATTTGGTTTTGAGGGAACAGAGAAAAACATTTTTAAAACAGAAACATTATATCACACCTATCTAAGAAAAAAAAAATGCTTAACTTAGATCTAAACAAGACATTTTATTAAATACACACATTCCTAACAATAAGCAGGATTTGACCCCAGCACAACTGGTCACTTGAGCAGATAAAATACATCTGAACTCTGTTTAGCATGAGGGGCTAAAAATAATGTTTGTGATTAGCATCAAAGAAGTTGAGTTTCAATGAGGAATAAACACTGCTTATTAAGACGAAAGTATGTTCCACAGGATGACTCAAAAACTCTAAGCTATTCTGTGCAGCTATTTGCTTGTTCAAGGTGACCTGTGAGCCATGCCCCAGGCTAGTAAAAATCAGCAGTTACATCATTTACAGCACCAATCCAAACACAGTTCTCTCCCTCCCTATCAGGTCATCTTAGCTCAGCTGTTCTTATGTCCTGGAGACGTTTTAGCTGCACAAAAGCATTTCCACTTTTGCAGTTTCAGGCCAGCTATGATGACTCCTGTCACTTTAGCCTTATCTAGCCACATGGACAAAATGTCTATCTTCAACAGCTTTATCAGCACAGTTGCAGCCACAGTCATCATAATGCTGACAGTCCTTAACCAGGCTTTTACCAAGTATCCACCTACACTGCTCTATTGAAAGCAAATTCTCACCTGTGCCTCTAGAAGTAGATCAGCCACCACACTCTTTGCCAAATTTTCTAAACTGGACATTTTCACACATCTCCTCTTGTCATGTAACTTGAGGGGCCAATACCATCACCACTTTGGTGATGGCAGCAGCATGTCCTTGTCCACAGGAGACACTTGCACTTCCCAGGGGAATTCCTACTTGACTGTTACCCAGCTTTTACCTCCAAAGAGAAAACACAGACAACTGATGCTCAGTGCTCCCCAACTTCAACCAGATCTTCATCAAATTGCACTCTGCCACACTTCCAACTCACGCACAGTGAACTCAGTCCACTGACATTTCCAAGACCTCATTCAAGGTCTGACTGTGGTCTCACCCCCACTTCAGAGAGTATTTGCCCTTCAGCTTCAGCAAGAGGGCAGAAGAGAATGTTTTTCATTAATGTAGTGTAGTTAAGAAGTATAAATCTTTTTCTGTCCATTTTAAGACAGGAACATTAGATATGGGCATGACAAGATAAATATCTCTGCGTGTTCCATGTTAGCAGCACAGGTCTGTACATTACATGGACATGATGATATTTCAGATGACGGTCCTTTTAACAGCTTCAAGTCTACTGAAGATCCATGTCTTAGGAGTTTGTGAACTTCCCAGACATCAGTTTTTGCTTCATGACAAATCCCAGTACCAGCTGTCAAGGCAGAGCTTTATTTAAGAGAATATGTACGAGACCATACCACAGTGCCCTTAGCAACTCCCCTTCAAACACGCTGCTCCTGGGAAGGGCAGGGAGCCACCTGTCCCTGGATGCTCCAACACCAGAGTTTACTTGCTGGTCACTCCTTCTGGATATTGCTCATGCTAACCTAAAGCTCAGTAACTACTTTTTTTCCTCACAGCCTGCACTACATTGATGACACCATTTATCCATCTGCTGCTTCACACGTCTGTGAAACACCTAACAGACTCAAAACTCAGGTGATGCAGAGAAGCATCTTTATCCAATACCTTATTTCAACTTCTAGCAAACAGAAGCAGTGTCTGTCCCACACAGCAAGGATGGACCCCTAGCTGGGTAAGACCACAGTCTGAGCCAATACTTTTTGGGATTTAGACAACTTGAGCCAAGGAAGGAGACTTCGAAGATGTTGAAATTTGCGTGGAAGAGTTGTGTAAAGACACAGAAATATTTAAAGGAAATGGGCACAATGAAGAGGCTTATGAAAATTAAACATACACAAGGCTTAATCTGCCACTACTGAAATCAACAAGAATTTTGCCAGTGAAGCAAAACAAAAGCAGAAATGGAAACAGCATCTGACATTTGCTATGTTAGACTCATACAAATTGCTGTAGTTAGTAGCTTATGAGATAGATAAATAATACACCATAGGCAGCATATGATTTTAAACTTTCATTTTCACAGTACAAAGGTGTCATAATCTGGAGAGTTTTGATGCTTGTAAAAGCTGGTTACGCTGACTCATATTTAGGAAGAGATTTTCCATTCGGATAGACATGTTAAATCTATAAAGACACTAAACGAAAGAACATGAGAGAGAAAAATAGATTAAAATACAACATAGAAGTAGAAGATAATTTGGATAGAACTTGTTGTAAATAATTTATTGTTGAAGTAGCCTTCAAACTTAAGTTCTTGGAACATAAAAGGCAGATTATTTCTGTGAATTATTGTTTGGGAACTGATCATATAAGCCTCAGAGGCTTATCCAGTATAAATGAAAGCATCTGGCCTTGTATCTTTAAGACCATAATGAGATGGCTGCTGAGCAGTCACTATGGAAAGCATGATATTCAGAAATTAGTATCTCTCTGAGCACAGAACATATGATGAAGATAACAAGGCAGAACAGAGAAACAGGACTTGGACTATCACATCAGGCATACTTGATGGATTAGTCATGCAGGCAGCAGACCTGCACTGGGGGACAGCAGAAGAATGGGGTAAGGAACTTAACCCTAAACAATTAACCTTTGGGTAGGTAGCAGAGCATTATCAAGCCAACACAACTAGATCCAGGTCTACCATTTCAGGGCAGTCAAAGCTGGGGTTAGGTCCTACTCTGGGATCTGTGCTTTTTAGGGGTATTTCCACAATTTCCAGCCTGTGGAATGAAATAGGCTCTGATATCATCATTTTCTAAATACTATCTGCACAGCAGATGTTTTGTGTGTGCACACTATCCCTCAAGCTTCTACCATCTGGTTTTTTACCTAACAAGTCAGGTGTTCACATTTTTTAATCAAAAGAATAAAATGGGCAGGTTTTATCTTCTAAAGAAGAAAATATGGGGGCTCTTCACTTATTCCCTGCACTCTTGCAAAACCTTGCTAGAAATGAAAAAAAAATAATAATTTGAAGCACTAGGTGAAATGATTCCTCTTTAGTTGCAAGGAAAATTACAGAGTAGAACTGTAAGAGGATGAATTGGCAGCACACACAGTGGGGCCTGACAGCACCCGGCTTTCTTCTCCCTTTTTAAATAAGCAAGGAGTAACATGAAGAGGCACCACGGAGAAAGAGAGCTCCGACACCAGGCAAGGTTTGGTGAGGAGGCAGAGCAATGCTGGATGAATGTTGACATCTAAACATGCCAGCAAGACCAGCAAGGGCCAGGGATGTCACAGATGGGTCAGATCCCAAGTCCTTTGAGGACCTCAGACTGCCATCCCTGATCAGCTGAGGGTCAGGCCCACGGTGAGATGAGAGGCAACCACCATCTGATGCACGGAACTGGGACACACTGCTCGAGAGCTGCCCTCTCCTCTACCCTCTTCCCACGAGGGATGAAAGCCAAGCAACAAAGAACTTTTTAATGGACTCACAGGTGAGGGACCAGCAGTAACACTTGGCAAGTTTGTTACCAGACCCAGAGAAAGGGCAATCATTGCAAATGTCATGTGGCTTAAGTTCAGCATCTTTTCTGATTACTGTTTGTGTACAGGAAGCTTCCCTGCTGGAGCAAGTTCTTTCGCTATTTCTTCATATTCAAATAGGATTTATACTGTTAAATTAAAAAAACTCTTTTAAACCTACTTTAAAGTTAAAAGATGCAAAAATCAAACACCATGAATGACTCTCCTCATTGCCGAAGCCTTACAACACAGCCACAATATCACAGTTCTCCCTCAGCCAGACTGTAGACATTTGCAGTGCTCTGAAATGCTCATGGCAAATATGAACCCACCATATGTAAAAATAAGTTCCATTCATCACTGATTAATGCACAGACAAGCAAAACTGTGCTAACAGAAATATGTGGAGAAAGTGTATTTCCCCTCCCAAACCAAACAGCTACAATCACCCAACCAGCAAGAAGAGGCATTATCATGAAGGGCTCCATCATGTGCCAGGGAAATGAACAGTAAATGAAAAATCATTATTAACAGGTCAGAAGCAATTAACTGTTCAACCAGGAGCAGAGAAACTTTAGATAACTAACACAGATATATAAACATCACAGATTTACCAAAGTCAGTTAAGGAACTGGGAATGGGACCACTCAAACTGTTCACTGCACACAGAGCACCCAGTCCAAGGTGCCACTGCAGCCTACAGTGACCCTTCCCACCGTTCCCAGGCCACCTTCAAGGGGTAACCTTCTGTGCAGCCACCACCATCCTAGGCTTCTCTGCTCATGTTCCCAGCAAACTGGCTATTTAAAGAGCGATTTTTCTTCCTTGTGATGTGAAAAATGATGAAAAGCAAAATCTCCTTTCCTAGAGGCCACCTGCTCAGCCACTTTAGTTGACACATGCTATCTTCAGCATCCAGAGGGACTCTGGAAGATGGCTGACTGCAAACAGCAATGAAATCTGGAAAAAACCCACAGTTTTAACAGGGTTTGCTCCATGCCCAGTCCAGAGGATAACATGTCCACAGCACCCTCTTACACTGCAGCTCACTCATTTCACTGTGTTTACACCATCAGCTGTTGGCAAAACATGACTAAGGCACTTTATTGCTTTGAGGCTTAAGAACAAAATGTCTCATACAGCAGAGAGCCTGCTCTGATTGTTGACAGAGTCAGACCAAGGCTGTGGATGGAGACCAGGATCTCACCAGTCATTTCCCACTCCTCTTTCCATGTGGAGCAGGCTCTCCATATGCCTGTCTTCCTCCTGCTCACTAAACTTGTCTTTGCTCATTCATCCGTGGTTTGGGGCAGGGGACAACACAGGGATGCCCAAGGTCATCCTTACCACTGCTCTATCCAAATGGGAGCCAAGGAAAAGACAAGGAGAGAAGGAAGGGTTTTCTCCCCCAAACATGAGGATGGGTGACAGTGGGGTAACACTGCTGCCACAGCCTTTGCTGCTCCTTACACAGCTGCTTTTCTCTCTGAGTCAGCTCCCTTTCACCATGCATGGAGCACAGCACTCTTTGCTAAGTCATACAGAAAAGGAGACAAGGAAACTAAATGCAACTCTGAGTTACTGTGTTATGCAGAGTGGGTGTTGCACTGCTCAACACCACAGTCTGCTCTGTGCTCGTAGGCTTCGCTCTGCCATGGCTCGATAAATAATTAATCACAGGGAGCCCCAGAGCCTCTGTTCAGTCCAGGAGCTTTATGTGGCAAATGAGTCATGAGGAGTTAGAGGGACAGAACAGAGAGATACAGCACCAGTGGAGAACACCTGCCCTATTTCTACAACTAGAATAGACCTAAGCCATCCTCTGAGCTCACCCCTTCTCTAAACCATTTCTCACACTTTCATACAGCTGAGAAGAACATGTGTGAGAAAGGAAAATAGCCACGTGTTTTGTCAAACCCCAGAGATGCTAAGTGTTTTACAGTTTAAGAGGTCAAGGTACACAGTACCTTACAAATAGATACATGTTTCCACGATTGGAAGTAACTAAGTCAAAATTCTGTAGTCATAGCACCAAATGTACAGCTTCTGTCCAGCATCATCCTAAATTTGTTCACAGTTTCTTACATCTACCTTGAGACAAGCAGAGCAGCAGCAGAAAAGCTAGATATAAATATACAAGGGAAAAACTAATCAAGCAGAATGCAACTTTTCTTATACCAGTCCTTCAAAGCCTTCAAGACACCTGTACATCCATCAGGAAAAAACCACCCCAAATTTAAAAAAAAAAAACAAAACAAGAGAACCTGAGAGAAAGATTTTTATGTTTCATGCCATAAAACAGAAAAAACAACACAATAGCATGGCCAGCCTTCTACAAGCTGTCTTTAACACAAGTTGCTGGGACATCTTTTAGAAAAGCACTGCACACATCTTCACTTTGCTTTAGAGTAACAGAAATTTGGGAATTTTTGTCACCTCATCTCAGCAGCAGTTTACAAAAATGGTCTTCAGCATTCAATTAGTTTCCATTTCAGAATTAGCAAAATACCTTCCCAGAGCTATCACAGAGGAAAAGCAAGAGGTGGGTGCTCTCTGACTCCTGGCTGCTCTTAGAGTGGCTGGACACACTGCTCCCCTGAGGATTTTTAAAGTTGCCTGTTATTTCAGTGTGACACTGGAGCATTTTGTTGTATTATTCCATAAAATCAAAACCCACCATCTCCAATTATATCAAGACACCCTCAATTTCAGAGATGACTTGCCCATTTTAACAAAGGGATCCTTTTAAGTTGCTGTCCTCAAGTCCACCAGACCTCACGCTAGGGTGAATGTGGACGGGGAGGCAGGGAATTGTGCCATTTTGTGCCATTATTCAAATCCCTGGTAACAACAATGCCTGAGAATTTAAATGACTTAGCATCTAAGTGGATTCACTGGAAATACTTTCAAATTTTTTTCCTAGCAGATAGCCTGAAGATATACAAAGACTGGAAAGTGCATTCAAGATGCTGAATCTGATGTTGCTGTCTATTTATGTCAGTACAATTTCCAAATCAAAATACTGAAGTAAATGGTCTTCCCCAGGGAGTAGATGTTTGAATGCAGGGATGGGGACCAATTTAAGAACATAGGTACAAATGAAATGTTCATTCTGTTCCAGCCTTCTTGAGCGAGGTGAATTGTGATTCACAGAAAGGAGACGACTACACCAGAGACATGTATGAAAATTTAATTTCATTTTCTCTAACAGTGGACTGCTGGAATTTAGGAGAGTGTCTTTCCAAGTTAGATGCTACCTCATGCAGTAAGACAGTATCTGATGTTTTTAAAAGCAGCAGTAATGTTCTCCAAGTCAGATGCATACAGTCTCTAAAACTATTCTGCACAAATAACTATTTTTCTCTTGTACTTGGTTGCAAATTAGGTTTGAAAGGGCTTCCCTACTTCCCAACAGTGAGTGAAACACTATGTGTGAACGACTTGTGGAAGAAAGAAAGCATAGCAGGTTCACTGGATGCTGCAATGCGTGAAGATTTTCCATTTGCTTCTTACAAGCTCACTGCCTTTGCATCTAAAAATATGTTATTATACTATTTATATTTCAGCAACATCTTGGATCAAAGCAGGATAAAGGCATCATTTTGCCAGGCTCCGTACATAGTTACACGTAAATAATTCCCATTCTTTTGGATCCAGCTCCATAGCTGGAGCTGCATTACAGGACAACACTGGTCCACATGAGCCAGCCCTCCCCAGAGGGTGCACGGGCACTCCTAAGCTGTGCAATGCTTTAGTGCCCCTGTAAGCAAAGCACTGCTTTGGGTCACGCTCTGCAAACAGCTTTATAGTGTTATTCTGCATGGGTAAATATGAGACCATGGCACCCTAGCAACTCAACGTCAACAGAAGATAGGTTCAGAAGGAAATTAAGAATCATTCTTCCTTCCCCACTTGCTATCTAGTTTTTAGCAAGATCAGAAACTACGACTCAAAAAGCTGGGTTCTATTTCCAGTGCTGGCAATGGTTTTCTGACCATGTCTGTCTGTTCCTAGTTTCTAAATTTACAAGATAAGGATTATAAATTTCCTCCACTTTGGACAGATTTGGAGATCTTTAAATGACAAGTACTATACAAAAGAGTACAGGTTTCTGCAAGAGTACTACTTAATAGATGGCCTCTTAGACAGCAAAACAACAGGTAGAGTAAGCAACACCTAAGCAAGTCACATGCTCTCTTCACCAAGATTCAAGTAAGAACTTGTCTTTTAGAGGAAGTCAAAAGCCCTAGGCAAGAGGGAAAGGACTTCTTTATATATTCCAGCCTTTTTTACCCCAAGGTTTTGACAAGCATGGATCCATCAGTAAGTACTTTGTTGAGAGGTATTGATTGCTACTGTGATATCACCACTGCTCTGGCTCAGCACAGCTTTCATGTTTTCTCCACTGTCATTCTAAAACTAAGACAGTGGCCAGTTTGTCAGTAAGTTGTCTCTGCAACCAAGTCTTCAACCACTTTTCAACATCATTGATTTAACTGCTGTATCTACAGCAGAGCGAAGTCTGTGCTTGTGCCATAAATGAAAGGGGGATGCAAACTGAACCTGGACACAAGGCTTGAAATTACTTGTAAATTCTCACGAAGGTTATAAAAGGGCCACTTGAATATGAAACAGAGATAGTGAACAAATCCTGGAATAAGCTTTTAAAGAGAGAAGAATCCAGGCCAAATGGAAACACACGAAGTATAATTTATAATGAGCAATGTGTAAAAAGCTATCCAAATCATGGAGCTCAAAATGAGAATAAACAGTGATCTTCCAATAGGGACAAGTAAGATAAGGTAAGTATCTGCTAAAAGGCTGAACTCTGAGTAACCCTTGGGTGTTACCAACTTCTTGAACAAATCATCAGTACGTTTCACTAATGGCCAAAAAAGACTATAGCAAAAATACTGCATATTCAATAAGGCTAACGTGGAATTCAGTACCTGTCAGTGCGACTGTTGCTCAGCAGTTAAATATGTAAAAAATAGACTTGCAATCCACTTTTGCCTGCTATGAGCACAGCTGATCCTGCAAGATAACTGATCTGCCCAATAAGATGGAACAATGCCTGCAGTCATCCAAAATACTGCAATAAAGAGCAAACAAATAAAAAAAGCTAAGCCTCACTCAGAGCACACATCATGTACATTCCCATCCTGTTCTGCAGGGGCACCAATGGAGGTCAGCAGGATTACTGTGAAATATGAAATGCATTGGCTGTAAACACCTGGAAGAGTGTCAGCCCACAACAGAAAACAAAAGACAAATTCTCTTTTAAAAAATTTTATACACTTCGAGGTGTTTTTACATTTGTTAAGGCTCTTTGACAGATCACATCAACACTAACTGGTGGAAATAAAAATTAAGTGCAGAGCAAAGCTATTCAGGTATTAGAAGGAAGAGTACTAGGGCGCTCCTGGAGCACTGTTGGACAGAAGTAGAGATTGCAACCCAGGTGGCTGGAAAAATACAGTTCCCAGGTGCAGCCTCCAACCGTGGGTTCAATTGTTCAACAATGTTTATTTTCTGAGTGATGACTGCCTTTCAGTAGTTACTTGGTTTGAGATGACACAGATCCCATGTTCTTAGCCTAGGACAGGTTTAGTTCTTAACTAGGTAGACCCTTAAAATATAAAGTGACAAGTCTAATATGGAAACTTTTCCCCCGCCCCAGCCTTCCCCAGACCTATGGGAACAGGAACCATCATCCAGCACTTTATATCTTCCCTGAGGTGGGCGAGATATTCACTGAGTGTTGATGACAACGTCTGACTGGCAAGCAGTCATTATCCCATGGGAATGAGGAAATGTGCAAACACACTGGAAACATGGCCATGTGTCACGCTGGCATCAATCACCTCTCACCACAGACAGCAGTCAGCACTGCAGACAATGAACCACCCAGGGCAGCAGGGCTCTTGCAGGGCTCTGTAACTCCACATTGCTTTTTCCTGAGCCTTCCAGAAGAAAGCAAAAGGTGAACCCTAGACAGCCAAAGACACATGAGATGACACAACTGCCCATCACTAAGCATAACAGCAGAACTTGGCCAGCTCAACAAGTATCTCAAGCGTTTCTTGCCAGGTACTTGAGTTTCCAGCAGAGATGCTGCAGTTTCTTCCAAAAATGTTGTCTTCTTAAACAAACTGGACAGATTGTTGTGGAGATGCTAAGAGAATGTCAATCTGCTAAATGTCAGAAGGATTTTGACTAAACTAGGAAGAAAAATGGTCAGGAATTGCAGCTATATAATTAGTAACAAATCTTTAATTCTACATGTTTGGATAGCAAGGCTGATTTAGAATCAATTGCTGAAGTGGAACAGCCAAGAGGACAGATTCAGATCTTCTCTGTATCAGTGGAAAGGCAGAGTAGCTCCAAAAAAAGTATGTAATACTGCAACAGTTCGATCCGTGCAGCCCAACAAAGCTAATTTAATGAAAACACTGCCTTTTTTTTTTTTTTTTCCTATTTCCATCTTTTTACCTAGTCATGAAATGCACCCAAGCCCAGGAAGACTGAAGCTCCTCAAAGGCAGGGGCTGAGCTGGGAACAGGTCCCAGAGTGGC
Organism: Coloeus monedula; assembly: GCF_965178545.1. Lineage (NCBI taxonomy): Eukaryota > Metazoa > Chordata > Aves > Passeriformes > Corvidae > Coloeus > Coloeus monedula. Next base: position 26,476,599 of record NC_138788.1, on the reverse strand, counting down.
CAAATTTCAAGTCAACTGTTTGTTTTAACATGTGAAAGCTCAGGCCGCAGACCCCTTTCCTTCTTGTAGTCACTTTCTGTAAACAGAAGTTTCACTGAGGAAAGATATGAAGAAAGGAAAATCCTGGGCAGCTTGTTCCTGCTTACGTGATTGATCCATGGAGTTGGGCTTCCATGGCAGACACCAGACTTCCAGCAGACTGTTAGGACACTTAAGAAAGAAGCTCTTCTGAAATGCCTAAGTTTCTTTAAATTCACAAAAGAGCATGAAAATCACAGCCTCTATCTGAAAACTGTTTTGTGAAGTGACACATCTTACATTTTACACATTATTCATATAATCTGTAGAAGAGAGTTAGTAGCTGACTGACACTAAGAAGTTGAACACCCTCCAGCCCAGAAATGCTTGCAGTGTGCCAGCTCTACATAAATTGAATCTTGAGTTACAAGGACTAAGTGAGGGTGCTGCGTGTCACCATGGAAGAGATGTTGAGTTTTATTGGACATTGGACAAATTGTTATCTTCTCCCTCCCAGGAAGGTGTTGCTACCAGCAACTTGAGACACTGCCATCACCATCTGTAACAAAGGAAGCAAGGCCAGAAATTTTTGTCTCCTTTCTCATGTCAGGAAGGGTGTTTTTACAACAGATGAGAAAAAGTGGTGAAGAAATCAAGAATAATTCAGAAAACATGAAAATAAAGCTAATACCAGTTGCTTCGGACACACAAAAAATGTATTACAGAAATATACCACATACAGTCTTGTATCCTCTTGATACAATCTCCTGTTGATGACTTTAACATGGTAGTTTTGGATGAGTCAGTGGGAGATCTGCCCAAGAAAAACCTCAGGACTGCACCCTCCAAAATTATCTTCACCAAAATCCAGCCTTAATGTGTCCCCACAATACATTTTGTGCCATTCCAAAGATTAATTTTGGCTTACCAAAATTCTTTGGCTAGTTAAAGCAAGGACAAAAATAGTGGTGTCCACCAAACTGAAAGGAAAACAACAATCTCAAAGCCATTTGTCTTCACAGTAATTTCAGAGTTATGCTAACAATACCAAGGTGGCATATGGCATTCATAAGGGGGTCTCATCACTCTCTGTAGCACCAAGTAAGAGGGAGGCAAGTGCAAGGTTCAGATTTTGGTGGCTGACTGTGATGCAAAAACATGTGGGAAGGAAGAAGCTACTGAAGGGCACTGAAAAGGAAAGCAATGGGATGGGGCTTGGGTTTTCAATTCTGACAAAGGTATGTTTTATTAAGCATGAAATGGTTTATTAATGGACAGTAACACTTTTTAAAGGACCACTACTGGCTTGCACAAGGAATACCACTTAAGGCAAGTGGGAGAAATGTCAAAGTTTCCAAGTCCTTGTTTCAGACTCTTCACAGCATTGGAGTCCCTTCCATGTTCCGGGGGAAGTATTCTGTCCAAGGTCACATAGAAAGTCTAGGACATAGCAGGGAAATTATAGCCAGTGCCAGACCACCATTCCACCTCCTGGTCACTCTCATTCAGCATCCTAGTCACAATCTAACCATGGGGAAAAACCTTCCTCTGCAACTGCACAGGCCAGACACATCCGTGAAAGGAGTGGCTTTCCCGGAGAAAGGCAGAGGGAGTTTTAAGATATTCCTTGTGCCAGCTCACCTCACACCATTAAGCCTTTCCCATATACTATCCCACTCCCCCCTCACCTCACAGTCATCCCTTTTTATTTTGGCCAAATATTTTGCCACCTTCTTACATACATGACTGCTAGAAAGAGCATTTCTGTAACACCCACAGACTCCAAGGCCCTAAAACCCCCCAGACTGCTTAGCTGCACTCAGCCAAGAGTCTCGCAGTACCCTGGTGCTGGCTGTTCCCAGGGCTCTGCCCCACACCTGGCAGTGAGGCTGTTTTTGCAGTGGCTTTTCGGCAGCAGCACAGAGACTCCTCAGAGCAAAGCAGTGACAGAAGCTGGGGCCACCTGGCCCAGAGCTGTGCCTAATGTCACAAAGGGGATTTTGCCCAGGCTGTCCTTAAGAGGATTAGGGAATCATCTACTTGCACAAAACAACAGTCACATCTGCTGCTCCAGCGCAAGTTGTTCTTATCTGCTCTCACGTTTCTGCTCTGGCCTGACAACTTCTCCCATTCCAGGATCCTGCCATGTAATGCAGACACTCGTGAAGAACTGGGGGTTGGATACAGGTGGAGGGTGAGCACCAGACCAGGTGTATCCAGAGCTCATCCATCCCACAATACTAAATAGCATCACACACAGCAAGTAAACAAATAGGCCTGGTTTTCAGAGGCTGAATATTCACAGCAAGCCGGATATCACTGAGCAGTGAAACTCCTGAGGCTTCAGAGGGGGTTTAGGAGGACTGTGATGGGTTCAAAATTTGTGAAAATTTAACCAATTATTTAGCAGTTTAAATGAGTCAAACATTAAAGCTCAGCTCGCAAGTGATATTCCCAGTATACTTCCTATATCAGAGACAGAAAAATCTTTGTTGTGTCAGATGTGCAGACATATAAAATGGCACCAAACTAGTACATCAAAAAGGAAGAGGAAAGGAAAGCAAATTCCTTAAGACAAGACCTAAAACCTGCCTACTTTTCTTAGCTTTTTGAACTCTAAGGTACCTGCAGACCAGCCACCTTGATTTTTCCTCCTTTCCATTGGCAAGAGATAAGATTATCAAGGTGCCTATAAATTGCTTCTATTGATTTCACAAATAGGGGTGGTTTTTTTCACTTTTTAGATTCTATAACTAGACTTGTAATTTAGATTTCAGGTATGGCTTCCTAAAAGAAATCCAGGATTGCCCATTTGACCCCTGAGCAAATCAGCCCTAATCCTATAATATAACTCTCTTCCACAGGATTGAGCACCCTTTCACTCCCAAGGTGGTCCCACCAGGTTAAACCAGGGTTTAACCACTGTACTGTTGCTCATCCCACTGGTGCCACTGCTGTTGCATGGATTAGTGATGGACTTCCTCAGCCAGGACTCAGCATAGGATCATCAGTACAACAATCCTGGATGCACAGAACACATGGGGATGGATGTGTGGAAGCAGGGACAGAGTGAGCTGCAGCATGAATAGGGTGCAGGATGTAGTGAGGAGCTGGACCTGGTGCATGTGGTCTGCCTTGTTAACAAAACCTCCTGTAAAACAGGTTTCTTTTGCAGGAATAAGTCCTCGTGCTTACTTGCCCTTCCACCTCCAGAAGTTTTTTTCCAAAATATTTGACTAAAATATTCCACTGAAGTTAGCTGCCCCTTCCCTGCTGCTAAAGGATTGGGGATTGCTCTGCCCTTTCTCACAGCCTTCTCCAACTAAGACTTTGCCTCCCTAAAGGAAATTAATCCGCTTCTTTCTACAGTTTTCTCATCAGAAACAGCTCCCTCTGCCTCATGGTTCTTGTTCATCTCCTTTGGGCTCTATCAAGTGTTTCCACACCTTTCTCAAAGCATGCTGACCAAAACTGGACATGTTATCCCAGTTCAGCCTCCATCACTGAGGGGAATGACTCCCCCAGTGCAGCTGGGGGGCTTCTGCCAGTTCCCCTGAGCATAAAATTTCATTCTTTTGCAACAGAATTACATCATTTCTCATGAGTTTGCCTCCCAGAGCCCCACTGCACTAGCATTTGTCTGCACCCTCGAATTCTTCTGTCCAAGAACCGCATTGTGCTGTTGTCTCCATTGAGTCACACCTGACAATTCCAAATTACTTCTTAAACTTTATCTTTAAGATTGTTTTGAGATTCCAGTAGGTAAAGTGCTTCCAAGTCTGGTGTGCTGGTACAACAGATAGTGCACTTACCTTTCTGCAGATTTCACTCAAATGAAGTGACTCCCTTCAAACACTTGTATGACTTTAAGCCTGCCTCAGATATGAAGCTACTAGAAAAACTACACACAGAGGCATTTTTCAGATAATCTTATTTGATACAGTTGTTAGTTATATATTTTTTAAAAATATCTTTCCAAAAAATCACCTCATTGAAGTCTCCAGCAGTCATACCTCATATCTTTGTTTTAGAGCTCAGCTGCTCAGGGCAAGATCAATACCATAGGCAGAAGGGTTCTGCAGGTACTTGATCGATTGAGAGATTTTTCTCTGGCCAATTAATTGTTTTTGAAAGTATTTATTTCACCTCAAATAAGAACAAATATTTCTTTAACATCACTCTTGACACCAATTCTAAAGGCTGCTCTTAGCTGCCTTCCTGGAGAGCCGCTAATGCAAAAGTATCTTAGACAGGAGGGAGTCCAGGCTCTCAGCAAAGTTTCATAAAGGAATTAGGAATTGCTCTGCTAGGTCAAGTCATTGATCCAGTTAAAGGATTGAAGAAAGACATGGACACATAACCAGTTACTTAACTAATTAACCCCCAGCAAAGTGAGCCACATCAATTGGTGATGTCCAAGCTCTCAGTCTGCTGAAACGTGCAGTAAAACTATAGCTTCTCTCATCATGGAGGTGAATCTACTCCTGACGGAAGGTTTGTTAACAATACTCATTTCAGAAGCATCACCACACCAAGAGCCTGCCCTAAGAGCATCTTATTTATCACACAAAGGATAATCAATACAGAGAGATCGTGACAAGGAGGCTACTTCACCAAATAACTCAAATATTTTAAGACTCTCCAGGAGAAGAGGCAGAACATAAAGGAGCTCACTGGCTACTTCTGAACTGCCCTGACGCTGTAAGATCAGCACTGTGTTCTTTGCCCTCCTGGTACAGCAGCAAGGAAAACACCAGCCGACTGCTTGGCTCCTCACACCCACAGTGAGGATCTTGGATGCTGTCATCTAGAGAAGCCCTCTGGGGAGAAGACAGAGCAAATACTTCTGCAGGATAGATTCCAGTAAGGACAACAAGGAGTGTCCCAGTGGGGCTGGGTGCCTGGCTGGCAGCTGCTTGGGGAACACGGAGCCATAGCAGTGAGGGCCTGACCCAGCAATGCCATCAGTGATGGGCTCCTGTCCACATCTCCTAAGACCCAAGTGTTTAATTGAAGCTAAGCTGTAATTTGAGCGTTCACCTGAGGTCTCCAGTGAGGGGAGAAATGCCACACCAGATCTCATCTCCACACAGAAAGAGGAGTTAAAGAATAAAAATAGTAGCAGCCAGGTGCTCCAGTTCCTCAACTTGATTGAATTTGGCATGTGAAATATAGTAAGTTCAAACAGTAATTACAGAATAATACGTATGAGAAAAAGGCCCAACTCACAAAAAGGAAAGCAATTACAAGCAAAATTATCTAGGAAAGAGAATTAATGGAAAAATATGAGTGATGATGAATATATTTTACCAGATGTCAGAAAAGTGACAATTATAGAAAAAAAAAATTCTCAAAAAGAGGCTTGTTTCATAAAATAAATGAAACCTTCTAAAATTCAAAATTATATGAAAAGTGGGTGAAAAGAATTTGATAGAATTATTAAACAATTTAATAGTCAGGAATTGTTTTAAAAGCTGATTGAGATCAGTGCACATTCCATCAGTCAAGTCCATTAATAGATGCAAGTAACTGAGCTGACAGGAAGAAACCAGCAGCCATGAGGATATTCAGGATAATTCCAGTAATTACACTCTGTGGGGCAGATGACTCTGTGTTTGGGAGGAAGTTACTCAGGGTATCCATAGGATCACTTGATGGACAGATGCACATCCAGTCACATCACCCGAAGAGAGACACAGCACACGAAGTGAAATGAGAGAACACACTAATTAGGAAATGCAATCATTAGGAAGCACTTAATAAATAAACAAGAGGCACTGGGAAAGCTGGCAGAAGACAGGAGAGGGCGAGCAGACTTCGAGGATACAAACTTGGTACCTTCTGAAGGAAATGCCCCTGATAAATTATTCTGTGGGGAAAGGAAACCTGCTCATTTGAAAAATACTAACAAGTAAAATGAAAAATAAATTTGATACAGGTGGGAAGAGGTCAGTATGAAAAATGGAGTCATTGCAGAGTATGGCTGGCAAGGACCAGGGAAGGAGAACATTTCATAGGAACAGGGATCATTGCTGGGTTACAAGGGCAGCCGAATGTAGCAGTCAGCAAGACCTGGGGACAGCAGACAGCCAGCAGACAGCCAGCATCCAGCCATCCTTCCCTGCAGCACTCCGCATTTATTTTCTTTAGAGATTATTCACACAGCTTTCAAGGCTTTTAAGATTCATGAGACTATCCAGAACTAGCACCAAATTTCCTGGACTTTTTGCAAGCTTGATACAGCTGGTGAGGAGTCTGTGATAACCCTGCATTGACACTGCCTCTGGATGCAGCACATACCCATGGGGAAGAGGGTATCCCTGCACTTGCAATTCACACTTACACACTGCATGCCCTGTACCCACAGCACAATGCTTTCTGTGCATCAACCCAGCAGCTAGCCAGATGCTCAAAAAAGTATGTTCCATCTTCTTTTACCTTCTGCCCTTTCCTTCCTAGCTGTTTCATGGATAAATGTGAGCATTGAAGAATACCTTAACAATCACAAAACTGTTTATCAGCACCACCACAGAGCACACACAGTCCATCCTGCATTTCGCTGTGTGCTCTTCTCCTGCCACTCTATGAGCTCATTAGGTAATGCAAAACAGGAGTACCCATAATAATTTTTCTTCTGCTTTATGAATATCAACCAGTTCAAATACAAGTGCAGTAAATAGGATTATTATTCTTCTGTTTATATTATGCTGGTCTGCCCCAGCACAGAAATCAAATAATTAATGATAAAACAAAATAATTCTATTCTAGGCAGCAAATAAACACCTTCTGGGCGCTGGTCAAAAATACAGCAGTTGTGCATCTAAAACACATGTCCCTGCCTGCTAAATGTGCTGTGCTTGTGTTCCTATTTCCATTCAGCAAAGCACCACAGGGTTAGAACCCCTGACAGTCAGGTCTCCAGTCAGCCTCTCCTTGGTTGTCCAGTACCTACAACATTTCAGATTTCTGGTCAGAGTGAACGACTTCTTTCACTTGTGTTCTCAAAATCTGTGTGCTGCAGCCCAATTTCAATCCTGTTTATGCAAACTGGGATTACTCTACAGAAGTCAATGGCATTCTAGGCAGGCACTCACTTTCCAAGGAGGTTTCAAGGAATGGAGGCAGCCCAGGAGGCTGCCACTGCCTCAAGGACTGGCTTAGACACAGCAGTACCATGGAAGTGATGCTCCAGGTCACAACAAGAGAGGAAAGCAGGCAGTGTGGTGGGCTATATGTACGGTGCAGAGCAGTTCCCAGGTGATACCTACTTCAGTGAGCAGCAGCTGCAGCAGCAACGTCACTCCCCTGCAGCGCCCAGCACTGCACTGAGCTGATGTTGGGAGCTTATGAGAGAATCTGCTCCAGCTCTGCTCTGACCTCTGCAGCCTCCCCATCAGCCTCATTTGCTCCAATGAATTGACAAGACTCCTTGCAGCAGCACAGCACTAAACTCAATACCTCCAAGTCTTCAGCAGCTGGAGTTTGAATAAAGAAAATGCAAGAATGCCCAGCTCTGCACTGGAGGTGGGATTTGTATGTCTGTGGAGATCTCATCAATAGAAAGTGATAGAGCACAGTTTTGTGGAAATTTATCCAGTGATTCTACAACTGAAGAAACACTTGAGAGGACAAGCAGTGCTACCCACAAACACCCATTTTGTGAATGCAAATACCTCTTGTTTTATGTATGTGCAATTTGCTTTCCGGCACATACTAATGGAGAAAAGAAAGATGCAGAGCACCACAGGTATGATGGAGCCTGGAGCAGGCAGCATCAAATATTTAGGAGGGTACCTTCAGGACCAAGAGGCAAGAAGTCTGCCTGTGACCTTGACTTCCATGAGATGCTGGTGTACAGACTGTGTCTTCTAGTAAATAGCAGGAAGCCAGGTACATGGGTATCTGCAAGATGTTCAAATTCCTCACAGTAGACTAGGAGCTTTATGTGAAACTGAAAAGCCTTCAGTTGCTGAAGGCGGGAGGGAAGTGGTTCTTTTAGTGAGGCTTCACCAGTCTCATGAGAGTGTCACAGTGTTTCAAAGAGATCTTCTTGCTTTTGGCAGAGGAGATAAAAACCCAAAGATGCTTGAGCAGGACAGGTCCTTCAGCTTCCCTGTAGGAAAGGTGATGACAGTGAGGACGCTGCACAGCCTGTCTGTGTGCTGTGCACCTGGGGCATGCTGCACACCCTACCCACGGTGCTGCTGCTGGGCACCACTGCACAAGTGGTGCTACACTTGGGAGGAACACAAAGTGAAACAGTTCTGAAAATTTGTGAAATCTACTGAGGCTTCTACTGAAAGATTTGGAAATCTGTTAAACACTGATAAAAACGATGAAGTAGTTCATAATATCTTATTAACTACTGGGAAAAAAAAAAAAAAAGGCTTATTGCTGTACTGAAAAAAAGAGGAAAAAAGCTTGTATAAGCATTGCAAAAGCGTTACAGATAACATAACAGCATCCAAAGTCGCCCAGCTGCAGGCTTTACAACAAAAACATGTCCCGAAGGATAACAGCAATTGTGCTTGCTAGAATCACAAAATCAGTCAACTAAAACCATCATACAAAAAAATAGAAATAAAAGCATTATTCAGGCAAAGCTGGATTCATTTACTGTTTATGCAATATAGCTTCCCATTTGCACTGGGCTACAAAAGTGGCTGTCCAGCCACAGCCCTACAGTTCACATGGCAGCTACATCAACTCCTTCCCTTCACTCAGGGCTGGGTTGCAAAACCTTTGCCCATCATGTTTATGTGTCTGGCAGCTTGTGCACAGATACAAAATACACCCTCTAATGAGCTGTACAGAATCCTTCCCTCATGGTTATATGCTCAGTTCTTGATAACAACACAGCTCCCAGAAAGCAACAGCACATGCACCCTCCCCTGCGGGCACAGTAGCATTTTGGAGGACTGGGAGCCTTAAAAGGACTCTGATGAAAGAAGGCTGGAAATCATGTTAAAATCATTTAACCCTTCACACCACATATCAAAGACCCATGCTACAGAAACTATTCTCTGGCTGGGGAATGCTTATGCCCTTCACAACCCCACCAATGCCATTTTGAATAGAGCAAACATCCTCAAAAGGTGTTTATTATCTATGTGGCCACTAATCATACTGCCTTTTCATGGGAAGAGCAGAAGATCATGGCCAGAAATACTTTTTACTCTCCTGGACCCAAATGGGGCACTTGCTCCTGGGGACCTGGATCCAGCAGAGCAGGAAACATGCTTGACATGCTCCATCAAACACGAGACCAGTCTCTTGCAACTGAGATCTTGCACACCAAACAAGATTGAGGTTACAGACAGTAACATACAAAGCTGCACCCCAACTCAAGCAGCTGTGAAACACTATCAGATTCAGCTCAGATTTGCCTCCTGAAGACCCCAGGGCTCCTAGGAGACAAGGCTTTCCCCCAGAAGAGTAATGCTGGAGAGCTCAGCATTGCACAGCCATGCACTGCTAACCCCTGAGTACCATAGATACCGTAGACATCACACTCGAGATCACGCTCTGGGAATGTATCCTTGCTCATTGCTGGCTGTTTTCTAGTCAGAGTTGCTTTTCTGAAGTTACTTTTACATACCAAAACATTTTTTGTGTATGATTCAGAAACATGCTATAGTAATAGAGGGGAGACAGGGAGTCTGCCCAGCTCCGTTCAGTTTTATCTCTACCAGCTGCTGTACAGAGCACAAGCAATTCAGGAATCATGGCAAAAACATTTTTCTAAACAGTCCTATGGTCTATTGAGAGGAACGGAAGTTTATTACCATCAATGACTCACTCCCCACTGAAGCTTTTTCCTGGACGAACTGCATTCTACACTATTATGTTCCAGTAACAATAAATTATTAATAGGCGAGGGAATTCATCGTTCGCCTCACAAAAATGTAACCAAAAGAAAGGAAAATATGGAATATGCTATAGAGATTAAGTTAAATATTTCATCGCTCCCCCTCTGATGTGCAAGAATTATAAACTTTCATAATAAATTTGTCGTAGTTTGTCAGAGGATATGCACGAACATATAGTATTGAAAAGGAATTGTGTTTATAACAAATGTAGCTTAAAAACACATTTTTTTCCTGTCAGTTCTTGTACTAAGTGCAGAAAATTTGCTTTCCCCAACGCAGCCAAAAAGTGAGATCTTAGGATACCTGGGATCAATTCCTGACCCTACTAACTCTCCTCTATGATCCCTGACAAATCATTTCACCTCCCTCTGCCCATCCTCCAGCCCATAAATTAGGAACAACACTTTTCACCTCAGCAGAAAGATGTGAAAATAGCCTCCGTTAATGATTTTTAAGGCCACATTTAGCAATAAGGGAGGCAGAAAATGAGATCTTAAACCCAACAGCACCAATTAGATAGGTGATTGCTACATGGAGTAAGGAGCTGACATCACCTCGGTGTTAAAAACCATTGTTCACTCTCCTGTTTCTCTGCCACTGGCTATCTTTGGATTTCAAGCTGCACATAGAAGATTTCCACACCATCATGCTCGAAGCTTTTGAGGTTTTTTCCAACTACACAGCAATAGGGGAAATTCTGCAGATTATCTCCTAATTTTAAAAAATAAAGCCTACTTGAACACCTGGCTAATACTCAAAACTATAGAGTTTCATACTACACTAGCAAGGAATAGAAGAAGAAAAAAAAAGGAAAGTAAAACTTTAAATCTGGAAAAGATACTTTGAGCTTCTTGAGCTTCATGCCAATCTACATCCAAGTCTACCAAAACAAGGCTTCACCCAAAAACTGACTCATTCCTAAACTCTTAACAGCACTTTGTCTCTTCCATCTATGTTTATCCATCTTACAATCCACTGTGATTCCGTGGTTCCTACCAGCATTGGAACATCAACGTACTTGCAAGTGTTTGTGCACCTTCCCACTCTTGTGGAAACAGTCCCCGTTTCATAGGATCAGCCCTGAGGGCATCAGCCCTGCGGGCATCAGCCCTGCAGCCTGTGGCCACCACAGGGAAAGGGCCTCTCCCCCCTCAGTCTGTGCAGGAAGTGATCCATCTATTCACTGCCACTGAGGTATGACACACACAAAGCCTATTTACAGGAACGATCAAGATTCAATAAAGCAACTTCAAAATATGCCAGGTGTCAGCTCTTCGTTTACAGAGACAGCAGTGCAATTTGAAGGCATCTGTAACTATTGCCCACTCTAAAAGTGGGAATTTTAAAGGAAAAGGTGGGTGGAATGGGAGAATAAACTCTTGTGGTTCTGACTGTCAGTAAAGACCAAGAGCTAGTAATGAAAAGATTAGGAAAAAAGAGCAAATGTACAAAAGCTCATCCCACCCATCTGAGTAAGCAGGCAAAGGTAAAGGGCTTGGCTGCTCAAAAATGGTGTGGGATGATGTAGTATGAACAGGACCGAGGAGATCTTAGAAGCACCCCACTGCCTCTGTCCCTGGAGCCAGGACAACTCCCACGTTGCTCCATCCTTCAAGCACAGAACATGAGCTAATTGCAGCAGTTCCTCCAAAACTTACTGATTTAACAAATGCTGAACAGACAGAGTGCTTAGTGTATCAGATGTGCTCTGGCTCCTCCAATTCCATCTTAATTCATCCTAGAAGAGATCTTGGAATGACTGTGTGGATAAAACTCTGGACAGGCAGCTGCAGCACTCACAGGAATGTCTTGAGATCCTCTGGTACACTTCAAGGGTTGGGGAGTAGGTCCTTCTGGATCTTTTCCTGTTCCTGACATGTGAACTTCGATTCATTCTCTTGTAGCAGGTATAATTCAAACGTACACTTAAATGTTTTGTTAAACAGTGGTGGATTGCTGAACTACAAAGGGATTTTATAAAACACCTTGAGCAGGAATACAAGTTATTATAATGACTTAATTTTTAAAAAAGCTGTGTGAAAAGAAAACATTTATTCACAGCAATGCAGATTTCCATTGTCTTAAAATCATCATTAGGATGTGAAAACAGTCTGTGAAACGTTTGAGATGGCATGGAAATAATTTAGACAGTGCTTAAAACACCATTTATGGAAATTTGGTTAGAAGACTAAAAAATGATAAATCTACCTATAGAAGCAAATTTACCTTCCAAAGCCATGAGCAAATTTATTAGACAGCTGTATTAAAACCAAGTTTATTTATACTGAAAAAAATCTTGGGAGGAAACAGAATTTGTCTGAGATCTGAACTCGCCATTCATGCTTTACTGAACAAATAAAAATAAAATAGGCATGATGAATGCATATCCAAGTACTATCATATTCTAAATGTGCTTAGTATCTGCCATAGTACCACCAGTGAATGGAGAAAGGTAGCATTAGAGGGGGGTGTAAATTAATAGTTCAGTATAAGGGGCAACAGTTTAACTTGAAAGTCATATTCAAATGAAATGCACTTTACTTTTTTTCTGCTAGTGTCAAAGGTAAAGAGTAACCAGACCTCAAACATGGAGAACATGTCACAGTTTGAGCAAAGCCCAGCTCACAAACCCTAATTCCCAGCACACCTTCAGCAGGAGCTCAGAGAACTCATTTCCCCTTTTGCCAAGGAAAAGGGGGTGTCATTTCAGGCCACAGAAAGTTGTACATTTGAAAGACTTACAAGTTCATGCAATTAGCAAGTTACTGGAAATCTGAAGTCTATAGAAAAAGAGAGCTCACTAAGGACAATCCAACATGCAAAAGGGCCATTCCTGGCTCCTCTCTGCAGGATCAAAGTCCTCCTGAGCAGCAGGGTGAGAACAGCTGTGGAGAGGAGGAGGAGGAAGGAGGAAAGCAACAAGGAGATGCTGAGCAGATCCAGAGACATCCAGCCACTGCTCCAGCCTGTCACAGCCCTGACACAAAGATCCTGTTGGGGTGGCACCTGCCCACAAGCACCTGACTGGCAAGGGACAGCAGCTATTCCTGGAAGAGTTTGTAGGACAGTATTATGCCCATAGCCATAGGAGTTCTATGAAAAAGTTTGGCTCAACACAAATTTCATTTTCTTCTGCATTTCACCTTTCCAGACCAAATTCACATCACAGCCTGTTCCTACAAACTGGGTGCAAGTAACAGGCAGAGCTTGGGACAAAATCTGGCTCACTGTGTTTCCTCAAACATGTCCATTGCCCCCACAGTTCCCCCAATACAGCCCTGTGATCCATCACAAGAATATCCCGACCCCTTGAGCCCCACGAGGGTGGGGGCGTCCCACAGCTGCCACATTACACCAGTGGCTGTTATTCCAAATAAGGGAACTTGTTGCAAACTCCCCTCAAGCTGCCTTGTTCTGGCTGGTTTATGTTAGGGAGACAAGACTAAACAGACCTTCATATTTTCAGAATTAACCACTAAAAATGAAAAATTGATTGTTTGTTTCCAGAGCGCAGACGAAGGGGAGTCCTGCGGCCAGCGGCCTCTTTTGGAAACCTCACCACAGCGAATGCAGCACCGGGTTATCTCTTTGGTCTTAAGAGTCTTTGGGATGGATTCAGTGAGAAGTAAACATGTGTGAGCTCCGAGTCACATTTTGGTGCAACCACACCGTCTCCCTCCAGTTTCTCCCAATGTGAACCAGGCTCAGTGTGTGGCCCCACAGCAGTTTTTCTGTTGTATTTCCCCATTATTTTTGCCAGGGTGACAGTCAGGTCGTTTTTTTAAAGCTGATCTATTAAATGTCAGATTAATGGAAGTTTCACTGCTTTACAGCAAACTTGCACCACATAGACTCTTAACTGCAGTCATCAATGTAAATCAGTCCTGGTCATTTCTTGCTATTTAAGTGGCTTCAGTTGTCTTTCTAACTATCAGGACTGCTATTTAGTGCTGCAAGGCTTGAATTAAATATTTTTAGGCTGCACTCCTTGAACAGATGCATTCTAACTCTATCTGACTACTAATCCACTTGGAAGCTGTATGACCACTTTTTGTGCAACACTGAGCTCAACCTACTAATACCACGTCTCAGCAGAGCTTATTTACTCAAGGTTCAGCCTAGGCAAACTGAATTCACCTCTGCCTGCCACACGGACACATGCTCACATCCCAGCTGGCAGGATCTGGGCATCGCCTACTTAACCCTTGCTTTGCTTTTCCCCATCCCTGCACAGCCACAGGCTGTTTATTCAAACCTGATAAACACGATAAGCCTCAACGTGGCAAAGAAATATGGAAAACAAAGACTAACACTGCCCGGGATGTGACATTTATTCAGCAACAGAATTTCAATAGAATGCTTGCAGCTAAACAAAGAGGGAGAGAGGCAGAAGAGAAACAAGGAAAGGTCCTACAAGTCAACAAGGGGCACAAACCCCATCATTCACCAACACTTAAAGGAAACCCATCCTCAGCTCCTCTTGCTGAAGATAAATCCAGACTAAGTTCCATCAATTCCATTAATACATTACATGACCCATAATTAAGCTATTGAGAAGCCTTTTTCTTCCCAAAACCCAGTGCATGGGCTGTCAGCTCCCCACCCTGCAGTGGGAAGCACTGGGGCTGCAGCAGGCAGAAAAGCAAGGAGGCATCCCAGATAAGGATCCATTCCACCGTTACTGCTATGCAGGGAGCACGACCTGTGTTACTGCTGGCTCCCTAGAGACCCAGACAGAAGTGACCACATCAGTAGAAAACAATTAAAAATCATCTGGAGTAGCAGCACTGAGCTGCAGGCAGGAGAGGCAGCAAGAGAGCTTGGAAAAGACCAAACTCCTTATCAGCCTCCTTCCACATCCGTAAGTCCAGTCACGTTTTCAAAGCACACATCAAGACGCCGCATTTCCGGTTGTGTTTATTTGAACTGCATGTATAAATACCTTATTAGGGAAAGAAATGGCCTTTTTCATCACAAATTGCCTCTTCTTTATCCCAAGCCCGTGGCACAGACACACGGCGACGTGGAGGGTGCAGGCACGGCTGTGAGCACAGCTACTCAACTGGCAGCAAACCAGGCCACTGCGCTGCCAAATTAAAAGCAGAAATGCAGATGGGAAAGGTGCCTTTTCTCCCTCTGGCCAAACAGCCACCTGGCACAGGAGGGGTCACACTGATACAACAATGGGAATGCAAGAAACCCATTTAAAGCTCAACCCAGCTCTTCCCAGGAGACATCCCAGGCAGCTCTGGCTGTGCACAGATACATGTACCCACAAGTTCCTCCCCTTTTTATTCAGTGATCCTAGTCTGGTCAGGAATTGAGAAAACTATTAAAAAACATCAATTTGCTGTTCTTAATGCTTAGCTTCAAGAGAGACAACCAACAAGAAAACACAGGTTTGAAAGGAGACAGCAGCAAGTACGTGAGTACAAGGCAGGGACTGGGATTTTCCATCTGTCTCTGCCAGGAACTCACTTTCTCCTCTGGATTACGTTTGCATGAGGCAGGATCTAATCAAAATGGAGAAATTTGTGTAGATTGGTGCTTGCTTTTACCAGAATTACATTTCAAAGGCCAGATGCTGCTCTTTGCTGCAAATCTAAAGCAGCACTGCCGAGGGACAGCACAACTTCCAGTTTACATCTGTGTCTCTCACAGCAGAACCTGGTTCAATAAGTATTGGAACCTCAAATCCAAAACACGGTTACAGGTAAAAAACAGCATGATGGGGCTTTTTGCTGCTGCATAATCTCCACAAAGTACATCAACAGTGACTTCAGGTAACACCATGCTGACTCAGTCCTTTCATTGTAAAGTTCTGGGGTATCTGAACTCAAGCAAAACTTGATTGCAAAATAGGTATAAGTTCTCTTAAACCATAGAGTGAATGTCAGGCTAATTTCATAGAATCATTAAGGTTAGATAAAATCTCTACAGTCATCTAATCCGACACTTCCAGTTACAGCAATTCCACCACTTCCCTGGGCAGCCTGTTCCAATGCTGAACCACCCTTCAAGAGAAGAAATTCTTTCTGGTGTCCAGTCTGCACCAGCTCAATCAAATTTTGTTTTTCAGCTCAGATGGTAAAAGTGCAATACTTGAAGAGATGCTCACTGCATCTAAGAGTAATTTTAGATTACCCCTCAGCGAACACCTCCATACTTCCATCTGTGAGCCATTTCACACTGGGGAGGCAAAGCTCCATCTTCTTCTCTTTACAAGCACAAGCAGTTCTCATTAATTCAAGGCAAACTCATATGGAATACAAGGCGGAAGAAGTTGAGTGCCTACACACACAGAGACAGATATGTGGGTATCTGTGTGTGTATGCATGCTGCCAAAGCCTCACAGATCCTGCTGTGACCACTTCTCCTAATTTACTATTACTTCCAACCCCCTCAGTTTTACAAACCATTGTTTAATCAGAGAAGCACTTCGAGGGAGTTTTAGTTCTGCAACAATGTGTCAAAAAAAAAAAAAATCTATAACTGTTACATCCAAGGTGGGGGGAAAATGTGTATGGACTAAAATTATCTCTGGAGCTCTCACAGAGCCTTTTAGTAGGCAATTAAAGTTGCGGCTTCAGGAACAGGTTGTTACGATGAGGATAAACACTCTCAACACCACGGATGAGCCAAACAAGCTCGGTGCTTTGGGGCAGCTGTAAATCCCAGCCAGACAGAAGGCACCGGCCATCCGGGTGTGCGCAGCAACAGTGACAGCTGGCGGACACGGGAGGAAGGCCCTGCACATCCTCCTCCTCCTCCTCTTAGGCTGAGTCACGGCCCACAAGCCTTGGAGAGACGAGTCAGAGTCGGGTGGTTTCACGCTTAGGCACCACCAACCAGGCATTTGAGAGAGATCCCACCATGGCCAGGGCATGATTTCCCACCTTTGCTCATCATCCCCTCCTGCTGCTCTTGCCTGTGTTTGCCCAATCGTTGTTCTGTGGGGGACAAAAGGGGCTGCTGAAGGCACAGAGTCTGGCTCTTTGTATGTTTTAAGTATCTAGCAAAGGTCTCATATTATAAAGGAGAAACTGTGCAACAAACAAGCAGTGGAGAGGGAAGCCCAAACTCACACCAAGAAAGCCACCGGCAGCGTGGGACAGAAGTCTCAAGGTTTGGAAAAGCCACAAGATAAGAAGTACCTCTGGCTGCAGTCAAGTCAAGGGACCAGTGGGACCACAGTGCCAGGAGGGGTGGCAGCCATTCACCCCCAGATGCTGGAGAGTCTGAAACCTGATTCATATTATTCTTTTGGGGAGAAAACAGCTTTTTTAAATTGTCCATTACTTTCTGTCTCACACCAAGCAGGGAACAGCCTGTACTTTTTGCTTCTGATTTGCAAATATTAAAACCCCTCTTCCCACTATTGGTGACTCATGAAAGTGACTCATTCACCTCTAGATAGTTTTATTTCCTACACATTTAAAATACAAAGGAAAACAAAAACATATTGACCTCGTGAGGAAAAAAAAAAATAGCCTTTTCTCCTACTCATCAGCTTTTGCTTATAACACGGATTAAAGAAGAGCTCATCTCAAACTCCAGACACTAAATAGCTCCCCTGGGTGGTCTACAAAGCCAGGAAAGTGATAGCACAGGAGGACTCCTGCCCCGGCTGTAACCACATTACTCTCCCCACTAGAGGCTGCTGAAGCAAAAGCAACCTGACAGCTCTGTCCCATGCAGGTGGCCACGGGCTTCTCAGCCCACCTGCGAGCAAAGCCAGAGCCCTAGAAAGTAAATTAGAAAATTGGTGGAAAAGAAAGATTACTTTGCAGATTGGTTTTGTGAGGGGTTTTATAATGCTGAGAGGCTCTGCAGTGAGTCACCGACTCACAGGGGCTCTACTTAACCAGGCAGTGGGGTGACAGAGGGTGGGAAAAGAGAGCACTGACACAGTCATGCACATACAGCTGTGTGGGAAGACAACGGGAAAAGATCACGGTGCCGTTCCTCAGGAGGTTACAGCTGCACAAAACACTTACCTTGCCCCACTGATGTGAAGGGCAGAGAAAGGGCTTCAAGCTGAAAGCACTGAAATCAAAGCAGGATGTCTGGGCAAGAGAAAAGGGAGCAACATTAAACCCCTGTGAAGATCCCAAGAGGATCAAGAGCTGAAGACTTGGAGGGTGCATTTCACTGAATCACTGCATGCACAGCTTTGTCAAGCCAATATTTGTGCCTTCATCCTCCTCTCCAGAGTCACACATCCAGCTCTCCTTAATGTACAACCTTT
Source organism: Coloeus monedula (assembly GCF_965178545.1). Taxonomy (NCBI): domain Eukaryota; kingdom Metazoa; phylum Chordata; class Aves; order Passeriformes; family Corvidae; genus Coloeus; species Coloeus monedula. The sequence continues at coordinate 26,458,464 of NC_138788.1, read as the reverse complement.
GTGCAAAGTGAGAAAAGGAATTTTTTTTCTTTTTGAGAGGATGCTACTGTTGAATAACTATCATTGCTCATTAGGATAACAAAGAGTTAAAAAACAGAGAAATTATGCTGTCTGCAGCAGAGGTAATGTGACTGATTCTTATGCTTGAGGGAATCAAAGGGAGAACTTGTAGGTAAAGATAGCTGTAAATTCACCACCTCTCAGTGTCCTTAGCAAAGCAATTCTTCAGGTCACACATCACACTGAAAAGGAACAGGAGCCACAATCCCAGACACAAAGCTCTGGTGCAATTATACAGTTCTCATTCAAGGATCTCATTTCACTGCTAAGCAAAAAACCCAACACCCTCCAGGCTAACAGCAACCATTGCTATTTCCCAAGCATAGGTTACACTTGGGGGTTTATTATTCCAATCCCCTTTTAAGTTGTAGATCTTCCCTCCAGTCAAGCATCAGAATGCCAACTATCAACAAGCTTATGTTTACTAATACTCTTGCACTGTGATAAGCATTGAATGGGTAAGTCTTTATGCAAAAAGGGAAAGAAGCATAAAGGAAAAAAAAACATTACGTTTTCCAACAGCACACGTTCTCTAACTACTGACAGCTGGGGGCAGGATAAATCTGTTTTCACAATGGATAGCAGCTACCACTTTCTTTGGTATCCTAAATTTAGAAACCCATTTTTAACACCTGAGACAGTGTGATTTATTAGCAGAGATGGTATAGCTGGTATCCAACACTTGGCCCATTGGCAGCTGGCCAAGTGAGAAAACTCAAGAGCTAGGTCCAAACTCAGAGGCTGAGCCTCGTCTCTGCTTACAAACTTGGCTGAAGTCCCAGCTGAAGAGACAATATAGCAGCAAGCATCAGCAAAGAAGCTCCAAGCAAACTTAACACACAGGAACTGTCCACCAGAGAGCCATAGTGAGGCTCATCCTCCATTATCGTCTGAAAGCACAAATCTTATCATGGGGCTTGGGGGAAAAGGAAAAACATGCAATACTGAAACATCATTAAAATTAAGTGTGACCAGCTGCTTTCCTCCCCATGAGTTTGAGTAGTAAGTCTAAGATACTTGTGATTTCTGATTTACTGTAAGATGCCCGTGATACAGAGCTGGTTACTACCTTTAATCTTCCAGGCTCCAAAAGAGCTGCCAGAGAGCATTATTTTTAATGCACTCTCACACAAGGATAGAGTTTCCAAGGAAGCTGCCAAATCTAGCAAAGGTTTGCACTTTTCCTTTCCAACACTTTCTTAGAAAGCTGGAAATAACATTACCTTACTCAAGTGGCCATTTTAATTAATTTAGTTTTGCTTTAAATACAACAAACAAAAAGAAAGAAGAATGAAGCTGAATTTTTGGGCACTTATGTCTCTTTAAACACAGAGCTCACCAAAGGCTTGACAGGCAAATCATAAAGATCTGTAGGAAACCATTTTAAAAAGGGTACACATTGTCCAAGGCAGAGCCTATATATTTCTTACTGCCCCAGAGCACATGGACCATAATCCTAGATGGGGCTCCCAGCTTACTGCAAGATAAACTTCAACAACGCTGGTTATTAACACTTTAAAAGCCAGAGCCTGTGCTCGTCCAAGTAAATGAGAGCCAAGTTAGCCTTTATGTTGTATTCTTTGTCCTAGGAAGAATTATTTAAATCAAAATACAGCTGACAATTCATCTGGGCTATGGATGAGAAACTGCATACTTGCAGTTAAAAGCAGAGCTCCCAATACCTCCTTGCTGCTAAAGGTAGACCTCTCCTGAGCTAGTCACACAAGAACATCAGTGTCTCTCCAGGAAAAAAAAGAGATGAGATACCTCAGCAATCAAAGGAGGCAAATGCAAATCAAACATGTTAGTGGAAGGCAGCATTTCACAGCAGTTACTGCACTGAGGGGAGAGGAGCCAGGTCTCAGAGCTTCAACACCCACCTCTGCCACACAGAGGCCACCAGGGAACCTCCTCCTCCCTCTGCTCTCAGACTGGATGGAAAAGGAAGAAGAGTGTGAGGTGGCATTAATATGCAGATTGAAAGAGATAACTCAGCAGCCCATTCCAATTAACTCCACCCAAAACAAAACTATTCCAAGCTTTTAATGCCATAAGGTATGCCTGGGAAGTTCAGGAAGGCACAGCAAAGAACCTGTCATTTCCCACCTGCTCAGAGGCAAGCCCTGTCGTTCACCACTTGATGCTTAGCCAGGTTTATCACCTACCTCTGGCTTCTCTTAGTCATTAGATAAAAAAACACACTAACCATTACTGCTGTCCAGGGCTGCAGAGGTCTCTTAACACTAGCAAATGCTATTAATGTAGTAAAGGAGAAATAGATTGCCTGGGCTGCCATCTCACTGACTGCTAGAGAGGCAATCCCCACATTAAAGGTGGGAAGGAGGTGAAATGCGTCAAGCACAGATGTTCAGGATATAGAAACAGGGTATTTTAACAAAGCTTAAAACAGACCCCAAGGTGTGTGTTTGCTGGTCCTTTTGCATGGGCCCAAACATCAGCCAGTGACATCTGCACACATGACAAATGGCAGAAAGGAACTTTCTGTGCTGGTGTATTTTTCTCAGTACATTAGTCATGCTAGAGCTGAACTGTCACAGCTCTTTTATTATTATTTACCAAAACGGTTATCAGACAGACTTGCACTATTAAATTCCTGTATCACAGAATTACTCTGATACCCAGAAAGTGCAGTATTATGGAAGTGTTGTTATTCCCCAGCTTGTCTTTCCTTCTCTCTTTTACAAGGTTCTTTCTGTGCTGGCTGCCCTGCAGGAAACCACAGGAGTCAAGTTGTATGCAGGGATCTCACCCTGCAGGCTTGAGGGGCTGCTGGCTCTCACAGCACTGCTATCCTGGACCAGCCTCCACCCATTTAAACCAACTTATTTTTTGAACCTAAATAATTCAAAGCAGAACATAAGGTTTTTTGAAGAATGCTTATTGTTTTTCCAGCAGCCATTTTATCTCCTACAACAGCCAACCTACACTAGTCCTTTGAGCTGACTCAATGAAGACAACACTGCTGTTTTCTTTACAGAATACTAATATGGTCTTTGGAAGCAAGATCTTAGACTGAAGCTCACAGAGGCGGCACAATCAGGCTTCTGCTGTGAGATGACGAAGAGGCAAAGTACTGTCTTGCAAGTATCCCACTGTTCCATAAACCCAGCATCTTGCCTGGCCTCTGTGCAAGACAAGAGAGACATTCCAGTGGCAGAGAAACATGGATGGAAACACTACAACATGGCTGCTTTGTTGGTTTCTTCTGCTGAATCCCTGTACTCTTTGTTCACAAAAATGTGAGGATCACAGCCCTGGGAAATTGGCCTTCAGGAGCCTACAAGGGACAGCCCTGCAAGTCAGTGCACATGCTGTCATCTCCAGGAAGAACCTGCTTGCACAGGGAGCAGAAGAGGTCTCAGCAGGAGAAGAATCTTCCCTAAATTGTTCAAAAGCTCACCAAATTAAGGCAACAAGCTGGTCAAATGACAGCCCCCACCCTCAGTTCAGACATGCCTTCAGTCTTCAGTACAATCCCCCCAAAAAAGTTTAACTTTCAGCAAAGCCACATGAGACGATCCTTCCACACAGGATGGCTTGGCTTCTCTCCCTGGCCAGACCATCCCGCCCCATCCCTCGCCTCAGGACACATCACATGGCACAGCAAGTCCATTCAGGGATGCAAATGAAAACTAACTTTTCAAAATAAGATGTGGGGGGTAAAGGAATTGTTTTTCAGGGAAAAATATTTTCTTGAGTGGTCACCAATTGTAAAATGGGGGCCCACAGCAAACCCAACACTGACCACTTCCAACCTCCTCTGAATTCAGAAGAGTCACTAATTTGGGTCTTAATGACAGCAGCAGGAACTGGGAACTGCCAGCTCTTTCCTGCAGCTTGTCTCTGGTTAGAATTATACCACAACAACAGCAATGCATCTCTAAGTCTCTCCTTTCTTTATCCCTACATACAGGTATTTTGAGGTGCAGAGAGGTGAAACGCCTTGGTATCTGCACAGGAGAACTGGGAACATCAAGTACAAGGATTTATCTCCACTAAGCCCTGCTGTGACAAGTAGACCATGCTGTCTTACTTTACCAAGCAGATTTCTGCAGTGTTCAGACACTGTTCTCCTGCAGAGATTGCTGCAAAGGAGATAATGGGGACAGAAAGTTCCTCACACTCTTTGGGAGTGGCCCACCACTATGCACACATCCAAATCTAGAGTAACAGAGAGATGGTTCCTGTCCCCCTGCACTTCACCTGACTGCAGTGGTCCTGGCTCCCTCAGGAAACTGGATAAAAGCAGCAATAAAACTGCCCAGGATAACACTTTACTGGCAGTAGAGGAACGGCCATTAGCCAAATGATTACTTCATTTAATATTTGTTTACAGCTGCTGGAGATTTCCCAAGGTTAGATGCTGGTTAATCAAACCATGGAGCACCATTCAGCACCTGCCCCACAAAGTTTAAAAGCCAGCTCCAAATAAAACATACGGACTTGTACCAAAGCAATACTGCAAATCATGCTTCCAACACTATTTCCCGTGCTTCTCTTTTTTCCTTCCTTTCTGGTACATCACCACCCACATGAAAGCCAAAAAGAGACCGTAGTACCTGGTTACACAAGGGGAGCCCATTACAGTAGCAATTTCAAAGCTTGTTCCATAATCCAGCAAAATTTTTCAATCCAGAAGTCTCATTATAGATTGACTGACACATCTCCCCATCCCCACAGCCATGCATCCACTGCTGCAGCAGCCTCATCAAGTGCAATAAGAACTTTGCAGTAGCATGTCCCTGGTGCATTAGCTGGAATCATTACATCCAGCTGCACAGCATAAAACTACAGGAAACAATTTCATTAGGGTCCCATTAGACTTAGACTGGGTTGGTCTTTTCACATGCAAGAGCACAACAGGGAATAGCTTTGGGCAATAATTTGAATGCATTGCTAAAACCATTATCTAAACTACAGATTCATATTTACAGGCACAGGCTTCCACCCATCTCACAGCAGCCCTCACTGGCACTTTGGAATCTGGTATTTAAAGCATTTGGTGCTGGCAGCAATGCTCCTCCAGGCTCCTCCAGGAGCTTTAGGCAGCACAGGGACACGAGGGTCATTCATACAAGTCCACTGCTTTTCAAATAATCCCTGGAAGCTGCCACTAGGCTGGGGAAGGGCTCAAAGAAAGAACATCTCCTGAAAATCAGCCCTGTTTCGCTTTGTGCTTTGCTTCACAACTGCCCATGCAATTACTGGTCCACCCTGACCCAGCAAGAAATCTTAAAGTCAAAAGTTCTTTATTATGCTGATTCAGGGTAACCCAGTATGGGATATGGCACAAGTCCAATGATCCAAGCTCAAGAGATTTTGATTTTTTAAAATGATGCTTCAGTGTATCCATTCAGCTAAACAGAAAGCCCTGTGTCATCATAAAGCTGTGATGATATTCTGGAAATACAGTCTCACTGGAGGAACACATTGTAATTTTATATCCAGCTATTTAAGAAGATGAGGCCGTACCCTGAGTGACAGACACTTTGATGAAACAACACATGAATTAAACATAATTGTACTAGAAAAACAGTAAAACAGAACTAATCATTGAGGCCCCTGTGTTGTACCACGAGCAGTGACATTTGCATTGGCACAGGGCATTCCCATCCACAGAGCTCCAAATCCTCCATGTATATCAGTAATTAAACAGTCTGTCACACAGCCAGAAGGAGACAGGTTTTGCCACATCCAGTTTTGCAGAGAGTGAGGTCAAGATCCCACCACAACCCACGGAACCCCCGGCTGCCTGCGTGGCCCCGCGTGCTCCCTCCTGTCTGGGCAGGGACAGGGGTTTCACCTCCTCTTTGCTCCTTGGAATGGCCACCATGCCCTTTGCTTCATTAGGCTATCCCCAGTGGAAAAGATACTGCATGCTCCAACTAGATTCCTCCCAAAATTCAAACCTATGACCTGCAGCCATAGTCTTACTAGGGAAGACTCAATGTATACTGCCTCATAAAATTAAGATGCAATCCTACACTGGTCTGCCTGCTATGAACATGTCTCTACATGCAGTGTTATCCATATTTAACCTAATAAAGAGAATAAAACTGGGTTCAGGAAGCTGCTTTCTTCTAGGTTTCCATGAAAGCTGGATCTCAAAACCCTTCTTTATGTCAACAGCAGATAACTGTTTCACAGACTTCATCTAGCAGGGTTGGGAACTAACTTAAAAATGGCAGATGGAAGCATTAAATATTTACTGGACTGGAATGCATTGATTTCAGAAATTAACACTATGCAAATTACTTCTGTGTGAACAGTAATTAAACAGTCACAGTCCAGCCCAGGTTCTGAGTAAACTGCAACTCTTTTTGTAAAACATATGTATACATAAAAATACTAACACTTGTCTACTGATTTCCATCTGCACACACCAAATTGCTCTGTGATTATGAATTAAAATTAATTAAAACTTTGGAATGGTTTTCCACATAAAGTTGGAACAGTAGGAGCCCCTGTGATGGGCACTCAGGCATCACGCCAGTTAAGCTTACAGGGAGCAGGAGTAGCTGATGCATTGCTTTAAAATACCAATGACAGCATGACCTCATGGTCCCAGCACTATTAATGCTGGGACTGAGTTTATGATAACAGTGGGATTGCACTGCAGCAGGAAACCATGAGAAAAGTGCAACTGATACTGCCAGGACCCTTGCAGGCTCCACACGTGATCCAGGAGTACAGTCGTAAATATCATAAAGCTGCTGTTTGCTTCTGAGCTTACTCGTCCATGTGGGAATAGATTTGCTCAAGAGATATTGCAATTTTATTCCCTCAAGAAGAGTATTAATCTTCAACTTGTGCTATTGCATGAGCAGCAATAAGACTCACAGAGTCTTTAATAGACTCTTTTTAAAAGAAAACATGTTTTAACTCTGCTTGAAAAGTAGATTCTTTTTCCAGAATTACAGGTCTTCCTTTCAAACACTGCCCAGTAGCCTTTCCAAGACTCCTTTCCCATTCACTGTACCTTTGCACTCAGGATATCAGAAAGGCAGCATGTCCTGTTCATTAAGGCAATAGCAGAAGCTTCATTGAAGGTAATGGTTGACGGTACATTACTGAACTGGAAGCATTGGGCACCATTCAGCAATCTTTCCTTCTTCAGCACAGACTGCTATACACTGTATTTTGCTACCAAAGCTGGGTTTATTCCATACTCTGACTCCATCACTGCTTTTTTACTTTCTCTCTTCCCCCAAAACATATGTACTTAAAAACCCACCAGAAATGAACAAACCCACCCACACAGGGATGGCGGGTGTGCAAGGCAGACTCTAAGCTCTTCTTGTGTCTGTGCCGAGCGAATGGCAGCAGCCCCCCCACAGACTGCACTCAGCAATAAGGAGCTTATTGTCATTTTATAGGCGATGCTGGGCTTTGCTGTGGTGGTCAAGGGGGCACAGAGAGGCTGCTTCCCCCCAGCAGGTGGGGTTTGATGCTGACCCCACCACGCTGTGTTCCCACTGCAGCTGTGTGCCCGGGGAACGTGGAGCTGGCTCCACAGCAGCACCAGCATGCACAGCACAAACCCCAGCTGAGGCACTGGGCAGAGGAGCAGAAATCAGAGGCCTCCTCTGGTTTAGCCCAGCCAGGTGAGGACAGGGTGCTGCTGAGAGGGTAGGAAAGGGGTCGTAGGTGCAGGTGAGTGGTGGTAGCCTGCACAGATGCAGATGGGCAGGCAAGGCTATGTTCATTTTGTTGTGTGCACATGCACACAGGCTTCTTTTGTTTGCTTTGTCCCTTTGTGTCCCATTCCAAGGTGCAAATTGGGTTCATGTCCCCAGGAAATCCTAGGAGTTTGTGAGCGAGTTTGCAGAAGGAGATGAAAAGAAGGCGGCTGCCAGGAGACTTTAATGAGAGCTACTTCTACACTCATGGTACAATTAAGAGTCACATAATGAAACAGAGGCTGGTTTGTTTGTTTTTTAATGAGCTCTATTTATATTTGACTTTAACTATCCTCATTCATCTTCTCTGAATCAAACCTCCACTGCTGAAATCTTGTGCATCAGAGTTAATAAAGGACAGCTATAATCTGATTTACCATATCATTCCAAACACAAATGTACTCACAGGAGAGGCTGATAGTTTACAGCAGCAATGTTTAAAGCAGAAGAATTGACAGCAAATTGAACATAACTTCTCAGCTGCCTTGCAGAAGGCTGAAGTAAGTCCATAGACTTGTCTGAGGCGTTTTTTAACATGTTATTGTAACACTAAGAGGTTAAGGCTCATGTCAAAGCTAGGTTTATGCTTCACAAACTGGAAGCTGGTGTAAAGCAGGTGCCTTATCTGATAGATTTCATCTGGCTGTTAGGGATGCCTGAGTTTCAAGATGTCAGAGAGAGTGGAAAACCAGAGGAATCGCATATGAACCAACTCAAAGAACACAAGATCCTCAAGCTTTTTACCTTCAATAATGCAGAAAAGAAAAAAACCCCAACAAAATAAATCAAGAGAGTTTATGGTTTACTCTGAGTAGAGGATTAAAACAAAAATCAGCATTATTATTCCCTTGATTTCTCCCCTTCCTTAAAATAGAGAAGCCACTGATTCCAGCATAGCCAGAAATGTGAAATGGAGGTTTTCTCCTTGGAGGAAGAAATTTTGTCCCTTTTTCCATATTTAAGCTTTTAAACAAAGAGAGCTTCATTCTAGAGGAGCAGCTGTGTAATTAAGACAATTTCAGGATGAACAGTGTGATTCAAGAGCCAAATACTATCTTAATTATATGCATTAATATTCTGCTAGGAAGATGCTTATCAAAAAAAAAAAAAAAAAAAGAAAAGATAGTTCATGTTATTGCACAAGAAAGGCCACTAAAAATATAAAAATAACAGAGAAGGGTGACAGTCCAAGACAGGGCAGGTCCCTGCATGCTGTGAAAGCAGCTCCCAGCTGCAGAGGAAGCGCCCAACAAGCAACAGAGAACACGCCTTTCTGAGCAAGCAGAGAGTGGCCAAAAGTCAGCTGTCCTCAGAGGTGAATACTGAATGAGGGACTTCTGTGTCAAAGGGGGAGCTGCCCTGGGGCTGTACCAGCTACTTGGGAAGGATTCTTGGCTGTGGTCTGCTCTAATTTTTTGTGAAGAAAATCGAAAAGGAGTGTTTTCACAGAAACAGGCAGCAAAGCGAGAGCTGGAGATCGGGACAGGCGGGTTAGAGAGAAGAGCCTCTTGGCTGGATTGGGCACTGGGATGCCATCCTGTTGTGGGGACACACTTCAGTCCTCATCTACAGACCACCCCCATTGCCAGGAGGTGGGCAAGGGGCACATCTGGCCCTCTGTGGCTGCCTGGAGGAGCCTGGCTGGCAGATACAGGGCAGCCAGGGCACAGGGGACAGGAGCAGTGCGGGTGAGGAGCTGGGGAGCAATGTCTGTCACTGCCCCAACGGGACTGAGCGTCCCTTGTCAGAGCCACAGTGTGGCCCCACACTGCTCCCCCACCTCTAACCAAGGCTGCATGGCAAAACCACAGCATCAACTGATCAAGAGAGAAAAGAAGGGATTTCCTTGAGGGTTACAAAGCCACAACTAGGTGTGGAACCCCTGATTCCCACTATGAACAAAAAAAAAACCCCACAAAGTCTCAGAAAAGCCAGAACTGCCTTGCTTGTATTGAAACACTGATTTGAGGGAGTTTGCAACTGTACAATGGCACGAGCCCTCTGGTCTCAGGTGCGCGAGGTGAGACTGGGATTTCTGGCTCACAGCCTCACCATCGGGCTCTGTGCTCCATCAGCCCCAGGAAGAGAGGCAGGCTCCATGTATGAGTGGGAGATCTCCAAGGAAAACCCAGGTGCTGCAGGGAATACAAAAGGGCAGGGCAGGGAATACAAAAGCATCGTTCCTTCTGCCAAATGGGCAAGGAGCTAGCGTCGTGCAGAGGTGCTGTTCAGGATGAGACTGCAGTGCAAGGGTAGAAATGCCTGAGCTGGCTCACAGCAAGGCTGCAGTGTGGCTGCAGCAACCACGCAGGGAATGGGCAGGGCCAGTGTACCCAGCTGAGAGCCCCACAGGTGAAAAAGGACTGCACACACCTGGATGAGCTGCTGTGGTCCTACCTGTCATGGAAACTGGGTCTCAGCTGAACTCCACCCTGGGCTGTGACCAACGAGAAAGTGCTAATGTCCCAGATGGTGTTCTGAATTTTATGGTGGTTTTGGGTACAAAACGCCACCCAGCTCTCCAGCTAGACCAAGTTAGAATCAGGTCTAAATCATCACGGATAGCTTAATGTTTGGTTTTGCAAAAACAGAGCTCAGTGAAGAGCCACAGAGACATGTGTGTTATGCAAAGACAAGGAGAGGCTTTAGGTCTGTTCTTGCCCCCCCCCCCCACATTTTTACTTGGAGACCCTAAAGTGCCATGAGAGGGCATGCAGAAAAAAACCTAGCCCTCCTGCCTTTTGATTCTCACCAGGAAGCATGAGCTACAACCCTTCTCTCTGCAACAGAAGTAATTTTCCTATATCAAACTGGTTTAAAACACTATGCCTTACAAATGGTTAAGGACTCCAAATGACATGCGGCAGAAATACAGTAACTTGGCTGTCCTGGGGAGAAATGCTCCATTCTGCATACAGCAGAGAGAAGGGCAGGTTGAGGGCTGAGCTACCACTTAGCAGAGTAATTTGTCCAAATTCTCATGTTCTACTAAGCCACAGACCATGGTGGTGAGGAACAGCTACTCAAATCCTCTGCTGCAGAACAATTTGGATGCAGAATCAAACTTCACCTTCACATCAGTCCCATGATCCAGTGCATGAAGCCTGTTACGCTGCACAGGGAAAGCAGCAATGTTTTGCCTTAGGACTGGAATGGCATCCTGTGGTCCAATGACTCCAATGTTTCCTTCTCAAAGCAGAAAACTCACAAGTGCCTTCCACTGGGGTCTCAGGAGCACAGCACAGGGATGGGATGGCATGGGATGGGATGGCATGGGATGGGATTCATCCGTGGATGCCTACATCCATGGGATGCAGGCAGTTCAGTAAGTGGACCCCAGAAATTCCATTTTAATCTCTAAAAGGTTTAGGAAACATTTCTCTCACCCATCTTAGGAGAGCTTCACCTGCATCTTTTGACACTCCAGAGGTGGAGAGGTGTTTCAGACTTTGCCTCCTGCAGCTTGTCACACACAAGGCTAACAGCCCCAGTGCCATCCCCTGGGGAGATGGAAGGCCACCCATCTCACAAACAAACCTGGGATTGTTACTCAGCTACACAGAGGGCCAAGGTCTCATTAATCAGCATTGACTTTTACAACAGAGACCATGAGATATGAGTGATACAAAGATGGATAAATTCCAAGAGGATTAGGGAGCAAAAAAAGGCTGTGGAGAATGGTTGTTTTGTTTTTTCTTATTCTGAGTTTTCCTTGTAAAAAGAGACTACTGATATTTTAATTCATTTTTCTATTAGAATGGGGAAAATTGCAGTAGGTCTTCTGCCATGTATCTAAATTGCAAAGTGCTACACACCACTGAAATGAAAAGAGGATATTGGACTGGCCAGTCTCCAGTCAATGGATTCGTGTATGGACCTGAAGGTTACGGATCAGGAGGGGTATTGCTGAAAGGGTCTGGCTTAGATTTGGTTCAGAGGATTTCCAAAAAAATGCAAAGGTCCACCAGTTGTCTGCCTCTACCAACACAGGGTCAAGCTCATGATAAAATAAACCATCTGCCCTTTCAGACTTTCATCCCAAACCAGAATAAACCTGTTTTGATGCTCTTGTGGACTTGGCTCCTTCCACATGTCTTTCATGTGCTCCAGTTGACATCATCAGGCACTCACACTCCTTGGATGAATTCCTCAGGCATTGACCAGTGGGATTCTGCCTTAATTCATTACTCTTTTCTATATGGCAATGCCAACAGCAGAAACAGCTGCCCTGGTTTTGAGCACTAATTAACCCTACTTCTCACTTTCATCTCTACTCTGTTGCTGATCCCTAGGAAAGGGTCTTTGGAATTCAACAGAGAAAGCCAAATCTAGTTCTGAAGAGGTAATCCACTGGCAATGACAGTGGAACAGGACACGATCAGCAGAAGGGGAGCAGATCCTGTACTTAATCCCAGCCCAGAAGCAGATCCTCCACCACCACCTCAACATCCACATTCCTTCCAGGGTGAACACAGGAGAGTCACACTCACATTGAGCTCTGGGGTCTCCTTTCCTTTTCCCTTCCCAACCATTAGAGGGAAGAAGTGTTAACATCTGCAATCTGCATCTGCTGAAGAGGAATGAGAACACTAAATGTATGTCTGTGACAACCAGGCAGGGCAGGAACAACCACCTCCCTTTATTTAAAACCTTTATTTAAAGGTTTTTATTTAAACCAAGTCAGAAAACCCCATCACCTTCAGTGTGGTTCTCCAAAGCACAACATACAAATGCTCACAAGCGCTACGAGCCCCAGAACAGCTTTCCTCTCTCCTCTTGCCATCCTGCTAATCGTGATGTCTGGGGCTATAAAAAGGCACAGCACAAGAGCATGTCTCTCCTTCTGATCTGCTTCCGTGTTTATAACCATGGCTTATCTAATGACACTTAGGAAGTGTTACCAAGGAGACTATTTGCATCTTGCACAATGTTGCTAAAGCAACACTGCTAAATTAGATGCAGCGCTCTTAGCCTTCACCTACTGCATTTGCATTGCTATTAAAATGGAATAGTCACAGGCTTAAACTATATTTGGGTCATTCACTCATCCAAACACCTGAAAATAGTCCAATGACAGCAGCAATGGAGTTTCCCCTAAAAATCTACCACATCTAGGTCTCCATCTCTTACATGTATTTCTAGCTTGCCCCTCAATGTGACCTGCAATCAAAACAAGCCATCTTTCATGCTGCAACCTTCCTCCACAGGACGTTTTCCCTATATGTTTGGCTTTTATTTGAATGCATCAGGAGATTTTAACTGTCATAAATAATTACAGCATCTTAGCATTTGATGGAGCACAGCAGAAGGCAATTTGTAAGTAGCATTAATTTTTGAGGCACAAGATGGCTCAGAGGCACTGGAAATGCGACAACTTGCCTGGAGTTTATGGGTCAGCTGTTCATCCTCACCCTGAGTCTTGGTTCATCTGTAAAGAGTCACCATTCAAGGGCTTCAAGATGGCCCATGGAAAAATTACACAGCTAAATAATAATTACTTGGTTTACCCTAAATAAAATGGTAAAATACTCATTAAGGAGATGATAATAAACTAGAAATAATTTTAAACTATAAGTTACTAGCTATAAACAAAAATAAAGACCAGGGGCTATTTTAGGTGATGTTACAGAATAAATTAAATACAGAAGCTCAAAAGACTACTGGTAGGAGGGAGAGTGAGCAACCAAGAGGTGGGGTGGCAATGGTTTCCAAGGCAATTAACAGCTTCTCTAGAGTTTGGACATTTGTCACTATAATAAAAAACATAAAATTCAAATAGCCCCCCTGCACACAAACACATTAATGTAGAAACATGGACAACTGTCAGAAACTTTACAGGAAGTATTACAATTGTGTGACAAGGTATTATATTTATTGTACATATACAATAAATATAATTTGACTGTGTTCTCCATGATACTAAGCAATGTCACAAGCAAAGCCACTGGGTTCTTTGAGCTCCAGTATTCTGATGCAAATCTAGAGCAACGCATTACCCCCAAAGTTTTCTGTTCTGATGGTCTAAGCAGTACATTTTGGTCAACGACACGTAACAATAAAATACCATCCCACCAACACCCAGATGGAACTCTGCATCACTATTTAATATGTTTATTCAAAAAAATAACTCTTGCTTTTAACACTTTCAAATTTACAAGATAAACTTAGGCAAGGACATAAATACTTGGCACCTGTCACTGAATTCAGTCAGCTCCCTGAATCAGAGCAAAAGCACCCTGTTCCAGCTCTGCTGCAGTGGGTAATATGGTTTGGGTGCCTCTTATTAATAAATCCTTGCTTTAGCCCAGAAGCACTACTAAAAAGCACACCTGGGAGCATTTTACTATATATAAACCCTCTGTTCCAACAGGAAATTTGATCTGCCTACAGACTCTAACCACAGGAAGGTAACTCCTTCCTGCTAAACAGGCTGCAGCACACGAAAGCCCATGTCCAGAGAGCATTTCACCTGCCAGCGCTTGTAATTGCTTATGTCTGGGAATTTAAGATGGAATACCAGCATCTGGACTGGTAAAGAATTTCCTAGCAGTATCAGGCTCCAGGTCAGCCTATTTCAGGATGAGGGGATGACACAAGCTCTTTCTTCCCTCCCTGCAACAGCTGTGGTGAGGTTCAGTTCCTCAAGTTTTATCATTGCTTTAGCTCCTCCATGAGAAGGTGTGATAAAGGCACAGAAGAAGATTTCTGCAGTTGGCCATGGCTGTAGAACACGTGTGCCCACCACCATGCTCCACTGAGGTGGCTGGACATGTGCCAGCAGGGTGCTGGTGGAGAGCTGCCTCCAAGCCACGTGGTAGGGAAGACACCCTGCAGCAGGTGAGCTGTGCTGGGGTGTGAACAAACACCCAGTCTTCCTAACTCCTCTCATATAGCAAAAAGAGGATGGTTCAAGTCTCATGGGGCTCCAGCTCTACAACAGCCATACTCCCTCATGCCTCCTCCTATGGCCACATAAGAAAACTCTGCGACAGCTCAGAAAGTGATCTTCAGTCCTCTGTGGAAAAGGTTATTTGTGTCCACACACACAGGCTGCAGAAGGTCCTTTTTAGCTGCCCCTGCTCCAGGGGAGCTTTTCCCAGGACCCAGCGCTCCTCGCTGGCTTCAGATACCCCATGTGAAACAGGCCAGGGGGATCTCCAAGGAAAGGTCAGAAATGAGGATTTGCATTACCAGCAAGGCACAGAGAGGGGAGGAAAGGAACCTCCCTGCCTACCAACCAGCTCCTCCTTCTCCCATGAGACATAAGATCAAAAGGAAAAAAGAGGCTTTCTCTGTGCTAGCTGTGCCTCTGTGAAATTTTCTAAGGACTTTCTGTTGGTTTTGGATCGGGTCCTAGACCCATGTGGGCAGAGCTCGGTGTGTCTGGATTATTTATTAGCAAAAGGGTTCCCTCTGCAATCAAGCATGTAGAACACCTTATTAAAGCATGCTCTGCTCTGTATCTGACCCGATGAAGTTGGCATGAAGAAGTTCTCAGCACTCCCTCAGAAATGCTGCTAGACTGCAAATTGTCATTACTTCCCTCATGTCAGTTCCTCCATGGCCTTATCTAAACTGTCATAAATCTTCTGGGTTTTCTCTGAACTCTCCTCCTCCTAGTGACATTCTGTACTTCTGAATAATGCTGTCTCCATATGAATTACAAGGGACACAGTAATAATGCTCCAGCAGGAGCAAGGGAAGCAGTGGGAAAACAGCTAAAAGCTACACCAAACTGTTTTCTTACTTGTAATCTTCTGTCATATGAGGAGCTGGAAGATTAGATAACGAGACTATTTATAGCAGCATTGCTGGATGTGTATCACAAGACCTTTATTGTAAGACCACAGCAAGTATAAAATTTTAATTTTGCCTGCTACTTCCCCGTGTCACAGCTTCGTTTGCAGCAAAGCATTTTTTCTTTTGCAGTGGGGTTATTAATAATGGATGTAGCATTAACATTGCCAAATTGGGAGTTCACCCTCAGTCACTGCTCCCACCCATCAATCTGTAATTTCTCCTCCTGGGCTTCATGTTGGACTGACAACAGGAGACTGACAGAGTCTGCTCAGCCACCAAAAACACTTTGTGTGGGCAGGAGCAACCAGAGCTCACTGCATTCACTGCTACAGGTCCCACCAGCACGACTTCTCTGCTTGAAACCTTAAGCTACTTTTAACCTCTCTGCTAAGCCCTCCAGTACACAACCTGTAGGGCCTGAGAACAACTATCCAGAGGAAATGCACAGAGCACCAGATGATCTCCACCCAGCAGATGGTAAGAACTTTCTTCCACAACTAATGCAAGGAAGATTTCAAGCAGAGGAGCAAAACTCTCAGCTGTCAGTGCTTATCTCTTAGCATCTCAACTCTAAACCTTATTAAAAAAAAGTATTAATGGTTTTAATTAGGGAGAACTTTTTGCACCTTTTTTTTATCTCATGCTTGTTAAGGATGTGATTGTTGAGGGGTCATACCATTAAAACAGAAACACTGAATGATATACAGAAATGGGAGTAGGAATGCAGAAATCCAGTACTAACATCAGAGGTAACCCAGGTTCTTCATTATGCTTTTACTGCATTTTTTAATAAAGAAAGTACATTTCAACTACTTCTCCTCTTTCTGTATTTGATGAACATAATCAATTAGTGAGGAACATTTTCTCTTTTCCATTTTCTGTCACATCTATTGAAGTGACTCACTCACTCACGTAAGACACAGATTCTGTTTGCAACATTTACAGATACTTGTGTCCTGTCTTCTATGACTCAATATTTCTATAGGAACCAACGCTTCCCTTCCTGCCTAGTAAATACTTGTTAAGTATAAAAAATAGGCATTCATCACAGACAGAAATGATCTTGCAAGATAGATAGATATTTAGAAAAACAATGGCACCAGTTACCCAAATCAAAGAAAGCATGAGTAATACCAATACAATTAATGCTATATTAAAGAGATACCCCCTAAGGAGGAGATTTGAACTAACCTTCTGATGAAAATATGGAACCTGGATGGTAAATAAGTTCTGTGTCTATATCTGCTTGCCTTATCTGTCCTTTGTCTCTTCAGAAGGCTCCAGGCTCTCTCTTCGCTAACCCACTTCTAGCTATTGACAGTGGCAGCAGTTAATTACACAGCACCCCAGTCACTGCTTCCCAAGCCCTGGTGCTAGACACAGGAAGTGTTGTGGTCATACCATAAAAATTATGAGATTAAATCAATCGGGAATCCCTGCCTACACCCATGCAGGAACATCTGGAAGTGTCAGTGTTATCAGTGTGAAACTCAAACACTGAATACAAAGGAACAATAGAGGAGGGAGACTCCACAAGCCATGTCTGTACTTTAGAATTCATTTTTATTAAAATGTTATTATTGGGGTTTTTTTTTAAAAAAAAAGTTTACATGAAGTGGGGTTTTTGAAACTAAAAAACCTTCCATGGCATTTTATCTCTGAGGCTGGAAAAGAACTATTAATATTTACTTTTCAAAATTTTGCATGAAACAGCCCTACAGTTTAACCTGACAGTTTTCTGAGAGCTGAGATTCTTTCTCTATGCCCCAGCAAAATGTTGAACTGAGGTGGACTAATGGAGGATTGTATAAACATAAGACCATCATGGCATCCTCTGCCCTATAATTTTAAAACAAAATCCTATTTTAATCCTGTACTTGAAAGGCCAAATAACCAAGAGTGTAAACATGACCTAGCACCATCTCGAGCTCCCCATGAACAAATGGAGATGAAAAGCTATCCCCACCTCAATTTTAACCACAGTTTTGCATCAGCCCAGATCTTAGTATGAGTAAGTATCCAAGTGTCTGCCCTCCTCTCCAGCCACTCAGCTTAGCAATGCCCTGGTTAGCCAGGCTGAAAGGTAGCCCAGACTCATGGATACCTCGCACTCACAGCAGAAGCTTTAACCACTGTTAGACCCTAACTTCCAGTTAAAATTCAACTCTCATCCCCAAAACTATTTTGGTATTTGAGGCACAAAAGTGAGCACCTGCACGGTGCTGTGATTAAAGTGAGAAACTACTTTGAGATTTGGCAGTTCACAGCACAGCACTGAGCACCTGCACACTGCTGTGATTAAGGTTAATCTTAGATCAACCATGTCTAGATGGAGACAATCCTGACATGCAAGTGTTGTAGATCCCACTCCTTGAGACAGCTCAGAGCTGGATTACGCAGATGTCCTAAAATTTCAAGGCAGACCAAGTCAGAACACGTGTGGATCCCCAGCTTGAAATAAGTAGCCACCATGAAGTAAAAGCCACACTGTAAGTAAAACAACATGTACTTACATACTTGCCACAGGCAACAATTTCAGCCACGCTGAAGTAGCTGGTTCCTGCAATTATCCTAGCAGCAGTAGGTAAGAACAGCTGCCAAATCGGAAATCTTGCAAGCCCCTGTATTAGAAATCTTCCCATATATGGGAATATCCCTAAAACCTGCTATTTCAACAGTCTAGGAAACCAAAGGAAGCGGGAGCTACTTAGGCTTCTGCCATTGGGAGGTCACTGTAAGCAGAGAGAACCTGCTTTCTCTTACTCAAAAAGAGCCCACAAATGGAAAAGCAACTGTATTTGTCAAAATCACAGTGTGCAGGAGACACAGTCACACCCAAAAAAGGTACAGGGACCCAGTCACAATCTCTTCCACCTCCCAAATAAAGGCTGGATGTTCTGTGTGTGACTTGACACTGACATGGCAATGAACCACTCTGTTAACAACCGGGCAGGGATACTCATGATAAAGAGGACGGATCTAGCTAGAGACCAGCCAACACCAGAGCAGGCTCTATCCCTCCATCTACCACTGCAATGCCTGAAAAACCCAGCTGCACTTTTCATTGAAGTTTTAAGTTCTCATTTCAGCACTGTCCTTATCAGCTAAACACAGGTAGCCTTAGGAAGACACTCTTTGGAAGTCAAAATAAGAAGAGGAAATGTGTGGTCTTTGTCTGTCACAAACTTCAAAGGATTCTTCTTTCATGACTTCCTCCAATCTCCCTTAAAATTGAACCCATTTTAGCATCCATAGCATCCATCAAAAATGAGCTCTACTGAGCAACTACCTACTGCAGATGGCTACAGTCACATTTTGTTCATTTGATATCCTCCTAATTCTTGTACATAAAGAGACATTGAAGAGTTGAGCTCTGCCTCTTCTTTATTTCCATCCTAGTTGTCCCTTTTTCCAGAGACAAGAGTCCTAGTTTATTCAATCACTCCTTATATGAAATTAATCCACGCTTATGACCATCCTCGTTGCCTCTGAATCTTTTCCAGTTTTTCTGTATCTTTCCTGAGATTTTGGAAGGGGAAGAACCAGAACTACACATAGTATACACATTTACACAGCAATCTATTAATGGTGCCTATTTTCCTCTGTTTGGCTTCCCTTATAATTTCTAGTATTTAATTTGCTTTTTTAAATTACTACTGAGCCTGGCATTAATATTTTTAGCTCAATCATCCAACTGATGTCTTGGTTCCTACTGGTTTTCAAAAGTAGCCTTTCTTGCACTTGAGAAATAGAGAGAATCACCCATGGGCAAGAAACCACATAATTTCCTGGGAAATTTGTGAAAACCTGCAGCAGTACCTGCTCCACCAACAGGCTTCATCACCTTATGAAACAGACAATGGGAAAGGAAAAGTAAGATCAATAAATTGCTGTGTTTGGAACACTGAGCAATTTAGGCAGTTTAAATGCAATAAATCTAAGTTCAGTAGCTTGGGAAAAAATCTAGTGCTTGGGAGAAGGTCATATAAACCTGAGAGCCTCAGGCAGGAAAAACTTTATACCTACAACCCAGACACACTGACAGGTCAGAGGGAGACAAGCATACCCGGGACAGAGTAAAAGCAGAAGGGCAGGAAGCAGGAGGCATCCTTCCAAGCCTTGAATGATGAAACTTCTGACTCTGTAAGGCTGGAAGAAAATAAAATAATGCTTCAAAGAAGAACCAATTATGACAGCGATGGGAGCTGAGGTTATCTCACAGTATCACTGTTGGTATCCCCCCAGTGCACTGCTTGTGATGCCTAAAAATGCTTGTAATGCACCCCAACTTCTAACCTCTATGACCATCTGTTGCTGATAACCTTTTACTCCCCCCTTAGTTTCATCTAGTGAGTGCACAAAATGGAGCTGGCAGCAGGACAGTCTTTCAACAACATACAATTATTGAAATACCTGCACCAGCCAGATTACTATCTATCTTCCACGTGTATTTCAGAAGCTTAAAAAGCACCAGTGAAATGGGAGAAAAGTCTGACATATTTATGTGTCAGTGGGATATAATGTTTGGAACAGCGACTGCAAAAATGCAGGCAAAGACTGTGTAATCCTCACTGGTACCCTCCGTGGGCCAGGGAAAGCAGGAAAGCCTCTGCCTTCTTGGTCAGGTGCTGCACAACAGGCTGCCAATCTGGGGGCTGCAGCCAGAGAGGTGGTAACACCTTCCAGCAAACCACTGCTGACTCTGCAGGTGTCCCAGCAAAAGAACAGACTAAGAACTGTTCTGCTGAGGTGCCAGTCTGCTTCATGTGATACTCTGAAGGTACAAACCCCAGATCATCCTACAGACATCACCCAGACCCATGAGTAAAAGCTATCTGGATGAATGAGCAATAAGTACAGGCAACCATGGGAGCACCCAGCACAACATGACTAAGATCTTGATGGGAGCCTCCGGATGCCGCTGTTATACAAATAAAAAAGAATAACCCATGAGTAATCAGCCACTGCTGAAAAGAGGCTCCCTGGCAGTGGGGCTGTTTCTGTAATACTGTGCATGCATTCTTTTGCATAAATATCATAGGTGCATTGACCTAGGAGAAAAATCAACAGGAAGAAATCCTGCTTGCTGCCACTCACCCTGCAAATCTACCTTTCAAGGCAACAGGGGGCTCAGGAAGGAGCACTAAACCTGAGTAGGAGGCTGGAGGAGAGAACTTAAGAGAGAAGACAGTAATACTTCTTAGCTTTTACAATGTAATATTGATCTGCTGTCTACAGCAATGGCTAAGCCTTCTTGAAGCTGAGGACACAGAGACAAGTAAGGATAAAGAGCTGCATCTCCATGGAGCACAGGAGATGGCATACAAGTCCTGTGTCTCACTTCTAACCCAAGGACTACAAAAACTTCATTTCTAGCATCCTAGACCGGCACGTCTGGGAACTACACCACAGCCCAAACAGGGCACACAGCCCACACATCTCAGTAGGAAGAGTTAAACACTTCTAGCAAGGTTGAGCAGTACCTAACGAAGGAATGCAAAAGCTAGAGATCGGAAAGATGTAACACTAGGCAAGGAGGGGAAGTTAATGAGCTACAACAGGATTAGAAAAAATAGTTAAGAGAGGAAATTGAATAGACTATCTTGGAAGAACCTTGGGGCAGGGAGACAGGTTGAACTGAGGATGCATCTCTTGAGAAATAATAGAAGTCTCCTTGGTTGGAACAGTTCAAGCCAGACTGCCCCAACACAAGTAAATAAATAGTACACAGAGCCACTGATGAGAAGGCTGATCTTTTTCATCTCAGAATTCAGGAGATTAAATACAGCTGGAGTTTTCCCACTTGGCTCCCCTCCAAACAGCCATACACACCTTGTTTGATAGTTATCACAAACCATATTTCAGAGAGGGTGGACAGCAAAAATTTCCTGGAGTTTATCTGGCTGCATCCTCAAGGAGATTGTTACCAGATAATCATAATCTTTTGCTCAGCATTATGAAAGTACACAAAGGATCACCTTCTGTCACCCCTGACAAACTACATCTGGGTTATGGGAAGGGAAATACTCACAGGAATTCTGAAAATAATCTCACCTCAACCTCCCCATCACGATATCACCAAGTGAAAACCTCCTTCCATCACTGGCCAGGACCTCAAGGTTAACAGCCATATCAGGACCACGGCATCAGATCACCTGCAGTCCTGGAGGAGTTCAGTTTTCACTGTCTCCAAAACAGCCAAAGCCTATAGGCACAACTATGGCACCAAAATCTGGATTCATAATCCAGATATGACACACTGGTTTGGAATAGGTAATTCCAAAGTCCTCAAGTCTAGTGGCTCCTAGTGAACAGTTATGTGAAGTGCTTTTATAAAGGGCTGGACATAACAGATTTTAAAGTATTACCTTACTCAAAAGCAAGTCTAAAATCATCAGCCAGGGGTCCCAGCTTTACTTCATAAAGACCTGCCTATTGCAGTTACCTGGTTTTAAAACTGCAGCCGAAGCCTGAGAATCAAGTCGGGTTCTTTCCTCCTCTTGCACGACCATCTAAAGCAAAGCAAATATTCTGCCAGCCATGTCAATCTTCATGAGATTTCTGTGTTATGCCTTCAACACCACCAAAAGTATCACATGGTCTTCAGAAGATTTATGTAACTAAAGGTGACCATTTTTAGCAGGACTAACAGAAAGGTGTAAAAATTTTCAGCACAAGTGGGCAACAGCTCTACCATGTGCAGAGGTCTTACTTCTTACTTAGAAGAGATGAACTCGTAAGGTACAGGGACTGAATTCAAAGTCCACAGACCACCTTGGGAAACAATGCAATCATAGCTTCTTCTTAAGCAAAAATGAGCCCTAATCACCCCCAGCACCAGGTCAGGAAGAGGTGGTCACAGAGTAAGAAAGTATTAGATGGTGACCAACTTGTAAAAGTTCAGTATCCCTAACACTAAGCCAGACACTGAAGGAAGAACAACTGGGGACCTTCAACTAAAATACACTTTACAAAATGATAAATGGCAGATATGTAACAAAACTGTGTGACATTCATACTTTCACTGCTATGCCTTGAGTCCATTTTACAGAAACCTGTCAAATGCAATCAGACTTGTTTATTCTGCATTTAAATGTAGGACCTGAGGCAGTATGGTTTCAAAAAAGACAGAAAAGGCACATATTGTCCCTGGCAGTTGCCTAGTTTTTACAACAATGCCTTGTTCACTCTTTATTGCAAATAAAAATTATTTCAATGCTCTGTTACATTACAATCTTCAGAATATTTCTGCTTGCTGCCTCAGCACAGGTAGAAATTTAATTAACATGGAAATTAAATGAAGAAATATAGAAACAAAACGCCATTAACACACAATTCACTGCTCCCCCCCCCCCCCCCCCCAAATCAGGTGATTCATACAGAGCATCCTCTAAATCTCACATAAGCCAGTGTTAATGGATTAAGTGGCAGTGTCTCTTCTGGCTTCAGCTTATAAATTCTTCTCTGCTTAAGGTTTCTCCAGAAAGACTTCCAGCTGACAGCATGATTCTTAAAGAGACAAATCATCCCCGGCAGTTTACAATTCCATACCAACAACTACAGCATTGCGTGTGCCTTCATGTTTGTACTGATAGAGGATGATGGCTCACTGTTTAGGATGCAGCATCCTCCTCCTTTCAAGCCTAATTTGAAGCACAGCCATTGCTTGGGCTGAGTTTCTCACTGACTTTGTCCACGACAGAGCGATGAGCATTTCTAACATCTCCTTGCATGACCATTGAAACAGCCATGATAAAACCACCCTCAGTTCATACAACTGCTCCAAATAACCCAAGTACAGATGAAGGGAGCAGAGAGATTCAACAGAAGAATAATGCAAGTATCAGAAAATCCTTCAGTATAACAACCAGCTGCCCAGCTCATCATTAGCCATTTCCACTCCTCTAGCCCATGCCAAAGAAGTATCCAAAAGCCTGCAAAAATGAGGGTGAACAGCAGCTTCCCTATTTTCCACGCTGGTGGCTGCAAATTCTGCAACACAGAGAGGAAGCTGCAACAAGTTATAATCTGAAATGGCTGTTGGAGCAGCACCTTCCCTCATTCCCTGCTTACAGAGAGATGTTTGACATCCTCTAGCCCCATCATCCACAGCCTTTGGCTGTGAAAATGACCTTAGAGAAGAGGCACCCAGGTAGTGCTGAACACACACAGTGTGTGCCCAAGAAAATTGCTTTCATCAACGATGGGCTATTTTCTGCTACCACCCTCCCAACTTACAGCAAAAGGGGATAAAAAAGAGCAGAGATAGAGGAGACCTTTGGCAGGCTCTCCTGTCCACATTACAGAAGTCATCCCCATCCCATTTGGTCCCAGCAGGTCGCCAGGAGTTCGGAAAAGGAGTGGTACCCTTAGGAGGAACAGAATAGCCATACAAGCTGCACAAGGAACCCCAAATACTCACTCCCTGCCCTCCTCCAAACAGGACTGACAGTCCTATGCACACACATATTCATGGAGCACTCAGAAGAGACACCAAAGCAAAGCCTTCATTCACCAGTAAGCACTCGGGGACTCTTGGTGGTCTTACTCCCCCGAATTGTTGTCCTTTGCTTTCCTAGGGTACCTCTCCCCGGAACGATCCGTGCGCTCACCAGCCACCGCTGGGGCACTGCCGGGGAAGAAGTGACAGTGCTGCGAGCAGGGCAGGGGGGCTCACACCGCGAGAGGGCTCGGGGTGGCAGGCATGGAGCCATCCTACCCCGGGGAGCCCAGCCAGCCCCACGGTGTCCCGGATGCCTGCCCGGCGTGGGGTACTCAGGGTGCTCTGTGTACCTAGGGATCTAATCCCAAACTAGGGTCCCTGCGGTACCCGGGATTTGTGTCCTGCCTGGGTTCCCATCTCATCCCGGGGCGTCCAGACACCCATCCCGCTCCGGGCTGCATCGGTGCTTCAGGTGCCCCGGGATACCGCGCGTGCCCGTCCTGACGGAGATGCTCAGGGTGCTGGGAATGCCGGGGGCGCTCAGGGTGCCGGGGGTGCCGACCGAGCCGTACCTTTGAGGCGGTGGTGGCGAGCGCGGTGCAGGCGGCCCTGGCCGCCGCGGGGCAGCGCGGGGATGCTGGAGAAGCGGCTCCCCATGGCGGCATCCGAGCCGGGCCGGGCCGGGCGGCGCCGCGCAAGGTCTCTGTCCCCGGGGGCTGCGGCGGCGAGGGCGGAGGGCAGCGCCGGCTCCGAGGGCGCCGAGAGCCGCGGTCCCGCCCGCCGGGCCCCCCGCCCCGCTCGGCTCCGCGGCCGCTGGCTCGGCGGGGCGGGGCGGCGGCACCGCGGCCCCCCCGCCGCGCCCGTCGCCATGGAGACACAGCTGTTCCGCCGGGGGGGCCGCGCCGCCCCGCCCAGCTGAGCCACCGCTGGCGCGACAGGTGGGGACACGCGGAGCCTCTCCCGACCCCCGCCCCAGCACAAGGATGCCCAGGACCACAGACCCCCAGGGGCAGATGCAGGGTCAGGGACATTATTCCCTTCCATTGCCACCCCGCGACCTCCCTCACACCTGCTGGCCCTACATTTGCTTCCCCAGCCTCCTCTTTCCAGAGAGGAAATCTGTGGCCAACCCCGGAATCCAGGACCTGCAAAGAAGCTGCATCATGCATGGACACTCACCCAAGCAGACCTGCTGTGGTGGGATGCAACTGTCCTAAAGCAATTAGGATTCTCATGGATAAAAACATGTCAGAGCCGCACTCGAGAAGGCAAAGAAGATGGGCGAGCAGCTTCTTGCACAGTCCTAGAGCAAGTGGACAAGTAGGCAGCTAGTCAGAAGGGTGAGTAGGTGTCTTACTGGTCCCTGACCGTCCCAGTAAGTTGTGTGGGTGCCTGCAGCCACCACTTTACTCAGCCCAGTGGCTCAAAGCAGTGAAAAGTTCCAGTCAAGCTCGGGGGGGTAGGGTAGAAATGGGGCAAAGGGAAACACTTCACTGGCAGATCTCCTGTGAAGGGTCAGTTCATACTGGTGAATTGCCAGCATGGGGCACTGCCTGAACGTGTGGCCTCTGAAAGCTGCTGCAATACAAACACATCCCATGTGAGCTGGGACTGCCCTGTGTGGCTGCAGCCCGCTGAGCAGAGATGAGCCTCTGCACAGCTCCATATCCCAGAGCACCAGTGCCACAGATACAAATTATTCCTACATGCCCAGGACATGCCCACATGGCTCATTTGCTTGCCCGAAGAGAGAAAGTCCTGTGTTAATACCACACCTGTCCACTACCAGATGTGTGGATCCTCTTCTCCCTGCCCACCCTGGAGCCACCCAAGTCAGTGAGTTGCTCCACAAAAGCAGCCACGACTATATGGGATGGGAAGGTTCCCCTTGTCCTCACCACAGCAGCACCTTGGCTACAGGGGAGCTTCTCCTGTGACGGCCACAACCCAAGACCTGGAGCTGTTCAGTTGGTACCACAGTAAAATCAACCCACAGCTGATATTGTCTACTGCATAATTACATTACCTTTGTCTTTAGAGAGGACTACAGGCTCTGACGACATGGTTACAAGCTTCACCTAGAGTTTTAGTGGATGCTGAAGGCTGAGGGCATCTTCCATTCAGCTATGTTGTGGCTGTAAAATGTTTTTTTCCTTTCTTCTTTAGAACAAAAATTTAATGTTCAGCTTTCTCCCAAAAGGTGATTTTGTCCATCTATCCGTCTGCTTCCACCCTCCACCTTCCTTCCTCTTAGTAAATGTAAGAAAAGCCCTTCCTGGTCAAGGACCACATATGAATGTTTTCTTCCTGAAAACAGTTACTTCTGCAATTTCCCCAACCAGAGAGCCAAGAGAGCCCCTGTTCTCTGAAACCATTCAAGTACCTAACTTTCAGAGGAGAAGGGAAAGGTTATTCCTTAGGTTAAATAACAAAATTTTATAAGAAATATTGAGAATCTCAACCAAAATATGATGCTTAAATCTGGATGAAGATTTCTTTTGGTATATGTGATGCACAGAGCGAGGCTGAGGAATCATTATGGTCCTGCCCAGCCTTTGATTGCACAGTGGGTGAGAGGTGCACCATGCATCCTTTCTCATTCTCTCCGAAGTAGAAAGGAATGACCACACCAGTCAGAAGCCGTGGTAGTGTGTGGTTGAAGTCTGGCTCAAACATGAGCCCTCTGTTCAGTTCTTCTGGTGTATTGGGTCCTGCTTTGGCCCCATGATGAGTCCACCAGCTGCCTCCACACGCAGGAAGCTCAAGAACAGAGATGAGACAGAGATTGAGACTGAGCCACATCTTTGTTTAGATCCTTTGTGAACGTGAACACTGTATTTCCAGATAGCTCATTACAGTGAGCCCCAAAAGAAACAAATGACCCTGAGATGAGCACAGTTGATGAGGGTATAGTGCTAATAACACCAAGGCTGTGGCTTCAATCCCTGTATGGGCCACTCACTTAAGAATTGGACTTGATGATCTTTGTGGGTCCCTTTCAACTCAAAATATTCTGTGATCTGTGACAATTCTGGAAGGGCCCTCAGAGGGGCAACTGCACCTCCTCATCACACAGTACCTTTCATCCTGTTGAACCTAATTGTCTCCAACCAAAAAAACCAAAAACCTGTTCTTTCTCCATTTCTTTTCTCTAATCTCTCTCTCCTTGAATTGCAGGAAGTCTTGAGCAAGGACTGTCACTTTTCTGGGAAGTTTTGTGTTTAACATGGCAGAAAAAGGTGTCAATGTAAGGGAAATTATAATGGAAAGAGGCATCTTTCCATTGTATAAAAGAGATCTTGAAAAAGGAAAGGTACTGGTTTGGGACTGGAGGCATAGGGAACACCCATATAATAGCACAGGCAAGATTTCTGTGCAGTCATCCATTAAATGACAGGCACTCACACATGCATCACGCAGGCTGCTAACTGTGTCTTGTGTGATAGCTCACCACGTGATGAACCTGTTCCCAGAAGGACCACGTGCTTTCTGCTTCTACCAAATCCACTCTGAGTTTTAGACACCAGGCACCAATTTAACCTTGGTGCCATAGTGTGAATAATAAACTATATCTCACGTGCCTGGTGGGTTTTGTGCTCAAGCGCCTCCCTTTTCAACCTGAAGAAACAAGGTAAAGCATAGTTTCATCAGTGAGAGGAGGAAGCCCTAAAGGGTCTGCTTTAGCAACATGTTCTGCTTCCATGAGGGATGGGCTTTGCTTTGCCTGGCACAGCAGCCTGCAACTGACACAGTGGGGAAGAATGCAAAACAGCACCAGGGGTTTGCTGTGATTGTACCTTGGTTCACTTTATCAAAGTCTTTGAATTTGCTTCTTATATTGGTTGTAGAAGGAGTGAGAAGGAGGGGCTGCTTGCTGTCCTTGCCAACTTATGTCAGATTTTCCTGCAAAAAATGTTGAGCAGGGTGAGAAATATGCTCTGTGATCACAGGAGCCCTTGATAGACAAAACAGGATCACACTGATTCTGGGTTTTTGCCTTTTTCCTGTGCTCTAGCAACAGGGAGCATTGAAACAGCTTGCCAAAATTGCAGGGCTTTCACACCAGCAAGTCAGGACTTTCCTTGTGTGTTAGTGATATCAGTTGAATTGGCTAATTAGAAACATGCAATTTCTTGGTACCAGCCCTACCAGGTAGTGGGGACCCAGTGCAAAGCTTGCTGTGTGACAGAGCAGGATGAGTTTACAGTGACTTAAACTCCTCTCCACCTTCTGAATTTGTGCATGGGCACCTGACTTCCAATTTGTAATTTTTGCTTAGAAGTCAATGGAGACAATGCAGCCACTCCAAGAATTTCACCTGAAGTTAGTATCAGCTCCAGGAAAAGTGCTAACATCGTGATTATAATTATGGACAAACACAAGGAGAAAGGCTCTGCACAGTCACATCTGCTCATGGAACAATGTCTACTGCCTTAAGTCATGAAACCACCCATCAATTCTCCACCCGAGAGCTGGGTGCAAGGATGAGCTGCAGCTGTTCAGCTCAGGCATATGTGAAAGACCACAGAGACAGGATGTGGAGGAGGAGCTGTGAGACGCTGGAGGGTAGTAGCTACATGCTGGATGATAACCAGGCAGACTGCTAGGTTGGGTACACAGGGGTGCTTTCAGACTGCTAAGGGTGCAAGGTCAGATAGGTGAACTGGCATCTAAGGACTCTGGGTATTTTGCGAAGGTCTCTAACTCTGGAGCACTGTGCAGCAATGAAGCAAATGTAGATAAAAATTCCCTTTGCAAAGCCTATGTTTGTGCCTTCTAGGCACATCAGCCCTCAAGGGGTTACACAAGAAACCAGGTAATCACAATCACGGAATAATATGAAGAATCAGAAGAACAGGAGTAGAGATGAAGCCTGAGCCACCATTGCCTGAGGTGTGGGCAAACACATCACAATTCATATTCTGAGAGGATGCTTGGATTAAGAGGCGTGACCCAGGGAATAAATGTCACAGGATAAAACACAAAGCAGTGAGTGGGCAATAGCCAGGCCCTTTTGGATTTGAAACTCATGGGGTTCAGCAGCCTGGACCCCTCACTGGCACACAAATGAGAGTGATGAGAATGTAGCACTTTAAGCATCAAAGGATCTGAGAATGGAAATATGTCATACATCCCTTCCGGATCAAGGTTTGATCCACTGGGCCCTACTGACTCCACGTACCCATTAATCTAATTCTTTCCTGTATATATTGAAGAAGGATTTCAAAAGCTGTTGCTTGAATTGCTGTAATTAAATGCCTGGCATCAGGACTTCAACAGATGTGGAAGGAAAAGACACACCTATCCATGAAATGTACAGATCTGCATGCTGCGGGGAGAAGAGATCATCTGCGAGATATTCATTGCATCTAATTGTTGGGCTAATCCCTGATTTGTGTATTTTTAATTGCCTGAATGAAACAGGCATTCTTGATGTGGCATGCAGCACCCCAAAATAAATACCCTGCAGCCACTACATCAGGAAGGTTTACCCCTATTGCTGTCACCTCAGAAACCTACGCAGAATTGGATATAAGGCTCGGATGGGACAGAAGCAAATTTGGCTTTGTGAATTAAAGTAGGACAGGATGACAAGAGACCACTCTCAGTCACAGGTGAACATCTGTGTGTTTCTGTGTCTAGCAGGACAACAGATTTCACAGCAACAACCAGAAGAGTATGTGAAGATACTTCTAGAGATAATAGGTTAAAGTGAAGGGAAAAAAGATCTGTAGATATAAAGCCTCATAAAATACTTAGTCTCAGACTGCAGTCAAAAAAAGCCATCATGACAAGCGATCATCCAATTTAATGTTTTTTCCCTGAGAAAACTAAACCCCATGTCACCTCTTTTGTAAGAAATGTAGATACTTGTTTTATATGAGTGGGACAGGAAAGAAGTGTCCATCTTTTGTGACATACTGGCTGTACAGTGTGCAGACTGGGAAAAATGCTTCATGCAGCCATCGTGATGCTTCAGATTAATTCTGTTTATTTTCTGACCTTTACATTTGCAGTTCTCCTATTCATCAGCAATGGATTTGCATGAGAGGAGGTGTTTACATATTTTAGCAGCCATTTTGCAAAGTGCTACTTAGGTATTTTTTATGAGCTATGCTCAAAGACAATCATCTAAAGACAAAAAAATCCAAAGAAACAGGGGAGAACAAACAGGCTCATTAGAAAATATTAATTTCTTCCACATATACTAGTGACATTTTTTAAGCTCTGACATGAAAGTACAATTATACTCTTGCAATGCCTCAGTGAGGAGGGTTTAAGTACCTTTTAATTCAAGTCTATTGTGCTACTCATACTGGGAGACTCAGTGAGGCCTGTTGAGCCCCAAGTGTATTTTAGAGCACCCCAAGGCTGCTTCCTTCCACAGCAGAAAGCTTCAAGGGGCACATTTGTGCCATATCCCAGTGGCCCAAATCTCACCACGAAGCTGGGGCTTACATGAAAGGCCAGTACTGAGCAGAGGATATCTCCAGGGGAATTAGCTCCTCCCTATTTAAAGGGTCCTTTGATCTACAAGAGAAATCTAACAGGAATTTAGCACAGCTAATAGTCAACCCTTTGATCTTCCCTTTGGAGTTCCACTGGCTGTCAGACAGCCTGAACCCCTACTTCCAGCAATATGAGCCAGAGATTTCTCCCTAGCATTTTACAGTGAATTTGCCACCTTCATAGATTGACCAGTGTTGCAGGGTTTTTTGTTCCTATTCACTTAACTTGGGGAATTTCTCCCTTGAAACCTTTTATCAGACAATGGACTTTCCTTTCAGTCTCACTTTCATATCTCTGTCAAGACAGTGAATATTGCTACTAAGATGGCAGACAGCCCACTGTAGCAGAACACAGACTCTGAGGGATATTTGCCTTCTAAAAAAGATCCTACATTCTTTCCAGATCTAATTGAGTGTAAGTTAAAGGAGGGGTATATCAAGACTTTGATGACAGATGCCAGTGCCAAACTCATATCCTATTTCTGCATCAAAATATTTGCTCTTAATTAAATTTACTGTGCAAATTAACAATGGAGGTGCCCAGATTTCTAATTGGGTCATTGGAAGCCAACTTTACATCATGCTGAGAAGTCAGCATGCTTGAGGAATATTGGGAAAAAACCAAATATTTACCAAATGTGATGAGTTAGAGAAAAGGGAAGTGTGTTAAGGATGTTAAGGATATTAGTCCAAACCTCTAAATGTGTTCAATATCCTCAGTACCTTAAATGGTGGGTTAGATTATCAAGGGCATCTAACAGCTTTGGTATACTGGTCAGTATTTCCTTTCTCCATGTAGTTCCAGGATAGCAGTGTGTCTTCACAGGTTCCAAAGATTACAAACTCCAAATAAACTTAAAACAATAAGAAAAGTCTGGGTTTTGATTTCCCAGTCTTCCACAGACTGCAGAGCCTTCACACAGCCAGCACCACCACACAGAATGACACAAGCAGTATCGAAGAGCCAACCAAGATGGTATTCCCACATCTGACTCAGCCTTAAACGGGCCATGGAAACAGGATGTGTTCAGTACTTGTCCTCCTGACAAGCTCTCATCCAAGTCAGTAGGCCCTGTGTAGTCCCTAAAGCTGAACACCACCTTCAGAGGTCCCCATTAATTCCCTCCTGGTCCACACAGGGAGTTCCAGGCAGATTGCACTGAAATTGGCTGAATCTCAAAAAGATGACCTGGAAGCTGCAGCAATAGCTTTCTCTATCCATTCTACAGAGCCCTGCTGGTGGCACTGGATGTGTAGCCTGCCGGTAGCATCTGAAGTCACCATTTCTCTTTGCTCCTTGATGCAAATAGTGGAAGCCAGCCAGCACAAACTCAGGAATGTCAAGTTTGGTATCATAAAGCTCCACTGACTCTCAATTTGTAGAGCATCATGATGAGGAGCATTTCCCACCAGGAAATGTCATGAACTGCTTCATTCAGCAAATCAGATGCAACTATTTCTTTTTCCAAGGATACAGTCTGGTCCCAGCAGTGACAATTAACCCCCTAGACAAATATTAGACTTAATTTTGGTTTAACAGCCAGGATCAGCTCAAATGAGTTTCAAAACTGTTCTCTTGAAATGCACAACTAAACCAGGGAGGAACAGGGGAGAGCACAAGTCCCCAACAGCACTTATTTGAATAATCTTGCTGACAGATCTGTTCTTTTCTCAGGATTTCCAGTCTGCATAACAGATCACAATACGAAATCAGATACTGTCACTGGGCTCTGATAAATGGGAATGTAAAGACTAAACACTCCCTTTCCATATGAATAAATACTCCAATTCAAACAGCACCACTCGCTTTGTTCATGCTGTCACCAAAATCCTGCAGGCAGCATCAGAGCCTAGTAACTGAGCAGCACCCATCATTATTCACTTCATGAGCAGATATAGATTTTCAGCTCTCATTTACTGACAAACATGTTCCTGACATTATTATCTCTTCTAAAAGCTTCTGTGTGAGTTATAGCTACTGGATTCAAAAGGAAATTTTGCATCTCTGCCTCTGAATTACTCACAATATTTTCAGTATCTCTGAGACATTTAGGGAACAAATTTCCCTTTAGTTTTAAGACTGCAAACAAAGGAGAAGCTATTACACTATTAGGCTAAATTTTGCAATGCTTTAATGACTGTCAGTTAAAATCCTACAACTCCCAGTCTGAATTTGCTGAGTTGCAAGTTCCATGTCAGTGGAGTCTCTTAGATGTTTTTCTGTTTGATCCAAAAGGCAAAGTAGATGCTATGAATTGTAGTTCCATCATTCATCCTTCTTCTGCACAAATGGAACAGGTCAAGGCCCTAGTTACAGCCTTGCTAGTAGTTAAGCCCAATTGCCAAAGCTTTTGCTTTAATTCCTTTTTTCTTTTGCTTTTATTCTTGCAGTTCTTTTCTTCACTGTCTCCATCTTTGCAGTAGTCAAAAACCGTTACGGTGGAATCTATCCTCATTTTAGGACGGAAGTCAATAGCAAGAGCTGGATCTGCAATACTTCTGTCTCCTTCCAAAGTGGACTTCTAGCTAAAAGAGCACGTGGGCAATAAAACACTGGTCATGCCAGATTCAGAGATTGAGAATTTGATAATGTGAAATAACCCAAAATGCAATCCCTGCCTTACACTTATATGGCTTAGCCATTCTGCTCCGCTGCCCAGGGTGGAAAGCCGTGGCTGTAAGCCAGCAAACATCCAAGTGAAGTCAGATCCAGGTGCTGCATGTACCCAGGGCCAGAGAAGCCAGTTTGTGGTTGCTTTTTGGCCACTGTGTGCTGGCTTGATTCCCCCCAAAATCATCTTCAATCACGCAGAGATGATTTAATTCTAAGGAGCAAGGGTGGTTCTTGACAATGAGGCTGGGAAGTCTAGATGGCTGGGAAAGTGTGGGTGAATACCAGAAACAGGCCAGAAGCACGGAGCTGGGCTGAAGGTGATGCTTCATGGCTGGGAAATGGTGGCAGGAAAGCCATTAACTGCTGAGGACTGGGGCTGGGACCAAGCCAGGGAGGCATCAGTGCTCTCATGGAGCTCCCCACTCACCTATGCTGTCACTCCATCATTGTTTCTGACGTGGATCCCAAAGGTTTTCTATAGTGTCCCTCAGTCACTACAGCATGTTACTCTGCAGAGGTGGACTCTGCTAAATAAAAGTGAAAATGTAATGAGGTTTAGAGATAAGAAGTAACTCCAAGGGACGTGCTCCTCTTACAGAGAAGGGAGGGGAAGATGTGAGGGGGAACATGGGGGTCTGGCCATGAAAAATCTCAATGAAGGGACAGGGATTAATTTACAACAGCACATTTAGTCTGTGTGTAGTACCAAAGCCAAGACACTGAGTTCCACAGGAGGCTTTAACACAGAACAGTGCAGGGGTATTCAGAGCTCTTGGAAAAGGCCCATACTCAAAGCCCTGTTACCACAGATAAACCTTGAGCAGCAGAGGGGTGGC
Source organism: Coloeus monedula (assembly GCF_965178545.1). NCBI lineage: Eukaryota > Metazoa > Chordata > Aves > Passeriformes > Corvidae > Coloeus > Coloeus monedula. The sequence goes on along the minus strand of NC_138788.1, from coordinate 26,424,502 downwards.
TGTCACAACACCACAGGATCCCATCATCTCACACAGTGTGATTCTAGCTATTTGCTTTGGAAGGGCAGGAGCAGTTAGGGATGTTACCAAAGGCAGCATGAAAAGATGATTATCCTCTGCAGAACACAAGGCACTGCAGGTAATTACTGCCTGTGCAACCATAAGAATTTAGCTTGGAACAGAGGATATGGAAATTGCGGTGTACCTTAAAAGACCATTTCTGCTGAGTCCATGATTGTTAGTATTAAGTAAAGTTATAAATTGCAGTCCATAATCTTGTCTTTAAAAGGTATTTTGTGCTCTGCACAGAGGACCAGGACAGAGAGGGCAGAGTCTGTTTTGTGATGAACCATCTATCTCTGATGGTGGCACATTTTTCTCCTTAGCTCTTTATGAGAGCTTGTCAGGTGGTGGATTGGGGTGGTAGTGATGGTGGTGCAGCTGGAATGGTTGGTGGGTTTTACCCTACAGTTTTTATAAGATTACCTGCAGTTTTTGAGAAAGTTTTTTGCTCTCTTGGAGTTGCCTCTTCTAAGAACATGCATGAATTACGATTATGCACTGGGGGCAGTGAGCAGGAACGTGCCAGAGCCCAGCAATGCAACAGTAAACCCACCTGCAGACACCTCGTCCTCCGATCTTCCATCTGAAAAGGTATTAGAGCTTGAGTTTTTAAGCTTGGAAAGAAGTTCCAAAGTCAGAGTGTGTGAGAGAGATGAACTAAGAGCAGAGAAAGGAAAACTGTGTCTTCAAGTCTGAACATCCTGAGATTCTAGGATTTGTTCATTTCCCCTTTATCATGGTCAAGCATAGGTGAAATCTGCCACAGGGATCATCCACAAGTCTCTTGTCATCACAGAGAATATCTGCTGCTGGTGAGAGACCCCCCTGAGAAGGTTAAGTCAGGATAGTATTTTCCTGTCAGGAAGTCACAATAACTGCAGATAACTGCATTTGTGTTCACAGCTTTCTGGAGACACCCAACACCATATAAATATTATAAATATACACTAGAGAGGAAGATTAATGATGTGCAGGTGGGTTATAAACAGATGAAAACAAGAGCTAGATGACAAGACAATCTTGTGAAACAGGACTCTAATTTTGCTGGAAGATGAATTGCAGCTACTGTGAAGCACCAACCTTTAAATGCTTCAGGGATGTGTGTTTTAGGTCAGGTGGCCCTGGCATTAGTAGAAAAGTGTTTTTATATCAGAACAGGGATTTTTAAGATTGGAGGTCACCTATTACTCTGCAGAGGAACTAATGGCCAGACAGCAGTGTGCGTGTGTACACATTCAAAGGGTAACAAACTCTCACAAGGTCCATAATATTTAAGCAGGTACTTGAAAAAGTTCCTTTGTACCAAATAAGGACAAGAGCTATGAGAGAAAATATTGATATTTTCCTGGATTAAGATGTCCTCTTTCTAAACAATCCTGTTATCGCTACTCTTGAACAAACCACCTGAAAGGACGGCTGCTCTCCAGCTGAGGCCCGCTGCTCCACAGGAGTCCACAAAGCAAGAGAGATTTTGGTCTGGAAGAAAAGGCTTTTAGAAAAGCAGTAGCAGCCAGGGGTAGAGAGATGTCAGAGCTGCTCAGCCCTTCTCGCACGGGCTCCATCGCGGGTGACAGCGGCCGCGGCGGCTGCAGCTGCCGCCCGTGCGGGGCCGTGTCTGCTTGGATAAGGAGCAGCTGAGGCTTCATCCCTGTGACTGCCATGCCGGGGGCCGGGGTGGTTGGCAAAGGGAGCTGTGAAAGGATGTGACTGCAGGCTTCTGATGAGAAAGAGATGCTGGTTTTGGGGAGTTGTGCAAAGAAATGCCACAATGAGCTGAGTTTTCTGTCTTTGACTCAATCTGAGGCAAGTTCAGATTAGCACTGGTGCCTGAAGGAAACCTAAGACAAATCCAAATCCAAACCCTGACCAATTTAAATACTGATGTATGTCCTTCTGTCAGAGGCAGGGGGTTTTAACCATCACTGTACATGAGAGTAAATAACTACACAAGGCTCTGGCAGAATATATCTCCCACCTCAGAGCACCAAGGAACGTGGAGACAAGATGAATTTTAACACTTGTGGAGAGAGATTGTTTTTTCTTGCAACAAGAAAATACCTGTTGTGTTTTGTTTATGATGTCTTCATGCACCCCGCACTTTTCTTGGGAAACTCTGCTTCATGGATTCCATTCTGAATGTTGTGGTTCTTTTTCCCTTTTGCAAATCTTTTTCAAGGTCTACAGAAATAATTCCCATAGTAACTAGTTTTATGGATATCTCTGTATTTGCAGATATACCTAGAGGCAGATTTCAGAGACGTTCAGAGTGGATGTTAGGAAAAAGTTCTTCACTAAGAGGGTTGTCAGTCAGAATATACTCCTCAGAGAAGTGGCCATGGCACTATGCCTGACAGAGTTCAAGGAGCATCAGGATGATGCTCGTAGACACCTGATCTAGTTTTAGGTAATTCTGTGAGAACCAGGGAGCTGGACTCAACGGCCCTTGTGAGTACTCCAGCTGGTAATATTCTCTGATTCTATGCTTTTGGCAGAGAGGAGTGGATCCTGACCACCACCCAGCCCTGACAGTGGGATTCCTTCTCCCTCAGTTACTTCTGAGGTTTATTTGCAGCACATAGGAAAGGCTCAGCATTGCTCTAGCACATCTTCAGCCCAGAAAATGCCTGATGTCTGCTAAAACTTCATAAAGATTTGTAGTGGAGATACATACTCGAAATGAGCCCAAGCATCCTGAAATGACACCTGTGCTCCAGCCTCCAGCATCACATCGGACCTGTGGGAGTTCTGATCACTCTGTCCCTGAGTACACCACAGCAGCGCTGGCAGTGCTGATCCGCCCGGCACCACTTCCAGGGATGCTCGGCACTCCTGAAAAATCTCCCTCGCCTCTGAGTACGATGGGAAGGACAGGGGAGGGACGGGAGGCAGCGCCCGGAGGAGCCGCAGCACCGCTCTGTGGTGGCAGGTCCCGCTGCAAGATAAGGACAAGGACACCAGCTCGCTCTTCCCAAACACGCTGCTTAAGACCGATGCACCGCTTTTTGTGGCACCAAGAAAAGCTGCTTCCTCACCGTTTCGAGGCTTTGCTCTGCTCCCTTCTTTCCTTCCCCCCAGCTCTAATCCCTCTCTGTGCAAACAGCCCTCACTCCCCAGCTTTAAAGCCCCTGCACCCCAGGATACAGCAGTGGTACTGGGATGCTGCTTCATAGCCCTGTGCCTGACTGGAAAACACAGTCAGCTGTGCTTAATCCTTCGAGTAAAAAAAAAAAATAAATTGAGAAAAAAAGAACAAAATTTACCAACAAATTTCTCTTTCTGTCTTTACAGGCTTTTTCCATTCCTGACACACAAATTAGAGAAATACAGGATCACTCCTTACAAAAGATCTGTGACATCAGTTTTTAGATGTGACTTACCTAAGGGGATTTGGTGAATTAATAACACAGTACAGAGAGAAATTTTGACTTAAAAGCCATGAATCCAGATACTGAAGGATGTGGTCTGCTTCCTGGAATAGTCACATTGGACAAAGACTGGGTCAGCCTTAAATCCTAATGCAGAGGCCCAAAGTCACAGCACTGAGATGGGTTTTGTCACTCAACTTCCATTTCCTTTTAAACACCTAAACAGTCTCTGTGACATCTCTACAAACTGAAGACAAACTGGTCTCTGAAGAAAAGCTTGTTATCAGTGGTTTTCATCCTGTAAACTGTAGACTCCCCAGGGCTGGAGCTTAATTTTGAGTGTCTGAAAAAAAAAAAAATAAAATAAAACAACAACAACAACAAAAAAAACCCACCAAAACGAACCAAAAAAACCAAAACAAAAAATAAACAACAACCAAAAAAGAAACCCAACCCAAATCAAAACACACACAAAAAGAAAAAACCTTAGCTAAACATCAGTAGATATGTGAGCATTAGCAAATCAAAACGTCTGAAAAATCACTGAGCTGCAATGTTTAGATATCAGTCTAATTTCTTAATTCTCCACCTTATCCCCTAATTCCCCCTTAGCTGAGAAGAGACTCTATCTCAAATGATGTCACTGCAGCATCAACTCCAAACCAAGCAGATAAACAGCCTTACAAAAATCCCTCTCAGTGAGAAATGGTGTGAATTGGGTCAAGATTGGGATAATGCAGAGATCAGGAAATAAGGCTTCTAAGTAAGGCAAAAAGCAAAGCGCTAATGGCCAGGACAACAATATATAATGAGCTCTTAAGAAGAACAACACCTAACTAAGCCATGTATTTCCTCACTGGCAGTCAGCTGCACATTGGTGCTTTAATGAAGTTACAAGGCAGAACACAGGAGTACTTAATCTCCAGAGAACATCATTAGTGAAGACAAACTACATTTTACAATGCTGCCTTTATTTTTGCTAGCATCTCATTAATCATTGAATGGTCATTACTCATTATTTGCTTATCCTGAACAGAGTACATAGCTGTGCAAAAATACCTACAGAATCACAGATTCAGGTGGTCCCTGTCCCATGGAGCCAACAGAGCTGTAATTTGTCACTGCTGCCAGTGACCATCACAAGTTTGCATAGGAGGAAATACTGTCTATGTCCATCTCCATGGGCAGTTGAAATGGAAGTTGACTTCTGCTGTGATAAATTGAAGATGCTGAATGATTTCCAGGCAGTGAGGAGTAACATTCTCTACCAGATCTGGAGAAAAAAGAAGGCAATCGTGTTGCACTGCTGTCCTCAGATACGAGTGGGGGACTGGTCCCTCAAAATGTTTCAAAAGGCCACAGAAAATAGAGCTCAGTTGCAACCTGCTGGTCAAGCATAGACAGGCTCTCAGGGGTGCCTCCCTGTGGGGCCAAGGGTTAGCAACAGGCTCACCTGAGCTGCAGAGGAGCAAGAAATTGCTCTGCAGGCCCTGCTGCTGGGAAAGGCCATTTACTCAAACAATGGCCTTTACTCAAACACAAGATGACAAATTTCCTCTAAGCCTTGAAAAAGCACTACCCCTTGTCCTCTGAATAAACACAGCCAGCTGGTAGGGGTGTTCCAGTTCACCAGCTGAGAGGTGCCCAAAACAGAGACTGGAGACCTGGGAAAGCATAGGTGCTCCCACATCACAGGAATGTGACATTTCACCAGTGACTTACTCATCCTCCCAGTACCCAGAGAAAGGGCTTCACTCCATAAAGGGAAACTGAGGCAAGGAACACAAACTGCTTGGTACCTGCTCCTTGTGGCCATACGGTGCTTGTTTTAAGCAAACACCTTGTGGAGGTGGCATCCCCATGTGGCAATTAATGAGCCAAGACATTGGGAAAAAAGACACATTCAGAACTAAACTCATTTCATAGCCATCTCCTGCAGTCTGTGAATGTGCTGGGCCAGTTCTGCATCCGGATTTATCATCCAGGAGAAAGGCACTAAAATGAGCAGGGTGATAACTCAGTGACCTGTGGTGCTGGGGGGGCCCCTGTCTGCAGCATCCACTCAGAGCAGGACAGTGCCTCTAGGTGGGTGTCAGAGTTGCTGTGCATTTTCAGACCAATTGTACAACCCCACATTTTTAACAAGGGAAAAGAAGTTGTTTTTTCATTTTTGTGTGTGTGTGCGTGCATGTGTGTGTGCTTTTTTTTATGCCCTTACATCAACTAAGGAACAATTGGCCAACCCATGTAACAGTTTTCTAAAAATATTTTGCCAGAGGCAGACGTTCAGGACAGAAAAAAATTCAGTCCAGGTAATTAAATAACATGTCAGTTATGACAAATGGTACAAATAAACAATTGTAAATGGCTCCAATGAGGTAACCGATCACCTCCCATGCCACAGGCCAGGAGTGCTCCTGCAGGAGCCCTGTGGGTCCTTCCCTACTGCTGGGAAAAGTGCTCTTGGCAAAGGCCAGTTTCCCGCAGAGCAAGCTTCAGGATGGGTGAAATGTCTGCTCGTAGACACTGGCTCCTGTGGGAAAGATGATCCAGTCCCAGCAGAGAAAAGGGAGACCTGAGTGTGACCTGCACTGCTGGCCCCTGCTCCCCACTACAACACATGGATAAGGACTTGCTCTGGGTATGCACACCCGCAGAAGCCACACATGCACAGCATCAGTGCTGCTCCAGCATCACACTCAGGCACAAATCCAACCACACTTTTCTGCTGAACTCACCCTGCTTTAAATGACCAATTCAAATTTTGGTCCCCAAAGCAAGAGGGACTTCTCACACCTGTACCCACTGCCCTCTCCATCATCTGAGGCAAAAAGCCTACAGCTTAGGTATTTGCTCCCATGAAGGGGCAAGGAAAGGAGCCCCCTCCTTTGCACTGTGTTCTGCAATGCTGAGGCAAAAGCAAAGGTTTGTCCAACATGGCCCTCCAAAAGATGCACTGAGAAACAACAGCTTCCAGCATGGTTTTGGAGATTTGCTACCAAGGAGCAGCTGCCTTCCTCTGAAGAGAATGCCCTAGAGAGCTGCAAGCAGCCTCACAGCAGACTCAGCAGGGTGACTACTCCGCTGGGGACATGGGGCACGTCCATTTGCTGGAGGAGAGGAGAGAGGTTATTTTAATCCTTGTTTCCTGTTCATTTCACCCAAAGAACAGAGTAATCAAATGTGATAAGTTTTGGGAACCATTTTGAACCCTTGTCCATGTCTAGCAATTTCCTTACTTTAACAGGCCTTTCTCTCCCCAGGAAACTCTGAATGTCTTTCTCTGCAAGTTAAGGAATATTCCTTTTCTTCTACAGTTCAACAATTCCATGTCTCAGCTCTGAACCACTGGTGAGATCCCAGTCACAGCAGAGCACAGTGATTACCCTGAGGCATCCTTTACAGACCTCTAACATCCAGGTCAGGAAATGGCTCATGGGAGAAGCAAAATTTCCTTGTCCAGAGGATGTTTCCTACTCTTTGTACATCTTATTTTCCTGAGCTGTATGGAACTGCTTAGCCTTTACTATGTTTTTGCCCAGGAGAGCTGGAAAGACAAAATGATTTTTCTAAAGTAATTGTTCTACAGAGAGTGCACAACACTTTCTGAAGTCGAGTCAGCACATAAATGTAAGCCATTAAACAAGAAACCCACTGAGTATTGAAGCAGTTGAGAACCAAGACCAGCTGCACCCTGGCTAAAAATCAACTATGGAGTTCAGCCAGGGGTCATGATGCCCTGTGGCAGCAATGCAGAGGGGTCCTGATGTCCTATAAAGGCAAAATGGAAACATGAGCTGATTAGCCAGGGGTTTTTGTTGCTGATGGATGAACATTAACAGTCAATTCACTCACAGGTAAAGGAGTACACAAATACTATGTTTGGAGCAAATGTATTTCATTAAAATAACTGTGCGAGTTGCTGTTCAGATTGGAGGAGATGACATTCATCTGTGATTCATCTGTATGTGCCTGTGATCAACAAGTACCTCCTCCCTGCTGATCCCTTTCAACACGATCCCATCAAGGCAACCAGTCCTGCAGTGGGAGCCAACGTGGGCAGAAACCCCAGTGCTGACAGCAAGTGTATTTCAGTGGAGATAATTCCTCTCTTTTTCAACAAAATAGTTAAAAGTAACACCGTTTTTGTCTCCCCCTTTCCTGAGTGCATTTGGAAACCTGAGCTGAGAAGAAATCTGCAAGTGTTTTGAGAGGAAAGCTGGGGAGAGGAAAATTATGTTGAATATGTCAGGAAAAAAACCCAGAACTTCCTTGTGTGGCAATGAGTTGTATTTATCTGTAAAATGAACTTCTGAGACAAAACGATTATGAAGATGATAACCCAGTCCCATGGGACAAAAGAACCAGCTGGTCTGTTTGCATCGTGCCCTCTGATGGGGAGCAAGAAGTGCCCCAGTGCAAGAGCCTTGGACATGGATGTAGTATGGCACAAATATCATCATAGTATATAAAGGAAGCATAGCCAAGAGCAGCCTTTGCCCCCAGGTGCCATGCCAGGCTTTGAAAGCTATTGATTCTCACATCCTCTTGACGAGAGGGTTGGTCCTTTCAGCCCATTTTCATAGGGAAATCTGAGCTTGCAGCCATGCAGTGCATTCGGAGCCAGGCGTGCACTCCCTGCCTTCCCCTATGCCCCACACAGGGCTGGGGACATGCAAAGAGAAGTGGGGCAGCAGCAGAAACACAGAGAAGCTTATTTGACTTACCTGGTTTCTCCTGGGCAGTGAATCACTCAACGGGCTTCAATCAGCAGAGAGCAGCTCGCAGGCATCCACCAATGGCTCTCCACAGAGAGTTACCATCTCCTGGAGGGAGGGACCCAGCACTGCTGGAGGCTGTGACTGGTTGGCATGTGGGACAGCCCTGAAAATGAAAAACAAGGTGGAAAAAAAAGCTGCTGGACGCTGTATCCATCAGCTCACCTAGAAAAGCTACCAACTGCCCTGGAAGACAAGCACTGAGTGAGAGACACATCTGTGAGAAGCACATCTGTGAGAGCCTTGTGCCAGTGGGGAAGCCCCAGCATAGGGTGTGCCCCCTGCCACAGCAGCTCTCTTCCATCCTCATCCTCCTGCTGACTGGAGGCTGAGCTGCATCCGCTGGCCTGTGGCAGCAGAAGGAGGAACAAAGGGAGACAGGCCACTCTGGGCAGCCCAGTGATTTCCCAGGAGGAGCACCCCTGGCCAGAAGAACACAATGGACCGTTTCCGGATGATCTTCCAGTACTTCCAATCCAACTCGGAGTCTGTAATGAACGGGATCTGTGGGCTGTTGGTCCTGGGAAGTGTAAAGATGTACACCAGCTTTGACTTCAGCTGCCCCTGCCTACCCCAGTACAACATGGCTTATGGCTTGGGGATCATGTTTGTACCCCCCATCATCCTCTTCCTGTGCGGTCTCATCCTCAACAGACAGTCCCTGGTGATGCTGGAGGAGTGGAGGCGACCACAGGGCCACAGGAAGAAGGACCTAGCTGTCATCAGGTGGGGTTTGCAGCGGCAATGGCATCCCTCTTCTCACCTCCTGTTTAGCTGTCTCTCCATAGCTTTGATCCTCCTGGTAGATTCATTTTCTTGTAAGCTCATCTCCTGAGACCTTTCCCCACAACCCTGGAGGGGCACAGGTATGGGAAATGGATTTACATCCAGCAGAAATGAAGGCAGTCTCATTCCATCCCAGCAAAGGAGAGCAGGAGTGGCCCAACACTTGGGCTTACACCACCACCCTGGGAAAATGCATTGCTGCTGCCTTGTCGTGCCCTCACAGGGTGTCTCTGGGGGCTTCCATGTGCAAAAAGATGAGACATTTCCTTTTAAATATGCAAAAGCTGTGGCATTTTCATCACAATCATTCTTTACTGAAAGTCTCATAGTCTCCCTCCCTTCACCTGAGTTTTTACTAATTTATAGTGGTGGGAGAGGAGAATCACGTTCCATCTGTTACATACAAAGTTTTATGCAGTGCACAGTTGGCTCAGAGAGGGGCAAGAAAGGCTGCAGAAAAAAAGGGATTTTCCAGGTCGAAACTGATGAGAAAAGGAAGTGTGAATGTGGAAGACAAGGGAGAGCTGACAAAGATCTGTGCATGGGAGGCATAAAGATACAGTCAAGGCAAGCACATAATGAGGGGACTGTGCACTGACTGAGTGCAGACAGCACACAGAGCACTGCCATGTGCTGGTGCAGGTTTCATTGACAGGCAGAACCAACGAAGACATCCCAGAGAAGAAGCATCAGCTGAAGCAATTCTGAGGACAGCCCTGGGAGTCGGTTCCCTGGGTCTGGAAAGACTGCTTGGCAGAGGACAGACCGCATCCCTCAGGGCTCTGGATGAGGAGAAAGCTCCCAGCATTTACCCACTCGCCTCTCTCTCTCCTGCTCCAGGTACATGTGTTCCTCCATCATGCAGCGAGCCATGGTTGCCCCTGTCATCTGGATCATAGTCACCCTCCTGGATGGCAAGTGCCTGATCTGTGCTTTCAGTGGCTCCATGGATCCCGAGAAGTTTGTGGGCTTTGCCAATGTGAGCACGGTGCAGGTACAGCAGCTGCTGGCCAAGGTGCCCTGCAAGGACGATGAGCTCATGAGGAACAACACGTCCCACAAGGCAGTGTCCAGGTACCTGCGCTGTTGGTCCCAGGTGGGTCACTGCTGGCAGAGCCACTCATTTCAGTGAGGTGACCAGGCATGTGGCATCTGCTCCTGCTCTTCCTTGATTTGTCATCACTTCATTGCAGTCAGGCTGGGAGCAAGGCTGCTCTGTGCTTCTTTTTGCCTCCAGATGTTGCTATCCTAAGTGATAATCTTGAGTCAGGTAGGGAAAAGGAAAGAAATGAGGAATGGTTTAATAACAGAACTAGCAGCTTCTAAACCCAGATGACAAAATATATTGTATAGAATACAGATGTCTCCTACAGCCCTATTCAATGTCAAAAGATCTTTCTAACTGCTAACCCTGCAGACAGGACCCACTGTTTTAAGGACAGTGCAAGCTTAGACGGATGAAAACAGCTTGCTCAGGAACAATAGAACACGGCAGAATGGGGAGTGGAGCCCTGACTGGCCTCTGCTCTTGGTATAGGAATGCCAGGTCAGGCATGGGGACCGGTGGAAGGTCATGGAAAACAAGCCCTTCCTTCTTATCAAAGGGAGCTGCCCATAGGCTGGGCTGTCTTCACACTGCCATGAGGACTCCTGGACCCTGGAGTTAATGTAGGTGGCAGGAGAAGATCACTGGAGATAAGGAAAACCCAAAGGGGAGCACTGATGTCCCCCTTCTCTGGGGCACTCCTATGCTCAAAGCAAATGCCTGTCTGCTCCAGGCTAACTTTGCAATCAGTTACCCTTACTGAATGATTCGTGCACAGATAAATATCCTATATTCTCTGGGAGAATTACACCAACCCTCTGAGTGCAGTGTGGGGTGCTGGACTACAGGGGCAGATCAAAGACAGGAGTCCAGATATGCCGCATTTCCCATCCAGCCACACTCCCTGTCTCACTGATACAGGCAAACATCTCGTGCTGTCCTTGTGTCTGTCTTGCTCCTGTTTCACTGCTTCTTCCTTATCACACAGGCACTTGGCTGGAGCATTTTGTTGATCCTTATCATAGCAGCTTTCCTTGCCCGCTGGCTCAGACCTTGCTTCAACCAGGCCACCCTCCTGCAGGCACGTCACTGGAGCAACTACATTGACATAGAGCAAAAGATTTTTGAGGAAACCTGCTGTGAGCACAGCCGGCTCTTTGCTCACAAATGCATCCTCCACTTCTTTGAAAGCATGAGGCAAGAGATCAAACTGCACAGCTGCAGCTTGCCTGGGAAGGGAGAGGGAGCTGAAGGAGAGGAAGATCTTCTCTGGGGCATCACAGATCAAGACCAGGTGAACAAACTTTTGAAAAGGTGGTACTATGAGAAACCTCCCCTGGATGTCAGCCAGGCAACCCAGAGGCATCCCCTGGTGCAAGAGAGATCCCCTCTGCCCTGGGCAGACAGCCCCAGCACTCACTCCAAAGTCCCCCAGCACACCAATGTGTAAAGGGAGCTTTCTCCTGCAGACACAGAGCATTCCCAAACCTCTGCACAAAGCAAGGACCAGCAGGCAGATGACAGTGGTGCTCACACCTTCCTCCAAAACTGCAGCCCCAAAGGCCCCACTCCAGGGCATGCCCGGCAAAACCTCCAAAGTCAGCTAGTTCTGAGGGTCCAAAGGTCCCAGATGCAGTCATGGTTAATGATATTTCTCAGCCAAGGGCTCTGTGGGGCACTTTTGTCATATCAAAGAGTTTGCAGCTTCTTACAGCTGTGATAAAAATGTTCTGGCTTGAGGAAGGATTTAACCATGGCAGCAACATCTGGCTGCGTACACAAACCATTCACACAGATGTGTGAGGAGCTCCTGCCCATTCCAGTGAAACCTGGTTCAAAGGGTTATCAGAGCTGACACAGAAATGATTTAATTGGCAACTCTCTTAGTACCACACCAACATATTTACTCAAAAAGGCAAAACCACCTCCTACATCTTCCCGTCTGCTGAGAGCTCTGGCTGCCCCCAGCCCAGCTGCCAAACTGTTCTGTCTCCCTCTAACAACCTGTCGATACTTCCATGCATTTAAAAAATGAAATATGGCAACACACTGAAATTCATGGAGCAGCAAAACTTTAATTGATGGCACCTCTGAATAGCAATTGGATTGGGCTGGATTTGCAAATGGAAAAGGAGATGGAGGCTTTGTTTAACACAGCCACGGGGCTGTGTTGGAGTTTAGGTAGCTGCTGTAAGCACTGGTGCTGAGCCATGCAAAGGGCACACTGACTCTGCCTGAGAAGTCTGAACAGATATTCTAAACACTTCCCTGCTAGATTTGAATACAAACTGACCTATCCAGAGGATCACCCTTGCAACACCTATTTGGGAATTTCCATCCAGAGTTTCAAACTGTTTGAATGTAACCTTATCTCTGAGCCTTCAATGATAATTGCTTTCTCACCTGCTTTTTCCAGTCCCCGTTGTACTTGGTGCCAGTTTCACTGGTACTTCTATCCAGCGTTGCTGCTTGGATGCATTAAAGTCTTTACTGCAAACTAACCCAGCACAGACACATCTATTCCTCCAGGCTGAACCTCACACTGATGCCCACTTTGTCCCTTGGGGGGGAAGGTGCAATATGGAGGGCTGGGAGGAGGTGGGGTGAAGAAGAAATGTCTCCTTGGGCGTGCATGGATAGGTGGGGCAAGCAGGGCTCCCAAGAGGAAAGAAGAGGGTGGGATAGGGGCAGAGAAACCTGCCACCACATTGGGACTAAATCCAAAATGAGGGATCAAAATGAAAATGCATATTAATTCCCCAAATTGACTTGTCAAGCTGCTAGCAGGTGGGTCACCTCCTCCCCAGGATGTTTGTATGCACAGGCCAGAGAATGAGGAGGTACTGGGCAAAACATTGGGAGGCCAAATAGCTCCATAGCCCACCCATGGGCAGCTGCACCCCTTTGCCCACTCAGGAGGCCCAGTCAGGAACTGCAGGGCACAGAGGGATGGGCTGCAGAGCTTTTCTTATTTGCATAGCAAAATCAGGTCTGGGTGAATCCCTGCACTCCCTTGGATGTGCTAGGAGAGTGCACAGAGCCAGCTGTGGCCCATGATGGGAAAAACACTGTGGTTTTCTCCCCAGGAGCTCTTCTGAGCTCTTACTTGAAATTAGCATTGCACTGTGAATTGTGTCTCTGGATTACTTTTATCAGACACACATCACAAATCTGAGGCTGTGGCTCAGTTTGGACTCACCATTCCACAATAGTCAAATTGGGTATTTTCCTAACACACTCAGAGCAGAGGTCTGCAGCTCCCTTTGCATGCTGCTTTCCATGCTCTCAGGTTTTAAGCCATTCCAGTGTGGCCACAAAATACGAAATGCAAAAAAGGGGAAGAGGAACAGATTTGTTATGTGTACCAAGAGGGAGAAAACAGGAGAGTTTAAGGGTGCTGCCATAGATTTTGCAGGTCTACAAAGGTTCACACGTTGCTGGGAGGGTCTGGTCTGGTCATGGAGTAGCTCCAGTTGGCTGGGGCCACGGGTGTTCATTCCTCCCAGCCTCCCTGAGTCCCCTGCTGCATTTCCTTCTGAAGCCCAAGAACTCTTCTCCTTTGTGGAAAGTGGTACCTGGCACCCCATGACAGGACAAGAGGCAATAAACCCAAAATGAAAGAACTTCCATTTAAACAGAAGAAAACATTGATTTTGAGGGTGATGGAAAGGCTTGCCCAGAAAGTCTATGGCACCACCATCTATGGAAATACTCACATCCCAACTAGATGTGACCCTGAATGTGCTTTGTGCAGGGAGTGGTGGGTGAACCAAAAAATCTCCAGAAGTCTTTTCCCACCAGCTCTATTAGGAGTGTGTACCCTCCTGTGGAAGGTGGGGCAGAGAGGGTCATTCACAAACTTTAGCAGCTCTCTGTCTCTCAGGGCTGTTGTGATGCCAGACCTGCAGATACGTCCAACATCCCCAGGGATCCTCACCTGCCAAGAGCCTGTGAAACAGCAGGGCTGACTACAAAGACAATTTCCCCAGTCACTTCCCAAACTCTCCTGATAGGAACTGCTGCTGTTGTCACATCCCTCCTTTCTATATCCTGCACTGACTGGGACATGCAAAGCCCTCCACGACTCCACACCTCAGAGTCAGTCTCGGTGTGCAGGTGCAGGACCGGGTCCTGGGAGGGACTTGGGCATTCCCCATCTCTTCCAGGACATGGTTTCCAGAGCACAGGTAGGCTGGGGTTGCAGGAGGAAGCATCAGCTCTGCCTTCCCTTGCAAGTCAGTTAGAGTGAATTTTCTGTTGGGAAACTCATGAATACAAAGTCCTCCCTAACACGGCAATATGGAAAGAAAGACCCAGGCATTGTCTTCTATGAGCTCTTTTTGGATTCTCACTGACCTATTGTTGGCTTCAGTGAGAACTGTAGTGCTGTACACCAAGCAGGCTCAGGCCCTTCATTCATGTTTAGTAAAAGGCAGAGTTTTCCTGGAGATCAAAAAGCTCACTGCTTTTTACAGGGTTGATTCATGCAGGCTTTGATGTGAACTGCCCTTCAAAAAGCCACTCGCCAGGTGAATAGAGAAGCCAGTCTGAGCTCTAAGCTAGCAGTGCAATAAGCCTCATTCATATTCATGAAGCAAAATCTCTTCCCGTTTGATGAGATGATGCAATTAACTTCTTCACAGCAGGCAGAACTAAGACTGCTCAGGTATTACCCACACGCTCTGTGCTCACCTCTGCAGTGGCATCTCAGGGTGAGCTCAGCATTACCAACTGAGCCCCAGGGCTGGTGCGGGGCAGACTCAGAACCTGCAGCGCTGACTAATGGTCAAAATGCCTGCTCTGGCTTCCTACCTCTGTACTGGCACACTGCAAAACCCTGGGGGAAAGTAGCTCTCCTGTGTCTTCCATGTAAGCTGTGTACAGCTTCCCTTGGTGACATGTCCTACAGCCACCAGTGCAGTCACACTGGTGTCCAGTCAGATGTATCTTGATTCTCATGACAACAGCTCAGGTGGTACCCGGTCTGGAGGGACTGAGCACTTGCCACCATCTGTTTTACAGCCACCTGTAGTCCCAGTAATCCCCCATCTTTTGGCCAGCTTGAGGGAGCAGCCGAGGGCAACTAGGCTGCTTTGTGAACTGGGAACAGAGATGCAGGAGAACACCAACAACACCATCCACTTATTTTACATTTAGAAGTCAAGCCTGGCCTAACTGTTACCTCTCCTTCCTCTGCTTTTCCTTTCCTGTTCCTTTCCCTCTGCAGAATAAAAAGGAGGTATTTCCCAGTGAAGCAGGTACAGAAGTAGGGGCTGGCAGACCTGAAAGTTGCTTGCCTTAGATGCTGCTGAAGCAAGGCTGACACATGGAGGGAAGGGGGAAGCTCTGGAATCCAGTTTTTCCATGTGTGCCAGCACTGCAGAGGTGGGGTGTCTCATTCAGTCCTGGGAGGAGCACCCATCTCCTGCATTTGCAAACAGGTTCACAGAGGCCAATCAGCCAACTCTGCCCAGGGCACTGAGTGCTCTGGTGAGGACACAACCATGGTAACATCTGCATCCTCCAGCAAAGGGGACAGGTGGCTGGGAGACTGCAGAAATGGGGATGTGGAGAATAATGAAATCAGGTTTTGCAAACCAGAAACAACCCAGGTCCCAGATCCAAAGAAGAGCAGGAGGAAGCAAACTCTAAACTTTTGTAAGCAGCAAAATAAGCAGAAAAAATATTTTAATTTTCTACTTTAAATACTGGGGCTGTAAGAGTGCATGAATGAAACAGTGAACTGCACAGAAACTTGGTGATGCCATGCTTGAAGAGGAAATCTGAAAGAATGAAATAAACTGAGGCCACAGCTTGGACCCTGGTGGGAGAAGGAATCAAGCGAAGATGGACAAGTTTCGGATGATCTTCCAGTTCTTCCAGTCCAACCAGGAGTCCTTCATGAACGGCATCTGTGGGATCATGGCCCTTGCCAGCACCCAGATGTACTCAGCCTTTGATTTCAACTGCCCCTGCCTGCCACACTACAACCTGGCCTATGGGCTGGGCATCCTCCTGGTGCCCCCCTTCATCTTGTTCCTGCTGGGCTTTGTGCTGAACAACAACATCTCCATGCTGGCAGAGGAGTGGAGGCGGCCGCAGGGCCAGCGGGGGAAGGACCCAGCTGTCCTGCGCTACATGTTCTGCTCCATGGCACAGCGGGCCATGATCGCCCCCGCGGTCTGGGTGTCGGTGACACTGCTGGATGGCAAGTGCATCACCTGTGCCTTCTGCACCTCGGTGCCCGTGGAGACCCTGGGCAATGCCAGCCACCCCCATCTCTCCCAGGGGGAGATACAGCGGGTCCTTGCCCGAATCCCCTGCAAGGAGATCTACGACGGGCAGCAGCTCATTGCCAATGAAGTGGCTGTCAGGTACCTGCGCTGCATCTCACAGGTAAGAGGCACCATGGCTGTGCTGTCCCCGGTGGCTTGGGGTTAGGCACTGCCAGCCTTAGCTCATCCCTCAACAGAACCTCCCTGTTGAAATCAAGCAGGAGACACTGGTGACTTCACAGGGATACAAGGTGTGTTCAGACTCAGCTCTGTGGAGTTATGCCTCCAGTGTGGTGCAGAGGCTGTAGCTGCAGGTCATCCTGATAATTGACCCCCTCTCCTGCCTAGGCAGCCCAGGGCTGCAGAGCAGTGACAGCCAAACTGTATGTGTGTTTTTATTCAGAGCAAGTTCAGAAGGGGCTGAGATGGATCTTACTCAGTGGCTGGTGGGCTGTCACCCTCCCCAATAACCCAACAGTTGCTCTTGCTTCTTATTATAACGTGTGCAAGCAACAGGCTGATAACCATCAATGCCACTTGTCTCTGCTGCTGCATGGGAACAGCCAGTGTGTGTTTATTAACCATCCCAGGGAACCACAAATGAAGATGTGCCACTAACCACTTGTCCTGTGCTTAATTGGTCTCAAGCCCTCTGCTCCTGGCCATGCTGGAGACAACATGGTCTGAAACACCTGTCACTCATGTATTCCTGTTTATAAGCAGCTCTTCTGCCTGACCTCCTTAGGGCAGACATTAATTATTATCTCCTTTAAGAGAAATGGAGCCACAGGGGCTTCTCCAAAGACACAAAGCAGATTTTCCTAGGTAGACCCCAACTGGAAAGCATTAGGAGCTGAAAAACAAGGTCCCACATAGAACCTCTCCCCCCAGGTGCTCTTTTAGGGGGCTGCATTTCCAGGGGGGTTGAACCCCATGAGCTCTGCCAGTACAGTCTGGAGGCAGCCTGAGCTGAGACTGATGGTGAACAAGACAGACTGGCTCTGGCTCTGCCTTTATCTCACCCTTCCTGTCAGACCCCATTAACAGGGGAGCTTTCACTGCTGCTCATTCACAGTAGATGTTACTAAGTTCAACAGCTCAGAAAAAGAATTAGACAGCTGCATAAACCAGGGAGTATCTGGAACAATACTGCAAGTCAGAGGACACAGGCTATCCTAGACCCAGGTGGGGCACCATCGTATCGGAGGCAGAACCAAGGGCTGGGCACAGGATTCAGCCCTGGTGTTATTTACGGTCAGTGCTGATGCTCTACAAGGCAAGAAGAGAGAGGTGCTGCCTGTGTCAATGCACTGAACAAAATTCCAGTGCAAATGCACTGACGTGGTTCACAGGGCCTCCTCATCCAACTTTGCAGTGTAAACACAGCCAAATGTCAAACAGCGCAAGTGGAGCCAGGCTTGTCTGCAAACCAGGGGGGTTCTGCTGGCTGGTTCTGCTGGGCATGTGCTCCGTGATAGCTCTGGTTCCCCTTCATCCCTGCAGGCTCTGGGCTGGTGCTTTGTGCTGCTAATGACCACGCTGGCTTTCTTGGTCAGATTCCTTCGGCCTTGCTTCAACCAGGCTGCCTTCCTGAAGAGCAGATACTGGTCCCACTACATCGACATTGAACGCAAGCTGTTCGACGAGACATGTGCAGAGCATGCCAGGAGCTTTGCCAAGGTCTGCATCCAGCAGTTCTTTGAGGGCATGAGCACAGACCTGGTGGCTGCTCGCTGCCACCTGCCCGTGAAAGCCGCTGCGGATGCAGGGGAAGCTGCTGAGAAGCTCTTGGGGATCACCGACCAGGGCACCATGAACATGGCCCTGAAGAGCTGGCACAGATGCAAGCCCCCACTGGACCTCCACCCAGCTGTCCTCCCCACTGGAAATGGCTGGGCAGGAGAAGGGCAACCCCCCACACACCCCTCCGCGCCCCGAAGAGAGACAGCTGCCTACTACAGCTGGGTGTGAGGGGCTGCACAACAGGGCTGTGCAGAAGCAAAATCGTGTTTCTGTGAGATGGGCTGCAGAGAGGGCAAAAGGAGCCAGGGCACAGGCAAGGGCCGGTGCCACAGCGGCTGCAGGGGAACAGGCACCCAACGGGCTCAGTGGAGCTGGTGTGATCCCATCTGCTCTCACATCCCGTCCTACAGCATTGGTAATACAGGTAACGAGTTTTGTGCCAGGAGGGACAATTATGCAAGGCCATGGTGGACGAGCCCTGGGGATGCTGAAGGGTGCGATGTGGCAGCCAGATGTGCCGTGTGTCCCACACCACCAAGCACCAGGTTTGTGTTGTGGCAGTTGCCAAGACAGACACTATCACTTCCTCTCTTCTATGACATGCTCAGCACTGAGCAGTGCATGTGGGTTTAGGCAGTATTAAAAACCCCCTGGTGGGGAAACAAGCTGGGGGTGCCCCTTTCTCCTGCCAAGTTGTGAAACCCTAAAAGATCACATTACCCCTCCACACACTACATCCCCACAGACACACAGCTCCCAAGCCAAGAAAAGCTTTAAAATAAATTTGACCGAAGTAATGAGCTAGTGAAGAGACATCCCATACCACACTACCTGTGACAGAAACAGTGTGGTTGGTGTTACAGGGACTATTAAATGAGGATTCCACAGAGATGCTCCTTGAGGGAATTGTCTGGACAAGGAGAGAAGATACGGCTTAGCAGCAGGGAGCAGAGAGGGGGCCAGGGCAACAAATCTGCCTCAGGACGATTTGTTCTTACAATTTTCCCTGTATCTCTCCCTGACACAAAGACTGTTGTTAAAAACCCACCTGGGTGTTTGTTTAAGGAGCCAAATAAATAATTCAGGCTTACCATTCAAGCTGTGTGCTCAGACACCAGGATTTATAAAAGCTATTTACAAAAGCTGTTGGTGTTTCTTTACTTGGATACGATGAAAAGGGCTGGGAGAGCCCCCAGGCCAAGCCCGGGGTGCTGAGGCTGTGTGAGTTGAAGTGTTTTGCCAGTGCGTGGCTGCCAGCAGCAGCCAGCCCTGGCCCTCAGAGAAGCCGGGAAGTCACTGCCAATGCTACCCAATACAAGGTGGCTGCCCACTTCCATAGAAACTGGGAATGACAGGATGCAGGCCCTCGAGGTGACCATGGAAATTGCAGCCCGGAAGAGTGTTTCCAAATGACCCTGATTTTATTACAAATATGCAGAAGACAAACCCCTTTTGAGGGATGAGTTTTAGCTCTGCCACATCCCTTCCGAGATGTTCATCCCCTTGAAATTTCTGCTGCGGTGTTCTTGTTGAAACAACTTATTATGGCTGACCAGTAACTGAGGTGGCTGTCATTTGCATAAACCCTAATTATCAGTGTGTAACTCCACAGAGGCTTTGGAGAGAAGAGAACAAAGGACCAAACTGACGAGGAAATTCTCCTGGCTGCTGTGAGAGCAGCTTAGCAAGCCCTTAGTCAAGACAGGCTGAATCTGGCCAACTCCCAGGAGAAAGGAGCGTGACATGGTTTGTCATTAATCTTCACACCCAAACTTTAATTAATGCACCTGCCCAGAAGTTAATAGGCACAAAACCTGATTTACAAAGCAAAGGAGATTAAAAGATAAAGGTGGTTTCCACTCCTATTATTTGCAGCTCACTGAGAAAGGCACGCTCAGTGTCCCCACAATGGCGAGCAGCATGGAGGGATGGCAGGCTCCATGGCATAGCCATTAAGGTATCAAAATAACTAGATGCATTTGCAACGAGAAGCTTTTGGACTTTTGATTAAGATTTTTAGAACTAGAGCTTTTGCCCCGTGCAAAAAAATCAGCAGTTGCAGAATCGACACAGAGCAGGCAGGTTCTCCTGTCCGTGCTGGAATTTGGGAACATTGCTTGTTGCCTTTGGGAGGAGAGCCCTTTCAAGGGAACCCTTCCCAAGGAAATCCCTGGGATTTCAGCCGGGCTGCGGTCCCGGTGCTGATCCCAGTTTGCAGCAGCGCCCTGAGCGTGGAGCAAGCCCCAGGGTCCCCACCAAGCTGGCAGGGGAGCCAGCCG
Source organism: Coloeus monedula (assembly GCF_965178545.1). NCBI lineage: Eukaryota > Metazoa > Chordata > Aves > Passeriformes > Corvidae > Coloeus > Coloeus monedula. The sequence goes on along the minus strand of NC_138788.1, from coordinate 26,404,168 downwards.
CAGGCAAGCACCGAGGGTGTGGGAATGCCGAGGGATGCACCGCACCCAAACAACAGGGAGCAGCAAAAACCCGCCCGAGGACCCCAGATCTGAGGGTAGGAAGGAAAATGGTCCAAAAATCCCTTCAGCTGAACTGCCAGCGCTGGGCTGAGCCTAGACTTGCTCGGGGCGGAGGGGAACGTGGGTGTTGCTGAAGATTTGCCTGTGCTGAAGACATCCTCTGGGGAGGGCTGAGTTTAACCCCGGAGACAAGACAGCAAGGAGGCTGGGGAAGGAGAACGGGGGCCTCCGGCCTCTGCAACAGGCTTGGCAGGAGTTGGAGCTGAGGGACAGATGGTGGAGAGGAGGGAGCAAAGATAAAGTGAAGCAGCCTCGGCTGCCTCGAAAGCATCGCTCAAGCAGAGGAAGCAGCGAGCGGAAAAGTTGAGCCAGGCAGGAATGCACAGCACTCGCCAAAATCAGGCTGTGCCCAGCCCTGCACACATGGCCCCCGGCCCTGCTCAGCCCCCAGCCTGCTGCAGCAGCCCCACTGCTCGGTCCCGGGTAGGGGGAAGCGGAACCTGCCACCCCACAGAGCTTGTGATGCCCCGAAAACCCACGCAGGCGGTGCCTTCCCGCTGGCTCAGCCAGCTCAGCTCCCATGCGCTACAGCAGAAGTTTCTGCCCCTTCCCATGGGACATGGGGTTTCTCCCGCGCTGTTCCTGCCTGCTTAGGGTGGTTCCCACCGGCATGACTCCGGCTGGGGGGATCCACCATTTCCCCTCTGCACCCCTGCAAGGTGCCTCATCGCTCCCGTTCTCCAGGCAAACTCCCGGCCATCCCGGCCAGCCATTGCACATCTGCATCCTGAGTCTCAGAAAGCACGATGTGCTTTTTCCAGTGACTCATTCTCTGAGCTTTTCATTTCCTCTTTTTTTTTTTTTTTTTCTTTTTAAAGGCACAACCTCAGCCGTGCACACAGCAGAAGACAAGCGCCTGCTTTTTTGCCCCACCCAAGCTCACGGCCTGAGAACAACCTCCTCCCTCTTCCCAAAAGCCGACAGCGGAGGGCATGTTTCAAACTGAATAAGGAAGCCTTTCAAACTATTAAGGCTGTTTTCGAAAGCTTCCACTTCCATCAGACCAGCCTCAGCTGCATCCCGACTCCAGCACAGCCAGCCCTGTGTGCTGCTAGAAACCCCCCTGCGACCAGAGCCTGAGTGAAAAACACAGGAGGGGCTGAGAAGGCTCCACAACTGGTTTCATCAACTTTTTCAAGTGAGTTACTTGATTTTTTTCTTGCTTTCATGTGTATTTTGGGGAAAGAAACAGAGGGTCCTAAAATCTTGTCTGCTGCAAACAACTTTCTCTCCTCCCCTTCTACCCAACCCTCTCTCCCAGACCATAACTACCAAGCAGAGGAAGGGTAACCTCATCCAAATGGCCAATACTTCTCTTTGCCAGCTCCTCAGATTTTTGCTTTGTTTGCCAGCCACTGTCAGGAAGGTCACAAGGCCGTGTTTATCAGAGCTGTTTGTGGGTAACTAACAACAGATGCTTGAACTAGAACAAGTTTGTGGGTTTAGCATCTGGCTGCAAATGCGGAGTTCCACCGAACAGGGAAATGGAGGCCTGGCTGCCCATCACATGCTGGCAGTTTTTGGCTGGTCTGTCTTCTTTGCAGAGGGAGTTTTGCATATGGAAAACTGGAAAGCTGCAGGAAGACGTTAAGGGCTGTTTGCGTTTGAACTCAGCAATATCACAGTGTGACTTTAAAGGGATTGCCATGAGTTAGACACAGCAAAGAACAGAGGCCGAATTTCTGCCCCTGTTCCCCTCCCCTGCCCCATGGAGAAAGGGGGATTTGTTAAGGTAGAAGATAAAATGAGGCACAGTAGTGATTTAAAGCACAGTGTATGAGCAAGCCTTGAGCAAAAGACCATAATTAAAGTCTCTCCTGCATGAATGTCCCTGAAGTCTTGTCCCTGCAGCTGGGGGCGGCCCAGGGAAGACTTCGGGGCAGCCCTGTGGGCCAGGGCTCCCAGGTAGCCCCTGATGTGTGCCAGTGCTTCCAGCACTGTGGAAGCTGCCAGACATGGTTAGTTAGGTGCCCAGGTCCTTCCTGTCTCCAGCAAACCCTGGTGACAGCAGTTCCCCTGGGGCCAGTGGGTTTTGTCACATGGGTGAGGGTTCCCAGAGCTAGCAAGGTGCTTGAGGTGTCCTGAGAAGAAACCCTGTGGGGATGCAGGGCTGATGGAAACTCAGCTAAGAAATTAATTGAATCCAGCTTGCAGACAGGATGGGGGAATGGACATCACTGCAGAGAGTGTGGATATATTCCGCAGTTATTTCTCTGCCCTTAAAAAAAATCAGGGCACATGCTTTGCCCTCCTTGTCCCCAAGTGCCTGCAGCCCTGTCAGTGAGGAATAACACAGGCAAAGGGCACCGAAGAGCATTTCTGGCACTGAGGTTGCAGGTTGAGGGGCTCAGTCTCAGGGCAGCAATTAAGAGGCTGAGCTGGGACTGCAGGCCAGGACAGGGAGTACAATTATGTCAACCACCTGCGGGATGGGAGATCATCTGCCACACCTAATCCTAGCAAAAGCTCATGTAATTGCTGTCTCAGCTCTATCAGCATTTGGTGTTTGTATCCGGGGTCATCAAGGTAAGCTCTGCTCTTCCAGAAAGTAACTTCTCTTGCTGGTAGCAACAGCCCCCAAGCATCCCTTCACCCTTCTCAGCAAAGGCTGCTCCTGCCTGGCCCTCCCATGACACATTTCTGTGCTCCCAACTCTGCTGGGATGTCTCACAGCACCCCTTGCTGCCTTCCTCACATACCTGTGTCTATTAATAAATATTAACTCACCAGGTCTAAAGAGGGAGGCAAAAGCCACACAGAGCACCTTCAAAGCAGCACAGTGCCAGCACTCACATGCCACATGTGTCTGGGCTAGTGTGAGTCAGTGGCAGGGCTGGGGACATCCTAGTACCAGTGCTCTGGTCCAGTTTTCCCAGTAACATGGTGTCCTCCTTCATTGCAGGTTTGGGAGATCATCAAGAGTTTGCTAGTGATGCTGACAAGAATTACCTCTGCGGGAGGTGACTAAAACCAAAGAGACGGAAAGAGGACAAACATGCCATTGAGAGGGACAGAAAGAGATGTCCCACCTGTCATCTTTGCTATAGTGAAGCTTTTGGAGGGCTTAGTGGAAAACTAAAATGGCTGAGGTTTCACATATTGCTTAGGCAAAGTCCCTTTTCAGCCCCTTTTGAAATAACCCTGGTATCAGCAACCAGCTCCAGAGACTGGGACACCAGGTGGGAGGAAGGGACATCAGTGAAGGTGTCTTGCTCCTGGAACAGCTCCTTGCACACCAGCTAGCACCAGGCCATTTCACCCCCCAGTGGAGTGTTCCTCAGTGCTGGGGACTGAGCCAGCACGGCCCCCCACTGCAGCACACGGACGAGATGGCCGCCCTCGTCGCTGAGAACTTCCGCTTCCTCTCCTTGTTCTTCAAGAGCAAAGATGTGATGATCTTCAATGGTTTGGTGGCCCTGGGGACAGTGGGGAGTGAGGAGCTCTTCTCAGTTGTTGCCTTCAACTGCCCCTGCTCCCCTGCCCGCAACTACATCTATGGGCTGGCGGCCATCGGTGTCCCGGCCCTGGCCCTCTTCCTCATCGGTGTCATCTGGAACAACCACACTTGGAACCTGGTGGCTGAGTGCCACAAGCGTGGGACCAAAAATTTCTCTGCTGCTGCCACCTTCCTCCTCTTCGGCTCCATAATGGGCCGGGCATCCGTGGCACCCATCACTTGGTCGGTCATCTCGCTGCTGCGTGGGGAAGCTTACATCTGTGCCCTCAGCGAGTTTGTCAAGCCATCCTCCCTGGACAAGTTTCCATCTGAGTATGGGGCGGAGGTGCTGGCCAAGTTCCCCTGTAGAGACATCCCAGCAAACCTCACCAAGTTCAGGGACGAGGTGACACGGAGGCTGAGATACGAGTCCCAGGTAGGCACACCAGGGAGAAGGCCACAGGGAGTGGGTAAGACCACCTTGCCATGTCCTAATGCAGCCTCTCTCTTCTCTCCCAGCTCTTTGGCTGGCTGCTCATCGGCATTGTTGCGGTCCTGGTTTTCCTCACCAAGTGCCTGAAGCACTGCTGCTCGCCGCTGAGCTATCGGCAGGAGGCCTACTGGGCCCAGTACCGCTCCAACGAGGACAAGCTCTTCCGACGCACGGCCGAGGTCCACTCCAGGATCCTGGCAGCCAAGAACGTGAAACAGTTCTTTGGCTTTGTGGCACTGGACAAAGAGGAGAAGGAGCTGGTACAGGAGTTCCCAGTGGAGGGTGTCCAGCCGAGCCCCCAGTGGAATGCCATCACAGGCGTCTACATCTACCGGGAGAACAAGGGCTTCCCCCTCTACAGCCGCCTCCACAAATGGGCCAAAGGGGTGGAAGGGAACGGGCCAACCCCAGAAGGCCACGAACTGCTGTTTTTGGCTTCCTAAGACAGATGTGCACCAGCAGCACTTCCCCAGACTGCCTGGCAGGCCTTCCAGTATAGGTGCACTGGGAACATTCCTCCCAGCAGGATTACTTCTCTCAGCAGGTAAACAGGATTCAACAGCCTCAAGGCAGAGACTAATAAGCAATACCCCGAGCTGGGGAACCCCTCCCTCAGAGACAACAATCTCACTGTTCCCAGAGACACAGGGGAGCAAAGAGCAGATGCAGCCCTTACCTCCAGGCTGCCAGTGCAGCCCACTGCCTGATGCACCAGCAGAAGCCTTGGGGAGCAAGAGATGGGCACAATGTTTCTCACTGTGATTCCTGCAGTCCCACTTGTCACCCACACAGCAGGGTTAGCCCCAGCCACCCTATACACCTACTTGTTTTATTGACATTAATATCTTACACACTTGTGCGATGCCTGTTACACAGGCAGGTCCCAGAGCACTTTACAGACTTTACAGCGCAGGGAAAAGATGGAAGCAGGGGGTAAATTCCTGGGGCAAGGAGGATGCAATAGCATCTGGGAAGGAATGGGTGAGTAACATAGCCACACACCAAAAAACTGAGAGACTAAAGCAAGAGGAATCACAATATTCCTGGTATTCAGAAAGGCACTCTGTAATTACCAAGTCGAAATTTGGGTAGGACAGCAAACTCCCTTTGTTCTTACTAAAGTGCCTGGCAATCTCTAATGAACCCAAATGGTCACCACCATGAGTTTATAAACCCAGAGGAGGCACCATCAGCAGAACAGTTTTGGGGCAAGGTAGCGAGGTGGAGACTGAGAGGAGTCAGTACCCACAGTGAGCCACACCACTGTCTGCAGCTCATTGAATTTCTCATCCAGCCATTGGATAAGAGTCCTTTGTTTGGGTTGCAAGCTGCAGGAAGACCTCAACCAGAATTAGCTTTCCATATAAGTATATATAAACACACATATAGTGTATGTACAATGTAACCATAGTTAGTCAGTTGCATTAATGGAGCATCTTTCTCTGAGGGGCAGGGAATGACAAAGCTGCCAGCCCAAAGAGCACATTACATTCACCCATCTGCTGCACTGGGACTGCAGCCCTGGAGCAACAAGGGACAGCAGGAACAGGATGGGGAAGCAGCCCTCTCCCTACCCATCTACCACTGAATTTTCTAAAACTCTTTCCACTGCCTTAATTGGCCCCTGGAGCAGAAGGTCTCTTTTATGGACTTGGCCATACTCTGGGAAAGCAAAACCAGAAAGGTGTAAAATTACTACCCTCACCATGACACCGTGTGACTATGGCTTCACGGCTGCTCCTCTGGCATTGCTCAGTCCCTTTTCTCCCAGGGGTCAATCCTGTGTACCCAACACTGTTTAAAGAGCTGCCACGACAGAGAAGTTTGTTTTTTCTACTTGAACTGTTTTGTTACAGGTACAACTTCCTTCCACACTGTGCCATTTACCAAAAAGCCTTAAGTTGTTCAAAAAACAGCTCAAACCCACAGAACTCAGAGGGGCTTGCACACAAGGAGATTTGAAATAAATTATTAAATGAGAGTTATTTCTCATTGCCTTATGATTTTTTTTTCAGGGGGGCATAAAAGGCATAATTTAACATTCTCTTTGAACTCAAGGACTGGGAACTTATTTTTTCTTTGTATTAAACATTCACATCCTCTCCTATCCAGATCATTCTAGAATGTTTTAAAGTATTACCACATATTACAAGTTAGTAACAAGGCTTTTTAGTTATTCTTGCAGTGAGTAGCACAAATCTTGTATATCAGGATACACAATTGCAGCAAAGGAGAGAAAATTATTTAGAAAGCTTTTTACAAGTATGGTATCTTGCAAGAAAGAGCTGGAGGGTATTCCCTCACATAAAGAGGCTGGAACACCGCTTAGTGGGTGAGGCATCCCAGGATCCCTGTTCAGCCTCTCTACAGATTTGCTTAGCATTTGTGGGAAGGCTTGGCTCCCAGCCTCACCATCAACTAATCCACAGAAATAATCAGATGGAAGTTAAATGAAATTGCATTAACTCAAGATGAAAGGGAGTTCATTTGCATTTCTTCTCACTGGCCCTCGAGTGCGAACATGCAGATGCACACGCCACCCCCACACAGCCAGCAGACACAAGGTAACTTGCTGAAACAAAGCACAGTTCCTCTTACTTCCTTTATTTCCTTTGCCTTCCTCCTTGATAGTCCTAGTTATTCCTTTGAACCACCTCCACTCCGCTTCCTTCTCTTCCCCTTCTCTCCTTTGAAGAAAAGGGGCAAGACACATAATGCTCGAGAATGGATTTTTATCCTAAGAATAAACCATGAGCACAAACCATCTTTTGTTCTGTTTACATCCCTTCTCTCCTGCATTAAATCCACTCTCTTTCCATGTGCTGGGATGGGCTAGGGCCTTGTCCAGCTTCTCTGTTTTCCCTCCCTCTTGTTGGAGAGGCATGTTTGAGTGGACAGCTGTCAGTGAGGAGTGGAGTAAGACACTGCACTCAGAAATTTGTTTGCAATTGCAGGGATTTGGTTTTTCTCCTCTCCTCTGCCACCCTGAGCATGGTCCCCACTGAGACAGCCCCAGGCTTCTGCCTCTCCTGGCACATCAGCACCCTCAGGAATATCCCTGCTGTTCCTGTCACCCAATGTCCCCCAGTGACAATGCTGAGGTGAGGAACACTAACCTACACGGTTTCACACACAAGCACAAGCAGCCAGGTTGGATTTCTCACTGAAATGCCAAGAGGGAAATTGAGCCACCTAACTTACTGGCATGCTGGACCACACAAGCTGCGAGCTCACACTCTCTGCTTTTCCTCCAAAGAACGACAACAGTCCCATCACAGAGCAGCCCACAGGTCACAGCTCCCAGCAGTAGGATGGGTTCAAACCAGGCTTCACCAGTACAGAGAATTACACACAGGTCTTTCACTTTTCCTGCCAACTACAGAGACTGTAATTGCCCCAGCAGGGAAGAAGAAACAATACCTCTGAGGGATCTTGGTTTCTATTGCAACGCTTATTTACATGTTCTATTATGCAACTAATTAAACCAAAAGAAAGAGCTACCATCATTGAAACTGTGTTCTTTAAAAAAAGAAGCAGTTGCTACTGCATGTTGCAATCAGCCTCCTCCACTACAAGACCATTAAGCAAAATCTGAGTACAGCACCCTGCTCTCCCTGGGGACAAGAAGTGAAATGACTTGTTTCTGGATCCCAAAGGACTTGGGAAAGAAATAAATGCTGAATCATGCAGCCTCGCCAACACTGGGCATTCACAGAGGCAGAACAGCTGGGTCCTGCAGAGCTCTGGTTTTGAGTTTAGAGTACAGTGAGTAAAACTCTTCAAGTTTGGTACTTCAAAGCTGGGCATCCACTCGCTAGTGTCTACACTGGATAACCACACCTGTTTGCATACCCTGTTTTTCCCCTTGCCTCGAGTTCTTCCTCTGTACAACATGCCTGATCACATCCACATCTCAGTGAAAAGTCACAATAATACAGAATTGTAAGGATATGGACCATAAGGCACTGACATCACTGACAGAGCTTTTTTAAGTACCCAAAATACTGGGCTTTTTCCAAGCAGAAGGTTACATTGGGATGACTCTTTTTCAGCTCAAAAAACCACTTCTTTCTTTGACATCAGTGATTTCTCTTAAGAGACAATGACTACTGAAAATCATTATTTTTTCTGTCATCAACCCCTAGCAACTTGTTACAACAGATGTTTGCCCAGAGAGGTTGTGAAGCCTCCAGTCTTGGGGAAATCAAAACCAAACTGGGAGTGCACCTGAGCAACCTAGTCCTGCTGACCCCTCCTTTGAGCAGGAGCTTGAAGATTATCATCAAGAGGTTCCTTCCACCTTCAACTATGCCACAAATCCAATGTTGCTGTCAATTTCTAGAGCACAAAGGCACCTGAGATAAATCTTTGGAAGTGTTAATTCATCCAAAAGACAAGAATCTTCTCTGCCATCTTAACAGTGAGAGAAATCAATTTATAAGACATCGCTGTACTTAAAAGCAGCGTGTCATAACTGCACCATTTCCCCAGGAAAGTAAAACAGCTATGGGTGATGTTTCTTTTGATTATAAAACAGTCTGTATTTAAAAACACGCCATCAACAGACCAGGATTATTTGTAATATCTGGACAAAGCTGCAAACATTTATCAAATCTTTTCATTTGATGGTTTGTTCTTTGCAGGCTGGTTTGGTCACAGACCAATACTCTCCTGAAATTCACTGTCCACGGACAGTCGCAGCAGAACTCCACCCCTCTCAGTTCCCACACTGCATGGAAAGCCAAGTCTCTCTGCTTTCACTTGCACCACACTTAGGTGTCAGCAAGGGAACTCTTGGTCTCCACATACTCCAGTGCTGCTCTTTTAACACCCAGGACACTTTCTGCTGTACCAAATTTCTTCTCATAATCCAGGTAGCGTTTGAAGAAGAATTTCATCTTCTTTGGTGCCAGGCTCAGGTGTATGACCCTCTCAAAGATGTCCCTGCCAACAAAACAAAGTGATTCAAATCCCTGTGTTGGTGACAGCACTCAATACAAGCCGTGTACCCTGTCTTGTAACAAAGAGCAGAAAGTCAGGGGAAACTTTCAGGGGAAATTGCTGCGAAGTGGTGGTGCTTGAAGAAAGAGATTCCTAACAGCTGGTCAAAATCTTCTAAAAGTAGAAGTCTTCTACTTGCTTGCAGAACTCTAAGGCTGCTGGTCAACTTAAACAATGATCCAGACACTGCATTGGACCCTGCATTCATTAAGTGGATGTGGGAAATTACTTCCTTTTGGCACTTCTCAGAAAAAAAAAATCCATTTTTATGTTACAAGATACAAAGATTGATTATTAAAGATTGATCTCACCCTTCAGATACAAGGCAATCCCTGCAGAGGGACAGATGAACCTCAATTCAAGGCCTCTATTTTCTGTCATGCAGGCCACTACTTATAAAGCAGTCCCCCCCTGGCCTGTGGAACTCTGGGGTCTCCTCAGTCCCAGCAAGGATAAGCACTTCCACATACACCAGTTCTGTGAAAGAAAACATCCCTTTTGCTCTGCTCTGGGAACCCCTACACAACCTCACACTGCAGGTACCTCTGCTCTTTTCAGGTGTGCTCTGCCCCATCCCAGCCTGCTGCACCACGACTCACCGTACTTCCTTCTGGCTGCCATGCTTGATCATGATGTCCATGTAGATGGACCAAATGTCTGTTCGCTTGGGATAGCTGCTGAGGGTGCTCTCAAAGAGGGCCTTGGCATGTTCGGTGTCCCCAGAATGGAACTCCAGCTGTGCAAACCTTGAAATGACATCCACATCTAGAAAAAGTAATGACACCTTAGGGTATCACAGCAACTCTCTTTCATGTGAACAAACACAAGTGAGAATTACACAGGACAGAGATAGGCACAGAGACACCACCATCTCTACCCAGAGACAAAAGGCTCTGTTGTAAAGAGGTTCTGGACCAAGGTGGGATCAAAGTGGGAGAGAGAGAAAGGTCACAGTTCACTTCCCATTTCAGCTCTCTGCAGGAGAGAGAGGTTTATTTTTATATTCATAACGTATCATGCAGCACCCATGGGCAGCCCTACAAACCTGGGCTTAGACAAGTGAACTTTTCTAGAGGGCTGTAAAATTCAAAGCTGCCTTTGCTTTGGGTGCTTTGCTTTTGTGCGTCACAGCAAATTCTATTACAAGTGGATTTAGCAGTGACATCCAGCTTGAAAGCTCCTCTTCCCTGAGAGTCAGCTGGCTGCACTTTTCACTTATTACAAATGCTGTCACAGGCAGAGATATCAGAAAGCAGCCCACCCCCTGTCAACATTAAGGTCCACATTAAGGCTGGGGCAGAGAGAGCTTACGTTCTTTGGTGGGCAGAGCCTTGAGAGCACGCTCCAGGAGCCTGTGTGTAGCCTCAGTCTGGCCTTGCTTCAGGAGGAAAGAGGCATATTTCAGCCACACGGATTTGTCCTGACGGAAACGCTTCAGCATCGTGTGGTACAATTCTTCTGCTTGCTGGAAGGGCAGAGTTGGGTTAGATCACACAGATTTATAACAAAGCCTCGTAGCTTTAAGACTCTTATTCTTAGGCTGGGTATCTCTGAACACTTATGACACAAAAGCAAGCATCAATGCATCCTTGCCCACTGTCAATCATAACCATTAATTCCAGTTAAGAACAGGACAGGCCCAACGTCTGACAGCTGGAAGCTTACACAGCCAGCATTTGCAGTTTACTGGCACGACTGAATGGGATACATGCCAGGGACCTGCTTGCACTATCTCACCTTGTACTTCTCAGAAGTGGCATAGATGTCACACAGATGCTGGAAGACTTTCAGAGGTTCATTGTATTGAACTGCTCTCTCAAAGACCTTCATCAGTGTCTCCTCAGTACCATACATGTTCTCCAAGTTCAGCAGAGCTACCCAGACATTCAGCTTCTCCTGTTCTTCCCTTAAAGCAGATGTGAACAAGAATGGTTAGCCTTTTGCCAGTCTTCACCAGGTTTTTGCAAACTACCCTACACAGATTCACTGACTTGCAGCAGGCCTCCAGGACAAGAAAAAGGCCATACTGCTCCCTGAAACACCACTTTTGGAACAGAACACAGCAGTTGATTCACACTACAGTTTTTTATCACTGTTGTTTGCAATTAAAAAACAGAAGGATGAGTCAAGAAAGCACAACATACTTAATCATGCAGTAGAGACGATTTAAGGTACAGCCCTATGGCAAAAGCAACAGGAGTTTCACCGTTTGTTTCATGGTTTGATTTAAGGATAACATCACTGGCATCATTATGCTCTTCCAAACACTTCCGACTGCCCAGAAGAACGTCTGCACTCAGGGATACCTTCGGGAGTTCCTGCACTCATGACCTGCAGCAGGTCAGCTGTGGGCCAGTGGTGGTGACTCAGGCCAGACCTTCAAAGGGCCAGGGGACAGTTGCTACCATTTAATCCTTCCGAGCTCACTGAAAGAGACTCTGCCACTCCACACACACAGACATACACTGACACTACCTGTGTTCTTCCACTACAACTACCCCATGATGATTTATACTTTTGGGCAAAGAAAAGCAGAGCCCCATTATTACCTGAAACTGATTGTTTTAAGTGCTCTCTCTGCCACAGCTCTGGCCTTCTCAATCTCTGTAGCCTGGAGGTGGAAAGCCATGTACTGCAGCCAGAGGATGGAGCTGTTGGGACTGCCCAGCACCAGGCGGTCGAAGTCATCTGCTGACTGGGGCTGACGACTCGGGTCCATTAGAGCTGCCTCTACTCTGCAAAGCTCCTTCTCCTTCTTCTGCTTCTCCAGCTCCTTCTCCTTCTTTGTTTGTTTCTTTAGCTGAAAGAGCAAAATAGGAGGACTCAGGAAGGGCAGGCACTTTATGGGGAAATAGGCAAGTCCAGCTAAAGCACAGCCAGACCTCAGTACATCCAAGGCTAAACAGTTTCCACAGGAAGAGATGAGGCCAACTGTTAAAGAGAGGATAAAAATGATACACATGCCCCATCCCTTCTTACGCAGTTCACACCTCAAAGAAGAGCAGCAGTACCTGAAATCCCTTTTTTTTAAACGAAATACATTGAGGAACCGAACACTTGGCTACTCTTGCATCCCAAGTGCACGATCCACACTTTGCCCTTCTCTCTTATTCTTCCATCTTTACCTTTCAGGCTAGTACTCATCACCACCCTCCTTCACTCTCTAAAAATCCAACACAATTTCTCCCCATGTACAGCTGGTGCATGTTGCTGGATCACTAAAGTGACTCTGGTCTTAATTTGGAACCAACAGTGCCATAGTTCTCTGCCTTGTTACCTTGGGCAATAAAGCATCAGCCATGCATTGCCTTTACAGAGGTGAGTTTTGAGGGACAGGGGAAATCCTGAAGAGCAAACATGAAAGGAGTTCATGAGCTTGTTTCTGATTTTGCTGAATTGCTCTCACTGGAAAACCCTTCTAAAGGTTATAGCATAAAAGAAGACTGTTTTTTGGTGTTTTTATAAATAAGAGGACTGTAACTTGAAAGGTTTTTCATCTCCAGGTTTTTCTGTAAATTTACAACACTCAGGAAAGCAAAAAACAGAGCTGACATTTAAAAAAAAAATGTTATGATCATGAAAACATTTGTTTGACTCTGCATACTTATTTTTTTAACAGGTAAACATGAGAAACCCTATTTTTCATGCAACCATGCTAAAATTGGGCCTTTTCTCCTCTGCTTCAGAGATATCTGCTGTGTTCAGAATAGCTGAACAAGTTCTGTGTCAGCTGTCAAAGATGTTCCCTTGGGTTAAAAGGCTTTGCTACAGGGCAGACAGACATGCAAATACCAAAACATCACATTACAGCTACTGTGTGGTGTCTCCTGTGCAGACAACACAATTACAAAGTACCTTGGACTGCATATCCTCCTCCTCCTCACTCTCTGAGCTCTCTTCTTTCTGATCCAGCACAGGTATATCCACTGCATTGTCTTCATCCCAGGTGAAGCCCATGGAAACTTGCAGCCTGGGAGCTTCACCAGGCTTCCTCACCTGTTTGGAGGAAGACAGAAAATGCCCTGGGTTTTAATTGTAAATTTTTGAACTGAGATCAGACAACTGCTCTTTGCTTGTGGCATCTCTCCATTCAGTACTATCGACTTCTTGTACTTGCAAACAGCCCATCTACAAAAACATTAACTCTGTGACCAGCTTTGCTGTAATTTAAATTCCATCCACCTCAAGCCATTTTCAGATGACACAAATACCAGCCTGTGTCACTCCTATCTGCAGCAGTAACACTTACTGTCTTTCAAGTCAAACTGACACATATCAACAGGGCTAGAAAGCCATTTCAGACTCAGGTTCTCCTCCAAACTTCTCACCTTAGATTTCTTTTCAGCTGCCTCTTCCTCCTGGTCATCGTCATCCTCCTCACGGTAATACACCTCAATTCCACTGTCATTTTCCTCTGCTGGGCAGATCTTCCTCTTCTTTGGCTTTGCCTCCTGCAACAAGTGGAAATGAGTGGATGGTGGAGGGCAACAACTGTGACGATCTTAAAGGCAATTCTGATCACAAAGTAAAGAGCCTGGCAGCAGAGAGAGGGCAATGCTGTGGGACAGCATCCCCCACTACTCTCTCAGCTAACAGAGACAGTGGAGAATAAACCCACACTCACCTACAGAGGGTGCAGAGACCAAAGGGACAGGGAACACAACTGGGCTGTTATCTCAGGTAGATCCCACCCAAAAGGAATAGTTTTTGATCTTTGTAATCCCCAATGCAATTTAATCTTTTTTTTTTTACCTCGTTTGTATAATTTCTCAGCCTCATCCTTCTGGTCTGAGACTGGGATCTTTCTGGTCCCTTCAGTATTTGAACCATCAAAGTCCTTTAGCATGTCCTGTGCAATCACACCCATACCTGACCACTTTCAGAATTTCCTCTTCTCCTTTTTGTCTTCAGCTTAGGCTCTTCTCTTTTTTCTTCATCATCTGGCTCTTTTTTCTCTTCCTCTGCACCATATTGTGGTAGGCCTAGGGATTCAGGCAAGACACTTGGCATCCCAGTGTCCTCAGGCAGGAGAGAGAGCTCAATATGTTTTTCTCTTCTATTTACACTGTGGTGCATCGCCAGGAGTAGTGTGACAGAATAATAAGAAAAAAATCAGAGCATTTACAATGACTGCAAGGATCTGAACTTCTTTCAAACTTTCCTGTCTTTTATCCTCCCTCTTTCCAGCCTCCCCTCCTCCATCCTCTCCTTTCTACTAATTCATAGTCCCTTTTAAAGAACATTGAACCTACCCAAGCACTTTGGCAGTGAGCAGTTTTCCCTCAGGCAGGTACTTTTCATATAAGGAGTGTTTCTGTACAAAGTATGGGGAAACATTCTGGAACAGGATTCGACCCAGGAGAGAAGTGGACAAGCTGAGAAGAGGAAGAAAACCAAATATAAGTATTCTACAGCAGGGGGAAAGAAAAATAAAGTGCACTTCTATAAAGTGTCTCACTAACTTTCTCTACTTCAATTTCATATGTTAAAGACAGTATCCATGACATCTTGATTCCCAGGAGGAAATTCATTTTGCAACCTCAAATTATGCCAGAGGCCATCCCCAAATGAGATTCCATAATCGTACATTCAAAATAAATTCTCCAAGACACATCATTTGCCAGAATAATTTTCTTAGGCTACTCACCCAAAGAATACACCTGATGGAGTAATCGATTTGACATAGCCTCTCACTAGCTGGCCTTTTTTAACATCCTTAATACTCACTATTTCAATATCCTCCACTTTGCTGTTCACCTTCGGATTTAGCCTAAAAGAAAAGAGAGGTTAGAAGTTAAAGTACTCATCTGAATAATCCCCATTCTGCTCTGGATAGCAGAAAATAGATCAGTATTAACAACAGCTAGTACTCTCTGGAAAACATATTGGATCAAAGACACCCTTCAGTTTATTCAAATGTACTAATGGACTACCTGCATCTCTGCCAAACTCTACATAGCATTAGGGAATACATATGCTGCTGCAAACAAAGCCAAACACATCAGCCTTCTCTGACACTAAGAAAATGGGGAGAGTAAAATGCTGTCTGAAATTTTGCACAGCATTTGCTTGGTGTTTCCCCCATTTATTTCTAAGATACTTAATTCCACACTTTTGTTCCATAAGGAAGACAAAGCAAGCGGCTCAGCTTTAAGAGACATTTAGGGCCAAGTCTATTATTTAATCAAAACTGTTAAAATGCAGCTGAACATTGAAACAATGTTTGTATTGCAAATTCAATGGTAGAACTCTCCCTTTCTTCCCAAATGAACAAACAAAAAAAGAAAACGTAGACCTAGAAACTATGACAAACAGAAATGAAATCTGAACCCACTTGAGCAGCTTTATGTTAAGTGTCAGACCCTTCAGTGTTTGTTGATACACAGGAAAAAACCTTGCTGAAGTAGGAATGAGTACCACCCCTTACAAAAAAAAGCATTCCTTGTTCTTTTAACATGTCTCACTGATCTTCCCAAACAAACTGTATTTCAGGATCATTTTTTTCACTAGTAGGAGATCAACAGACTACAGGGATGACACATACCGGGACTGCCGGAGAGATAGCTGGATTTTACCATTCTCATTGGAGAGGATGTAACACCTGCACGGCAGAGCATGGGGAGAAAATAGAAAGCTTTTTTACACACTAAAAAAAAGCCACAAGTAGGAAATAGATATTTACACTAGCAGGAAAAGAAACAAAGCACTCTGTTCCTCGGAGCACTTTCTGTCTAATACAAACCAGCATAACACAATAGTTCATAAAACTAGATAAAGGACCTTTGAAACATGTCTACTTGATTTACCCAGTCTCTACTGCCAGTACAAAAGAGTTAAAGATCACCTGAAATCACTTGGCCTGTTGCACTCTCCAACATTCCCAACAAGTATGTGAAGCAGGGAAATGCAATTGCTTGTGCATTACAAATGTAAAACCAACTCAATCGCTAAACAGCCCACAGAACCACTGCACAGCTGGGATACCTGGCCACCCTTAGCCCCACCAGCACCTTAGCTAACAGAGTAGCTACTCTCAAAAAGACAGTCCATGAAGACAGCTGAAAAGGGGCTTCTTCATAAACAGAAAATACAAGACCTTCACCCAAACATATATAAGGGAAGTCAGCATCACTTCTTAGCCACAGACTGACCTTACAGTCTGGCACTATCTCATGGCGGTGAAAAGCCTGCCACTGAAGGAGGATATAGAATTCTAAGCCTTGCAGCTTGAGGGAACAAGGAGGACAATTACTGACCTGACAATCTTGCCAACTTTGAACTTCCCCAGAGGGTCCTCTGTGTAAGTATCACTCAGGTGAAAGATGCTGACTTTGCCAGTCTTCCCACCTGGCAGTGCAATGGTCAAACCAATGTGTGGAGTCACCTTTGTTATCATGCCTACAGAGATGGTGTCCTGCTCCAGTGACTGAATTCCTGGAAAAGATGAAGGAGGGAAAGGGCTTCGTAATACTTGAAAACATGAAGCAACAGAGGTAGTAAGTTAGTGTAGCTGATTTTAGTTGCCTAGTCACATATTAAATGCACAAACTTTTGGTAAGGTGCAGTCTATGCCATCTCTGTTCACAGTAATGTTTGCCTTGGTAGCCCAGACAAGGTCCCTTAGTTGCATAATTCCAAGATCCAGAATAACTGACAAATGTTGATAAATGTACCATCTCATGTCTAAGATTAGAAGGAAATATATTCAGAAGGGCTCTGAGAAGGGCTTCAGGCTGAGACACTAGCAAAGTGATTCTTTATTCTAGAGGTCTGACCTCCCTTGTCTTAGATGCTGCTACATCTGGGTCAGGGTCCTGGGGGTTAGTCCTGTTCTACAGCTTGGCTCTGGAGTGTAACATCTTCACCTGAGGGGTCAGTGCAGGCCCAACTCTGTGTAAAGCATCACATGTGGTGGGGTCCTGCTGTTAAGGCTCCACAATACCTGTGAGTGACAAGCAGAGGTTTGTTTCAGTGGCATCTGTTCCAGTCACTGTAGCTGATATTGCCTGGCCATTTTTAAAGCTCTTTTCTGGATGTTTTAAGACCTGAAATAGAAGACACATTTCCACTTATTTCCAGAAAAGGAGCTTTGCACAGCTCTGACTAGTGTTTCCCCTACGAAAACATCCTTTACACATCCTATAAACACCTTTGATGTGCAGTTGGCTGATAGCTCAGCACTGCTTCAATGGCTTGCCAAACTAGCTACAGGCACAGTACTTGCTTGTCAGCAAGGGGCAGCAATACCTAAAGGGCAGAGCACTGGGTTATGAGTTCACACAGATGACAGAAGTGTCTGCAGTCATTACTTGTGGCCATGTGGGTGGAAAAAAAAAAAAGTCTGTGTAGCTCAGCAGTAACAGCCTCTTACCTTGGTGTTCAGAGACAGCAGCAGGTGAGGAACTCTTCCTCGAATGTCGGGGCCAACTTCTACCTCCAGCCAGTTTTTGAGCATGTTATACTAAAAGGACACCAAATAACCAGAGAAGACAGCATGACACCTTGGGGGAAAACAAAAATCTTCCCTGGCAGAATTTTTTCATTAAGTTTTAAAGCTAAAAATAATTATTTTTATAATTATTTTTTATAATTATTTATATATAATAGAAATGTTTTTTATAATTATTTATAATTGAAAAATAATTAGAAATAAAGCCTTGACGTTTGCACCAAGCAAAATGGTGGTTTGGATCCTATTCTTACAAGCATAACACTGCTGTGGTTCACAGGCAAGTGCACACAGGGGACAGCAGCAAGCGTACTTTGGGCTGGTGGCACATTCAAAGGCCATTTCACTAGAACCTGCTGGCAACAAACAGGCCTGTCAAAGAGGACAAGTCAGTCTGACTCCATCAAATACAGAAATTTTTTGTTTCCTTCCCCTACTTTCCCTGTAAGACACTGCAGTTGCCATGGGCCACTCTCACAGTTAATGAAGACCATAGTCTTCAGTATTTAGGTCTGAGCTAAGGCCCCCTGAACTCACCCCCACTTGCTGCCTCCCCCAGCACACTTCCTAAGAAGACTCTGACCTCACCTTCTTTACAAAACAGGTGACTGTCTGTCCAACATTGTACAGTCCGAGTTTCTTGAGGGAACTGTCTTCTTTAAGGTTCAGCATTGCTGTGAATTCCCCTTCTTTTTCACTGTTTGCAAAAGAAGAAAGAGGACATTAGTAAAACAGCTTTGGTCCTAATGATAAAGATGGAAGTTAGAAACCCAGGGGAATGTGGTGAGCTAATACTACTGTGACAATGTCCCCAACTGCATTTTTCTGAAAGGAATTAATTCTTCCCTGATCATAAGGGGGAATCTTTCTGACATGAATAGACACAACAGAGTCCAGATTGGCAGAACCTGAAGCCAAAAGGACATTCAAAGGAAATTATGTGCCAGGAGAGCACTGTGATGTTTAACACAGCTACAGGACCCAAGTTAATGTGGAAAAGAGAGTAAGAGGTCTTGCCTCATGGCATACATGTGGAGGTCCTTGCTCATGGCCAGCTCCTTCACAAGTGGGACATACAGGGGACAGGACATCCAAGGATACAAGGTCTGTAAAGGATGTGCAGACAGCACAGAGGCCAACACCTACCTTGGTCGAATGCTGAGCTCTGGAATGGATTGTGTGAAGTGTGGATGGGTAATAGGCAGGTACCTAAATAAGAGGAAAAGGATCAAAGTTTCTCATGATCTCCTCAGGCCCCAATCATCCACATTTAATCCCTCTGCACTGGCAAAAAAACCCCAGGTGCAAGCCCTCTAAAACTACCAGAGCCTTCCAGTTCCAGTTCTTCCTATTACTATTTCAGTGGCAATTTAGGTAACCGAAATACCCCAGCAAATTTAGTCCCTGGAGGCTGTATTTAGGGCTTCCACTGGATCTTAATAGTTTAGACATCTTTTTTTCTTGCAATCTATACTCAAGATAAATACAGTGACACAGGTAGAAAAAGAATTCACTGAAAGCTGGATCTGGGATAGAATGTAACAACAGATTTCCTCAGGCCTCAACTACTCCAGCAAAGGCAGCTGTAACAGCACCTGTTGACAGAAGATGTCCTAGTTGACCTGCATTGAAACACAAACTGCTTCACCCTTTGCATTCCCCCAGAAGCAATACCATGTACAAGTCTCCCCACCTGTGAGTATTCACATCTCTGCCTCCAATGACTCGAGCAGTCACTTTCTGTCCAGCTTTCAGAGTAGAAGTTGGAAAAGAGCCTAGGGGCACTTCATCCAGAATCCGGGAGGCATGGATTGAACCTGTCAGCTTGTCATCGATAGCCACAGTGACGTGGGTTGGTTTGACGGATTTAACGGTACCAGTAACAACATCCCCCGGGGACAGCGAGTGTTTCACGGCAGGAAGCATCTCCTCTAATGCCGTCTCCGATTCGTTCCTCACCCTTACAAAAACATTCTTCTTGGCTGGGCCTTGTACTGCTGGCAAGACCCCGTGGTCATTCTCCTTCACTGCTTTTAAGGTTATAGAGATTGTCTGTCCCACCCCCAGTTTCTCCGAGTCGAAGCGGAAGGTGTCGTTGAAGTGGCAGGCGATAGGGACAGCTGCCAGCTGGCCTGTTTCCAGCAGAGACACGATGGCAAAGTGCTCTGTGATGTGCTGCACCACCGCAGAGTGCTGGGAGTTCTCTCGGAGCCGCTAGACGGAAATGGACAGACAGAGTGACTCCTCCTGCTGAGATTTTGATTTCCTCTACTCTACCTCCCACCGTTCTAAAAAACGAAAGAGCCCCCCCTTGAAATTTATTAATCACCTACAGTTTGCCACACAAGCAGAAACATACAAACCCAAAAACAGAACACACACTCACTCGCTTGGGTCTTTGCTTTAACAGTTCTTCCCGAAGAGAAACATAGACCTCGGATGTGAGGGCATTCACATGAAGAACAATGGCCTTCCTTTTCTCACCAGGAGCAATATTTTTGTCTACAAATGAGAATAAAGAGATTATGTCCTGATGACAGTGAAGAATTCTGAGCAACTGTGATAGTGGTACATGACAAAAGGTTTAATTCCTGAAGGCCAAAGAGTGCTTAATTACTATTGTATCTGAGGGAAATTAGTAATAAACATATAATAAGTCTCTTTAGGAACAGATTCTTATAACATTAATAGCAATGAGAAAGAGAGCTTTTTATTTGGAAAAAAGTTTAATGCTTTCTTGAGTCCTTTACTAAGTTGATCTATGAAGATACAACTCTTAAATAATGAAGACAAGGCCGACTAAAAACAAAGTCAAGATAATATAGGTTTTGAAAAAGATTTTCCTAACATTTGCTCAAAACTATCATCAGTCTATCTGTTGCTAAGGGAAAAAAAAGAAACTCTTCTGACACAGAAGTGCTAGGGTTATTACTTCTGCTGAAGTCAGAGGTTTATCTTGCTTTCATTATTTCAGCAAGTACGTGTTTGCACAATATGACACCCTTCTTTAATTTTTGAATTGGAAAATACTGAAATTACAGTCCTGTTTTAAAGTCATTGATTTTTCAAGAAAAATTGACAGCAATTTCAGATAGATATTCCTTGGAGTATGCTCTTTCTAAAGGAAGAAGGAAAAAACCAAGAAAGCTGGAGCTTGTATTAATACTTGTCTATATACAGTATGGTTCAACTAAGGATCTCTGGGCACAAACTAGATGCCCAAAATACGAGACAGGATTAACAGAGGCACAGGGAAGTTTGTACTATATTTTCTGAATCACATAAATGGGCCAGCAAGACATTGGGAAATTTAACTACTCTTCAAGGCCATCCCTACTCTGACCAGACTTCTCCCTGTTAGTTCCTCATCAGCAGAATTCATTTTGGGAGAGGTTTCAAAGCAGAAGGCTGAAAACCAACACAAGCAAAGGAAAGACCCTCACCTCCCAAATGGTAGTGGGTGGCAGTTACAGTCAAGCCTGTGACAGAGCTGCCACTGAATAGTGCTGAGCCATCCTCCCTCACGTCCTGCACGACCAGATGCACTCTCTTCCCAGGCACCAACTCACAAATGCTGGGGTCCCCTAAATAAAGGAAAGAAAAAGTGGGAAGTCAGTATTGCTTATGTTGTTTCTTTGCAAAACAAAGACAAGGCTTTGCATTTACTCAGTGGTACATGAAGCATTCATCTGCCTTCATAAGGGAAAACAAAGCCTAGGCTCCTGAATTTGGAGAAATACAAAGTAAATTCTGAGAGTTAAACAAAGTAGAAACACTTTTGTGACACTAAGGACCTAATAATTTTGGCGAGAATATTTTCCAATCTTACAGGAACACTGGCACCCAGCATTGCATATGGAAAAAAGTGAAAGCAAAATAGATTAACACTAGAAGCACAAAACAGACCTGTCACTTCACAATTACAGGAAACAAACATTAAAAAGTACTGGATATAAGAAGAATCTTAAAAAGACAAAGTCAGAATTTGATAAAAGCACTAGAAAAACAGCATGTGAGAAAACCCCTGCTGGAGGACCTGTAATGCATGTAGGCAAATCTATTTGAACAAACTCATCCTCATGGGAGTACTGCGTTTGGGTTATCACAAGCACTTTACCCAAAAATCAATGCAAGAGGCTTAGCAGACTTCAATGAAAGCAGTTTCTTTGGCTTGTTCCAGCTGTACTTACAAAAAGCCTCTTGTCAATGGAAGGCACTGCACACACATCCTTTCTCTAACAAGCTACTTTGGGAAGTGAAGTCTTTGCTTGAACTGAACTTCCTTTCACTTAAATGTTTTTCTCTTCTTGTTCCTTTAGAACGCCTTTATTTTTTTTTGGCCCTGATACCCTTTAGCAGAACATTTACAATCTTTTACCTCTTCTCAACAAGTCCCTGATTTCTTTCAGCTCCTTGAAATATTGATTCAGGAGGGCAAAGCTCTCTGCAGCAGAATCCCCTGAGCTGCACTCAGACACCTTCAGATTGAGGAGCACACGCTGCTTCTCCTCATCAGTGCTCATCACCTTTGCAATCACAGTCTGTCCAACCACAAAGTGGTCCTTGGTGTCTGTCACAAACTTGTCACTCATGCTCTGTGCAAAGGAAACAGAGGGCAAGGTTACTGAGCACAGCTGGTACTGATCAACCACCCACAGAGCTGTTCAGAAGGGTTTGAGTTAAGACTTCATGAAAATGCATAAGAGAAATTAACAAAGACTAAGAGAAACCCATCAATTAAAATTAACTACTGAGGTCACATGAAATCCTTGTTGAAGCTTAAGCTCACCTGAATGAAGTGCTTAATTTCTTTTTGGAAGTGGTTTAAAAGGCAAACCAAAACCCTTTTACCCTGCAGCAGGAAGCTGTGCAAATGCAGGGCCTGCAGCCCAGTTGTTCCCTCCCTGTTATTGTACCTTTGCTAAAACCATGTTTCAAGCAGCCTGATCACACACATGCTGCTTACTGAAGTGGAGGCATCGCTTACCACTTTAGGTGCCAGTCCTGTCACACCAAAAGGGAACTCCACAAACACTCCAAAGGGCATCACATTCCTCACATAACCAGTCAACAGCATGTCAGGCTGGATTTCAGAGAAGCTTCTCACAACTTGCTCCTCCTGTACAGCAGAAATCACTGCAGACTTTCTGCTCAAGATCTGAACAACCAGTTAAGAAAAATGGGAAAAGATGAATGAAAGGAGCACAATGCCAAGCAAATCTCTCAGTGCTGCTAATCACTGGGCTAAAGCACTTGCTGCAAGTTAGAGTATAGGAGCTCTAAATGCTGTAATTCTAATTTCTGTCTTGATCTTCCTACACAAAGTTAGCAACTCATGTCTCTTAAAGTGCTCAGCATTAAAGATGCATGCTTCACAGTAGCAGAAATATCAACTTCCTAACAATTCAGTTCAGATTTTTGATATAAAAGCAGCAAAAATTTCCCTAAGGTTGTGATATGAGTAACAGCTCAGAAGCTGGTTGGGAAAACAAGTCAGGTTACAATCTCGTTCTGAAGAGATTCTAGTCCCAGCTGAGCCTCACTTCTAGCACAAGTTGTAATGACTCTCTGAAGTATCCCTAGCTTGACAGGCACTTCCACTTCACTAACTAGTCTATCTTCTCTTTTGCAGATACTCTGGATTCCTGAGAGATACCTCCTTCCTCAGGCTTTGTTTGCCTGGTTGAGGTGGCAAAGGATACAATGTGCTCTCCCTTGTCACTTAGATACATAACTCTGGGCAGGACATCTCCCTCTTGAAGACAGTGCCACAGGAGCTTGGAGGTAGCAACAAAGTCAGACAGGTGCAGCGTGGGGATCCAGGCTACCACATTGTCTTCATCTTCTAAGATGGAAACTTCTAACCCATTATCTTTCTTCTTCAAGATTTTCACATCAACTATCTGAAAAGAGAGCAAGTACAGTGATATAAATTCCATGGGTTTTTGAAGTCATCTCTTTTGATGCACAGGGTACCAAATGATGTGCTGCAGGGGATCTGATGTTGCCTCCCAGCAATACATGAAAAACTCTCACATCAACAGGGCTGAGCTTAAAAATCATGCCAACACAGAAGGTAAAATAAAAACTATTTCTCAGCTCCCAGAGAAATAAAGAGCTGGAAACATTCTCTTGGTTGTGACTTTTCATTTGAAAGGCGAAGGGAATAATTTAATCAAGATTAGAACTGTCTTGTTCCTGCATTAGCAAGATCTGCAGGGAGTTGGAAACTGTTCATTGCACAAACAGGGAAACATTTCAAAACATTTCTCTAAAGCTGTCTTTTTCGAGGGAGCAGCTTTTGGAGCAAGAAAATCAGCAGCATCCAGAAAATAAAATAAGAGGACTCCACCTAGGAGTAGGAGCACTAATTGGTACCTCCAGAAGGACTCTCCTGGGACTCCTTCATCCTGACCTCTGAAAACAGATCCAGGAGGCCAACCACACAGTAAGAAATGCACATTTAATGCTAGTTCCTGACCACTGTCAGCTTTCTTGAAGCAAAATTGTTCAAAGTGATACCAAATCATATGGAAAATGAGTAGGAAAAGGCTAAAAAGGAATCAGCCATTGAATCCAATACCTCTCCTATTTGATATTTCACTTCCTGTTTCTCCTTTGGAGTACATTTCCATTTGTCCTCAGGGCCAGGCTTGCTTGATAATCTGAAGGACAACAAGAGTCTTTCCTGCTGAGGTTCACATTTTAAGACCATTACTTTAAGAACCTGCAGAAAAAAAAAAATAAAACAAAAGTTAAATTCAGCCAACCCTCCTCCTCAGTGTGCTACCATCTACAAAACAAGACAAGGACATACATACACAGTACATTTTTCTCTCACACCTGAGGATAGCAGGCCAGTGACTAGAGCTTAACACATTCAACCACAGACAAATGTCATTCTGATCACACAGATGGAAAACAGAAGTACATAATCATTAAATGACCTTGTAAAAGTATGTAGCAGCAGAGTTGAGAACAAAATCCAGATCTCCAGACCTGCAGTCAGAAATTTTGACTAGAAAATTACCTTTCTCCTTAGCCAGCCAAAAATTAACAGGATTAAAGACAAAGAAAAGCACCAGAAAAAGTAATGAAGAGGGCTGAGATCTCTGTAAGTCTGCCCATAACAAAGACCAGAACTTGGTGAATGACACAGTTCCTTAAGTGCCTGTAATTGAAACCAACAGGATAACCAGAGTAACACCGAGGCAGAAAAACATCATCCTTATGATTCTGTAGGTAAGAGTTTTAACTTCCTTAGGAGAAACAGCAGCCTTGAACCCCAGACTTCTACTGAGATCTAAGTCACATACCACGTTGCCTCTTGCAGAACAGAGAGAACCTAGAAAAAAAGGCAAGTCTGACATACCCAAGGAAGAGCTGCCCTTTTTACAGCCTACCCTGTTTAAATGGAGCAAAACTAAGTAATAAAGTGAAAGGACATAAACATCTCCTGGTGTAGCTGGTTTCTCAAGGGAAAATCCACACTGAAGCCAACTCAACTGCAGATTTCTCTTTTGCATTCAAACACATGGCACAACAGAGGTACATTATTTACCTGGCCTTCATAGAAGACTTTATCTGGACAAGATATGGGATCTGAGCCCAGTTCATTCTTGGGTACCAGACCTTTGACATCATTGTAGAACTTCACAATGCAGCCAAATTCCCTTGCACACACTACAAAGCCATGTGTCATCAGGCCTGGCTTTGCATCTTCATAACTGGAGAGGACTGGAAGCTTTGATTGGACAAGACTTTTCTTTAGAGTAAGGATCAGCTTCTTTCCTCCAGGATTGCACTCAAGGACCTACAAGAATGGAGTATAAAGAAGTTCAAAAAGCATGTCTGCTCTTGCCTGATCAATCCAGCTGCTAAATACTCAGAAGAGTGTAAAGCAGCTGAAGACCCTATCTGGCAGCTCTCACCCGACACTTGACTTCATCTCCTATGTTGTACTTCTTCTCAGGCTGCTTCAGGATCACATCAGAGAGATGGAGGGATGGCACAAGTCCTCTAATCCCATCAGCCACTTTCACCTGCATCCCAATGGGTTTTAGAGAGAGCACTTTGCCCTAGAACCCAAAATAGGGGAAAGAATTGGTAAATTCAGCATGAAAAACAGCCTGTGTTCAGGTAGGAAACAGCCTACCTGACTGACCCTATGACACCTACGATCACCAAATCTAAATACACTCAAAAAAAAAAAAATCTTAGACCAACCTACAGTCCACCCAACTAATCTGACCCTTTAACTTTTATATACTTCATAAGGTTGTCGTACAGCCTCTTTTGTTTAAGCATAGACTACTTCTGCAAAATCCCTATTGGTGCCAGCAAGCTAGAATTGTTTCCAGAGACGTATCCAATACAGCCACAACTCAGACACAGTAACAATCATAATGAGTAACTTTCTGCCCATCAGGTCATTGTGATGGTTCATACATGAACTTTTACTTTGACTGCAAGGCAAGTTTTAGTTTCTTTCACTCAAATGTAAAAATGTATTCATGGCCACAAATAAATGACTGACTGTAGATAAAATTTGATTGCTTTCGCCACATCATGAATAAAAACATGAACAAAATGGGAAGAGTACTGCATTCCATTAATCAAGTCCTGCACGGCAAGGTTTTTCTCATTTTCATCTCACTAGTCTGGATCAGAAGTTGGACATACATATTAGGCAGAAGAAGTGCACATTGGCAAGATCACTGTTTTAAGCATAACGTGCCTGAGTCTTTCAGAAGCTCACCTGCACCACATCACCCGTGTGGATATCCTGGTATTGCAGAAACCGTGCTTCAATAATCTGACTGGGGAAGAGACACGAAGAGAAGACCAGTCAGTCATCTTGAAGGAAATCCAGGATAAGATGAGACAGTCCCATATCTGACTTGTCCCAAATATCCGTTATTCCACACACTCCCCACAGTGTTCTACAACTCGAGAGCTGTGTTTTACTCCAACTGACCTATCTCCCAAAACAGCTCTTGGGACATAAAGTTCAGGGAGGTTCACCAGGCTCCATTTCAGGTGACAGTTACATAGTTATGGCCCCATGAAAGGAGAACCCATCATCTGCTTTGCTTAAAGCCACAAAGTTGGAAGAACTAAGAGGGAGTTTATAATACAAATGAGCTGGAAGATCAAGGCTCCATTTCCTGCTGAACCATGGTCTTCTGACACAATCGTGGCAGAATTTAGCCTCCTTGTGCCTCAGCTCACCAACAATATTGATGGTGTCCCAATTCCAGACAACCTGATGTGCCACAACATAGATACAAGTCAAAACCCCCAAATGGCAAGTCCAGCAAGGCAGTGCAATATTTTCCACTCTCAAACACCCTTCTAATTCTTCAACCAGTTTTCTGGAAGAGTCTATCATACTCACTGCTTCAGAGATACAACACACATCTCATCCATCAGGCTGTAGTCTATGATCCGACATTTATGTTTGCAACCTTCCTTAAACGCCCCAGGTTTAAAGGATTTTCTGGTTTTTGAAAGGTGTTTCAACTAGAAAAAAAAGGAATTACAAGTGAGAGTTTGGAAAGTGGAAGAACTGATATGGGCCTTAGGTTGAAGTGGTAGCATCTGAAAAATCTGTTCCTCTAACATTCTCTTTGTGCAGGTTTGACCAGCTCTTCCACAACAACCCTCCTACATTTCAATTCAAACAAGGGGATGTATCATTTGACAAACATCCCCCACGCTGTCTTAATTTTATTATATTTTATTTGTCTCAAAAAGAGGATAAAGGCAAAAAATAAAACCCTCTCCGAGCCCCTCTTTCCCAGCAAGCTAAGACAGATACAGAGGACTTGCCCCACCAGCCTGGTACTTACCCGTGCAAATGCAAGAGTGCCATCATCAAGCTCAAAGACAGCCCCAAACTGCTTGTAGAAGGCTTTCACCGTGGCCTCCTCCAGCACTGCCCCCATGCGCTGGCCGGGGAGCTGGCGTGGGGCTCCCCCAGGGTGCAGGAAGGGCGGGCGCAGCGTCAGCCGCACCGCCCTCGACGTGGGGTGTACAGACAGCACACAGGCCTTCACCTGGGAACACGGGGTGCTCATTAAACAAAAGAGGACAAAGGCACATCACCCATGCTTGTAGACATTCTGCTTGGTACCTGAACTCTCTGTCCACGTACAAGCATTTTTCAGTATTGCTACTAAGACATCACTCTGGTTCTAACAGCTTCACCAAGGAGGGATTTTTGCTTTTGTCTGTTGTTTACAGACTAAGCTGGTATCAATGCAGGCAGGGGAACACGTCCACACAAGTCATGTTTCTAACCCTTGGATATATCTCAGGCTTCCCAAGTAAGTCTTCCAGGAATGGCTTTGCTCTTTACAGCTTTAAAACAGCCACAATAGTAGCTCAAGTAAAGGATGTGAAAGAAAGATATCAGCCTTAAGATTTCAGAGACAATTCCACAGAAATGTTAGAGAAGATAAGAGATGTAAGCAACGTAACAACTCCAGGCATCCTCCACCCTCCTTACCACTTGATCTGGAGAATAGCTCATGGATTTCTCTGGGTCCATGTGCATGAAATCCACAATGCCAGTGAAGTAAGACAGAAATGTCAGTTTCATCCCAAGTGGAGCCACCTAGGAAGGGGAACAAAAAGATGCCAAAAAAATTTTTGGACTCAGTTTTCATGCAGCACAGAGAGCAATTCACACGTTTCAAAAAATGGCACTGTCAGTGTTAATCAACAAGCACATCACAAGAGACAGAAAAACTGCTAACAGTTCTGAACTGCACATTGTGTTGAAAAAACAACCCTTTAGTTTTTTGATAATGCTTTGTGTACTCTGAAGACTACTGCTATCCTGTTGAATACTTTACCAGTAAAGGCCAGAAAACACAAAATGAATCCTGTTTTGATTCAGACTCCATCACCAGCTTCAGGCTGAACCCTTTAACTCAGGGCATCACAACCAGAACTGAGACCAGACATCAGGTGAATGTGGTGGTGTCTAGCAGATTATGTATGCTACTGCTGAGTAATTGAGACCAAGCAGAAATTTTCCAGGGCATAAACTCCCATCTCTGCTTCACCTGTCTCCTGCCTTCAACAAGGCTCAAAAGAAACCAATCCAGCAAAAGAAACCCAAACCAGAGCTTACCTTCTGCACTCGAGCTTTCACCACCAGCCCTGGCAATAAATTAGAGAGTGCCCAGTTCTGTCGCTCTGAGGCAACGGATGCAGCCACCTCTGATCGGTCAATGGACAAACAGACAACCCTGCCTTCATTCTTCACTTCCACAATGAGGCAGTTCAGGTTCTGGCCTATTTTCAAGTCAGGCCCTACAAAAACAAGTCACAGCATAAAACCTCTGCCAGGAACACTGAGGATTTCCTTCCACTCTTTCCAACCCTTTTACATAGTTCCCTCTGAATCTAAGTGAAGTTTACTGCCAGCAGGGCTTGGAACACAGTCTGTCAGATCACAGGCTGAAACACAAAGGCTTGTGGCAGACCAGCCACAAAACTGCTGTTTGCAGTAACCTGCAAAGACTCCACCTTGACCCAATCCCACCAAAGTGCACTAACACCACAGATATAATAAACTTTAATCCCTGTCATTCTCCACCTCCATTTTAACCCAGCAGATCCTCCTGCACTACTTCTTACCTTTCTTGACTGCTTTGATGTAATTTTTGGCTTTCTGATGAGGCAGGAAAGCATGAGTCCCAGTGACACCAATATCTATGAGGTAGCCATGGTCTTCCACACTCAGTACAGAGCCAGAGAGTAGCTGTTGGGAGGGAAGCATTGCAACTCAGTAATGTAATGAAACAGCTGGGTCTTCAAAGAATGAACACATGGTAAGAGATTCCACACCCAAGTACTCACTTGTTTAGTATGGACAGAGAACTGAGCTTTTCAGAGCAGTAGCAAGAACACTACATTCTTTCTTATTACACAGCTCACCTACCAGTGAGGTCTCATCTCTGCCCTTAACTATGAATGTATGGAGCTCACAAACCAATAGAAAAAGAATTGTGATGCTCAAAAGTAGCAGGTGCATACAACCGTACAGCTGAAAACACAAAACATAAACAACCAAGCACCTCTGCAAGGCATGTTACATATTGCTCTGTAAAAATTAACTAAGAAATCTACTCAGAAAGAAATCATTAAATAACTTGGCCATATTGAAACAGGATGAGGTGAAATAATTTCATGAATGACAACCTGGAGACAAGAACTAAACCCACCCTCTCCTCACAGGTCTCTTCCATGGTGGGAACAGCTCCACATTGTGCTCTGATCCCATTCAAGGACAAACTGAAATGTTCCTGCATGCACCATGCAGGAGCCCAGGGAGGCTGTGTCAGACCCAGAAAACGTACCATGCCCGCTGCTAGTGCTGTAGAGCTCAGGCCCTTGTTGACCTTCTTGGGATCAATCGATAACTTGACACTGCGACGTCCATCGGCACTTTTCTCAATACTGGTCACGATGCACCTGACCAGTGTCCCTGGAGAATACATGTCTGGGAGCGAATTCAACTCCTGCCCAGCAACATGATCAACAGAGAAACATAGGATTTTTACAGTATTAAATAACATAAGGCTAGAATTTGTTACTGAAGCAGCTTTTGAAAACAAAACCCCATGGGAAAGTCCTGTTTCTCTGTCAGCACTACAATAACAGGCAGGAAATGCCACAAACACCAGGATCTCAATAGAGAGGCAGGGATGACACTATGTCATGTCAGCAAGACTGAGAGGCTTTGCTTAAAAACAAACACTGTGTGGGCTGGAGCCAGGAGACTGCAGCTGAGGAAACATCTACAGAGACAACAATGACCCTAACCTCGCCTCCCCCTTCAGCAGGGAAAAACACTTCTCCTGCCACTGAAGTCTCTTCCATCACTGCTATTTATATGAAAATGGAGACAGTAAAAGCAACTGTAAGGAAGATGAAGTTTGCTTGGTCTTTGGTTCAT
Source organism: Coloeus monedula (assembly GCF_965178545.1). Taxonomy (NCBI): domain Eukaryota; kingdom Metazoa; phylum Chordata; class Aves; order Passeriformes; family Corvidae; genus Coloeus; species Coloeus monedula. The sequence goes on along the minus strand of NC_138788.1, from coordinate 26,373,699 downwards.
TGACAGTGGCCAGAAACAGCTGCAGCAATCACATATTGCTCCCAGCTCGATGGGAAGAACCAGCAAAGGGGTAGTGCTAATCCCGCATTCCACAACACCTTGGGGAAACTTAGGCACCGCTGACACCAGAGAGACAAGGTAACTGATTTCATCCTCCTTTTTTCTAGCAGTCAGCCATTATCAGGAAATTGCAAAGTTTGCTTGGAAAATCCGATTCCAAACCAAGGTCAGTCTATGTCAGGCTGCTAAGCAAGACCTCAGGGTTGGTTCTGAGGTATTAACAACAAGCTCTAGCTCCAAGCACAAATCACAGCCCCGGTCCCAGGTCTCACCTCCAGGAGTTCTCCTTGTGCCACCTGCTTGGTCAGCAGTTTGCTGTAGGCATCACTGATCTGCGTGACCGGCACAAATCCGGAGAGGCCGTTGGGCAAACTGATGGCGAGCTCATAGTCACTGACCTCTTTTATACAGCCAAGGAGCAGCATCCCCTCACTGAGCACCTGGGAAAGTGGGAAAAATAGCAGACTATGGATATCTTGGCAAGTCAGTGGTAACAGGGGGATAAGCAGTTAAGTTTTATACTGGATCACAGATATATTTGACAGGTTTAGGGAGGAAAAGCATGCCATTTTCATATAGCCTGGAAAAGAAATGCACACAAAATCAAACATTTATGCACCAACCTCAATCGTGAGTGGTCCAATATTCATAAAATTGTCTTCAGCAGCACCTGTTTTGTCTGCCTTGAACTTTTTCTGCGTTCCTTGATCCTTCTGGCTCCTTTTTCTTTTCTGAGGTTTTTCTTCATGTTGAACCTAAAGCAGATTACAAGCCCAGAAGGTTGAAAAATAAAAGTGGATAAAGAAAAACTTTGCACTAAGACAGAACTCTGCTGCCATGAATAAAATACTGATTTGGAGGAAAAAAGAGAACCATCTTGCTAACTGTTGTCTGTCTACATGTAAGTCTTCCAAAGTATCTCCTTTGGGCTGAGGCTGATTATTTACAAAGCTGAATCTTGGGAAGGGAAAAGAGTGGTACAAGAGATCTGCACCACACTCTACTAACAGAAAGACCAAACTCAGCCTGTATCCAGTAACACCAGGCTCACCATGCAGCACCTTGGGATAAGATGCTTGTGGAAAGTTTAAAAGCTACAGCCCGATCATAATTTTCACTGAACTTTCTCTGTCATCATATTCAACACACATCAGACATCAGGGATCTTTAAGAGATCAGGAGAAAGGTGGACGTCAGCAGTCATCTATTTCTGGGAGTCTTTTCTGTAGTTTAATGTAGAAGTAACATGTAGGAAGGGTTGCAGTCAAATTCTGACAGTGGAAGAGCTCTGAGAAGTTAATCAAGAACACACAAACAACATACATCAAACAAATTGTCCCGCTCTAACTTCGGCTTGGGTGTTTTTCCCTCTGCAGGTTTTTTCTGGATGCCCCCTCGAGGAAAGTTTTCTTCCATGGATGCCATGCTTGAACTGCTCTGGGACAAATGACAAAGCAGAGATGAAACATGCAGTTACTGTGCTTGTTCCTCACAAACACTGAATGTTCGAGTGAACATAAGAGCAAACCACCCCCAAAGTAAGAAAGACTTTGGATGGGTGCTCTAGTTAGCAAGTGACAAAACAGAAACTTACATCCAAATGGATTTAACATTTGACTACAATGACGTGTTGCAACGGTCCATTTAACTATGCACATCCATAACACTTTTAACTGCTGCAAAATTTCACTGAAGTATTACAGTATTAATTTTTAAGGCACTTAGATGCACCACATATGTATTCATAAAACTGCCTTAACCGTAAGTTTCCCAAACTGGTCTTTATTATATTCAGTGGACAAAGTGAAATTACCAGCTTCAGTCATCAAGGAGAAAGCTGTGAGCAAAACACTACATAAGCTTGGCCTGTATTTTTACTTTTTGAATGCCGCTCATGAAGATCAATATAACTTGTTAGCTCTTTGTCTAAGCCAAAAGTATACGTATATAAAATAGATATTTAACCTAACTATTTCAACCAGTAAACAACACCTTGCTTATTAGGCCACATTTCACTTTTTACTACTAATAATAAATATTAATAAATAAAAGTAGTTGTCAGTATTATATTAATATTGCTTATTGTGCTTATAGTACTACTTACACCATTGCTTATTATTAGCTAACTGTACTTCTGCAAAAAATAGCGCTGAAACCCTAGGTCGCCAAACTTGAAGTAACGTGTTAGAAATACAATTCCTTTAAATGGAAAGCACATTATAAAGCGAAAGCCCATCAAGGCACGCTTCACCTGAGGGCTCGCTAAGCAACACAGACAGCTCCCACAGCCCGCTCCGCGGGAGCGGGCAGGACTGGCATCTTACCTGCCCGGGGCCGCTGCCAGGGGGAAGCGCGGGACCGGGAGTGTTCGCGGGACAGGGAGTGTTCCCGGGACCGGGAGTGTTCCCGGGACCGGGAGTGTTCGCGGGATCGGGCTCGTTGCCGGGAGCGGGAGGCGCACGCGGCGCGCCGGGCGGAAGCGGCGCGCGGGGCGGAGGGCAAAGGGCGGCCGGAAGTGGCGCAGCCGCCCCTCAGCCATCCAGCGGGGAGGGGGCGGGGCCAGGCCGCGCCCCGGGGGCCGCAGCCAATCGGCGCGGGCGGAGGGCCGCGCGCGTCCGCGGCCGCCATCTTGTGGGAGGGCAGAGGCGAAGGGCAGAGCGCGGCGGGGACGGCGGCGGCCGAGGTACCGCGGGGTGGCTCGGGTGGGGTCGCGTCCCGGGCTGGAGTCGGGTCCTGGTTCTGCCGGGCGGGAGGGCGGCTCTCTGCGCCGCCGGGGCACCCGGGCACCGGCGACCTTCAGCCGCGGCGTCGCTCCTTCCGAGTCCCGGGCGCCGCCGCGTCCCTTCCCCGGCCTGGCCCGACGCGAGCGCGGGTCGCGGGTGCAACCGGGCAAGGGCACTGGGCTCCTCCGGAAACAGGACCCGTCTGGTGCCTTCCCGTCCTCGGAAGGGCGCCTCGGCTCTTGCCCAAGCTTTTGCATCCGTCAGGCGCGAGAAAAGATGGTCTTGGCTTTCCAAGTCCTTGCCAGTCGTGTGCGGCCAGCGTTTAGGGGGTTGTTTCATTAAGACTTTTAGCTTTTTGCACGGTCAGCCGAGCTAACGCTTACCTGGTTATACGCCAGAGATAACGCTGCTGGATTGGGTTAGATAAGCCATAGATGACAGAAGTTGTGTTAGTGACCGCGGCACCGGCAGTGCAGTTTCGTGTGTCTGCTGCAGGGGCACCGGGGGCTGCAGCATCTGCTGGGTTGGGGAACTGTGTGGGGTGTGTGGTGCCCTTGGGGGAGGCAGAAGATAAGCAACAAATGTTTGTCCTAAACATAAAATCCTCTTCAGAAAAGTATGTCTCTAAACATTAGAAAACCCTTCTGCTTTTATTGTGCAAACAACCCTTTATTGGCTTATCTGCTCCTGTCACCTGTTTTGTACCTCAAGAGAGTACAAGAGTGCTCTGGATGCGCCTGCTCCTTATGTATATCCACTGCTTGTCAAAATGTCCTGAAAGCAGATTTAGGAGCAGACAATAGAATTATGAAGCTTAGTGTAGAGATTAGTTTGATTTTTCCTATTGATCCTGTCCAAGTGACTTTAAATTAATGAATTGTCCTGTACTGTTTGTTAGGACAAGTAGCCATGGCTGGCCACGACTCGGGATCTCAACACCAGTTCACTGGATTTCAGAAGTACTTCAATTCCTATACCATCATAGGCAGGAGGAATGTATGTATTATGTACATTGTTTTGTAGTCTCATATAGTGGTGTTTTCTGGGGCTTAGACTGAAACTAAATTTAATTTTTCTGTTTTCCAGTATGTAATAGCAACGTACACAGGTGTTGCACTCCTTATCTTGTATTTCAAGTTTAGGCCTAAGAAGCAAACTCCTGCTGTGGAACATAAGTAAAAGGTAAGTGGCTGATGTTCCTCCAGGACCAAAATGCTTCAGTGCCAGCTCAGGAAGCAGTGACAAAGGCCAAGTTCCCAATAATGCAGTGTAATAAGAGACAGAAACACAAACACATGGACTTCCTATTTACTGTTTTAAATCTCAAAGAAACTCTGTCATTGACTTATTTGGGGGCATTCTGAATGAAGTGGGTTATTAAAGGTAGTGCAGAAAGTATGGTATACAGTATTCTTGTTCTTCTGGCATGATAAATGGAACTAGGGATGGGATGCAGGGAGGAAGAGAAAACAGGGAAGGAGGAACAGAAGGATGTTGCAGCAAGATATATCATGCTTTGCCTACAAACATTAGCTGCCTCTGGTCTTCCCTTGTGCTGTAAAATAGGGGTAACTTGCTTTGTATGTTATTGAAATAATGGAGTAATACTTAAGGACTTATTTCTTGACTGTATTAGAATTCCAAGTAGAGATTAATGCAGTCTGTTCAAACCTTCATTTGAATAAAGGAGCACCGTATGATGGAACTCTGTGTGTTGCACACCTGATTATTCAAGGCCCATGCAGAAGTGACTGGACTTGTATAGCAACAACCAAGTGTTAGAAAATTTTGTTGGAGTCACTCTCAAGTACAGAATTTTCACTGAAATGGCATTTTGACAAAACCTATGGGCTGTATAGGGGTATAAAACAGTAAGCTTTAGCATTGTTGTTGTGTGTAAAGGGGACATCAGTCACTTCTTCCTGAGTGTGCTGAAATCTGGCTGCTTGGACATCAGTCACTTCTTCCTGAGTGTGCTGAAATCTGGCTGCTTGTAGCTAAAATAGTCTGGGCTTGGGGCAGGGGGATGCTCAGTTACCACTGTGCAAGAATTGCTATGTTTGACCTTTCTTCTCTTGGCAGGTTGCTGGCATGTCTGAACCTCCAATCTGTGTCAATGTAATGCAAGCTTGATGACCTGTTGTGGCTAATAAAATATAAATAATTACTTGTCGTATTGGAAATACGTAATGATCCAAAAAAGCTTAAGTGTGGTACTTCTCTTTTTTCCTCCTCTGTCAAAAATAGTTGCTCATAGCAGAGATGGAGCATCTGATCTGTGTCATTACTATCTTAACTCTGCTGCTGTTGTAACACATCCTAAAGTGTTTTGAGCACCTGGCAGTAACCTAGGAAGGACCTCAGCTGCACGGCCATAACACTGCACAGGGCCTAGAGCTGATCCAAGCATCTCCACACCTCCATGTCACAGCTTGCATGGTTTGCAGCCACCTGGTTGCTCCCACTTTTTGCATTCCAAGCTAGTAGCTTACATGGAAACCATTACTTCTTCTGCCTCAGTTGTCTGTATTTTGCACAGAACCTCTTTGGTTTTGATGGAAAACCTCCCAAATTGACTGACCCAGTTATGGTATTTGAGCTTTTTCTGTCGGTGGCTTCTCTTGCAGAGGGAAGAAGGAAAACGGCTCAGTCTGCTGCTATTAAAGTCCCATAACACTGCACATTCATGAACAGTACCCCAAGTAGTCCTGTGCTTACTTTTCCTGCCTCTTGCTCAAGGAGGTGCTCTACCACAGTTAGGTGTGTGCAGCCTCCTCCTTGCCCAACACTAAAATCTGTCTACCACATTTGCCACAGTGTCTTTCTACAGCTCAATTAACACTTGGTACCTGCCTTAGATGTCACAGTAGTGCTGATGTGGGAATGTGATGATACCACGCTTCTGCCAGCAGCAGGGGTCAAACCATGCTAAAGCTTGCAAATACCCTTCCCAAACTGAGGGCTGCAGGAGCTAGGAATGATTACTGGAAAAAATGGAAAAATTAATTGCAGGGTCTTGATGCTGTCTCTTTTTTTCTTAAAGCCATTTTAGTACATGCTGGGCCTCCTGAACAGATCTGGTCATCTTTCTCTCCTGATTGTTTGCATAGATGGCTTCACCTGTATTCAACTCCCCCACTGAAAAAATGGTGGCTGTAAGAGTGTAATAATGTCAGGAACTAGAACCTGTCACCGTTCTTTACAACAAGATGTACATGGAATGGCTCCTCATCAGCCATTTCTGATTACTTTATTTCTCTTAGAGTTGTCACAGTTACAAACTGCTCTTGGTTCCATTGCAGCCATTAAGGGCATTAAATGTCTTCTTGTAACATATAGACACAAATTATGTGGTTTTAGTATTTATTATAATATCAAAAGTATAAAACTGTACAAAATACAAAGGCAGAACGTGGCAGTGTTTTCTTTAAGCTGTCAAAAACTACTTAAATCTAACTGGTCATATTGAGAGCTAGGAAATTTTGTTGAGGTACCATTACACAAAAAAAAAATCAAAATAATTTTTACCCTTTTTTCTTTGAAGAAAATGTCTAGGTGACCTTCCTAGTGAATTTTTCACACTTTACTTTTATGTATAATGCCTGTAGTATACTTTAAGAGTTAGAGCAAGACAAGAGATGAAAGAGGAGGTAGTTCTCCATTTACTTGACCTTAGAAATTACAAGTCTTGTTTTTATTTTCACTAGAGAGCCAGTAAGTAGATTGTTCAAGTGTCCAAGTCCTTACTGTGAAATAATGAGGAACACAAACCAGATTTCTCTGCATAAATCTTGTAAGAGATTAAGAACAAAAACCAACCCAAGCCCACACCCCACTGGACCTGGCCTTTGGTGGTGATGGTTTTGGTTCAAAAACACAGATGCTCTTCCCAGTGTTCTGTATGTTTTCTTTAGAAATAAAACACAGCTTTATTGGTAGTCCAGGAGGACTCACTGGGTACAATGTTTTCGTGGAATTGTCACTCAAGAGACAAGCTGGCCTTTCAAAAGCAAACTGATCATGCATTTTTCCTTTCATGCTGCTATAATGTTTCAATTTCTTGGCTAGTTTTACTGGGTTTTTATGTTAAACGTTATGCAGAAAGGATACAGATTTTTAATATTCTTTTACATGTAATACAAAGTAAAGGGCTCAAGTCCACTTTTTTAAGTGACTATTTCAGTTGTGCCTCAGTTCCCCTTTTTATTTTCTCATACAATAAAGTATGAAAGTAAATAAAATTCACATTGCACTTCTGCTTGCTTATCACACTGACAGCACTGGCTACCTTTGAAAACAGTAACAAGATCTGTGTTTCTGACACCTTAAAAAAGCACATAAATTTGAAATCTTTTCAGGACTTAGAACTTGGCTGCACAAAAATCATGCATGGAGCTCCGTGGCAGTTCCCCACAAGCATCGGGCTGTCGGGCCCGCTCCGTCAATGCCCTGGTTGTTGCTGTGATCTCACCACGCCTGCTGCCCAGCCCAGGCTGTAGTGAATCAAACTACATTCTTCTTTCCTGAAAATGGACAGTTTGCTTGTGTTTGAGACTGATGAAACATTTGCTAACCATAAATTAAGTGCTTTAAAAAAATCTGAGAACACATGTCAAGGCTGTTAACTTTTCACAAGTTTCAGCAGAGCTCAGTACCACCTCTGGGAAGAGATGGCTCATTTCATATGTACATATATCTACGTTATCAAAAGCACCACAAACAGTTCCTTCTTTTACAGCCACGATGTCTTGTCAATCTCCAGCATTTTCAAACTGCAGATAAATATGAAACAGCAGAACTGAGAGACGCTGCTTGCATTAATTACTTAGTTTCATTCTCCCTGCAACAGACTCGTGGGGTCCTTCTGTTCAAGATATTCCCCCTTGTCTCACATCCTGAGGTCACTACTGCAATGCCTTGGCACAGTCAGTCTCAGCTTCCTGATCTACTGTGAGCTGTAGGCTCCCGCAGCCAGCAGCAGGTTCCTGCGTGTGAAATGGAGATGAACAACCGGGGTTGATTTGGTCATGTATGTGCCCAGTAGCAAGTCCTGTGAGTTCTCAGGCAAGTTTATGTGTCCAGTGGCTGTAGTAAAGTCATCAGTTTCTAAATCTTCAAATGCCTTCACAGCATCCCACAGACGAACTGTGTTATCCATTGAACCTAAAAAGAAAAAAACCCACAGTTTAAAGTAGTTTATTAATAAAATGGTACATAAAAAATGTTTCTGGGGAGCAAGTTAACAGAAATTAAAGCTCAGAAAGCAAAAGACTATAGCAAGCCTCATATAGCATACTGAATGCACACATAAAAGTTACCAGTCCTCACTGCTTTTGCTAAGCAAGTGATTCTACTTTGTCTTAATTTAAGGAACTAATTATATCATTCCTCTTCAGAATTATGGAATACAATGGACACTTCAGTGTTCCTGGTGAATTTTACCTGATGCTAAAATCTCTCCATCTCTACTGAATCTGAGTGCATAGATAGTGTCAGTGTGCCCTTTCAATTCGCCAACCATCAAGCCATGTCCAATATCCCACAGCAGAACTCTTCCATCTGTTGCTCCAGTAGCCAGGAATCGCCCATTAGGAGAAAATGCCAATGAATGAATTGGTCCCTAAAACAGACATTGGGGGGGGGGGAGCAACAAAACAAAGTTAATTAAGTCTACTCATATTCAGTCAGTCAAGCTGTATTCAAAGAACTGTTTAGAATCTCAGCACAGAAATAAAATCACTTTCACACTGTGAGTGATCTGCCTTTACCTTATGTCCAGTGAATATTCTTACACAATTCCCATTCAAAACATCCCAGAGCCGTATAGTCCTGTCTGCTGAGCCCGTAGCAATATAGTTGGAGTTGGGATGAAATCGGGTACACGTCACATCTGCAAGATGGCCAGCAAAGATCCGTAATGGCTGGTAGTGATCTGTTGCCCACAGACTGAAAACAAAAGCTTTATTAATAAAAGAACTGTAAAGGAGTTCAGTCTCTGTACCTGTTGGAGCAGCTCTAGAGGAAGTCACAAAAGTGCTCAGAGGGCTGAAGCACCTCTGCAATGAGGAGAGGATGACAGAATTCAGCCTAGAGAAGAGCTGGCTCTGCGGAGACCTTGTTGTGGCCTTTCAGTACTTAAAGTACTTAAGTACTTCAAACTTAATTAGAAGAAAGATGGGGAGACACTTTTTATCAGGGCCTATTGCAACAGGACAAGGGATAATGATTTTAAACTCCAGGAAGGTAGATTTAGTCTAGATATAAGGAAGACATTTTTTACAATGAGGGTGATGAAACCCCTTGGTGACCCAGAGAGGTGGTAGATGCCCCATCCCTGGGTACATTCAAGGCCCGGTTGGATGGGGCTCTGAGCAGCCTGATCTAGTTGAAGATGTCCCTGCTCACTGCAGGGCTGTTGGACTAGATGGCCTTTAAAGGTCCCTTCCAACCCAAACTGTTCTATGATTCTATGATCTGTTGCACAACAGGAAAAAAACCAGTAATTGTGGACTGATTTCTTACGGGTCAGTTTATTGAATTATCAGGATGTTTTTGTAAAAAATATACTTTTCAGAATGGAGAAATAAAGAATATTCTGTCAATTTCTTCAACAATTAGAGGAGAATACTTCTAATCAGAGGGTCACATAGGAGGACATCATCCCTTTAGTCATGAGATAATATGATGTGTGTTGAAAAAATAGAAAAACTGCATTAAAACATTTGCTCAGTATTTTAATTGACATAAAATAAAATTTATTTCCTGTAATAGAGTAGGCAAGAGTATATCAGCTAATGACTTTCAGCGTTGATCCACCACAAACTGACCCAGACAAGTGAAAAACACATCCAGTTTCTTACCGAGCCACTCTGTCGTGTCCCCCTGACACAAAGTAATAACCATAAGGAGAGAACTGTGTATCCCAAACTGGATAATTATGTCCTTTATATCCCACCAAACACGTGAATGTTTGGAGACTCCACAATCTCACAGTGCCATCCTCAGAACAGGACAACAGATAGTTCCTGTCACAGAAGAAATTATAGCATATCACATATCAAACTCACACAGGGGCTGTATAAACATTGCATAAACACTGTGAGATGTCCATGACAGAACTGTCCCCTCAGCAGCACCTGTTTAGCATGTCACCCATAAATCAGCATTTCAGTGGGATAAGCAACAGTGACCAATTCAAGCAGAACCCAGTCCTAGGCCCTTATGCAAAAAAAGAGATGATTTGACATTGATGATTTAATTCTGATGGCACTTAATACTGAGGGGAACAAGGGAAAAAAAAACCACACCACACAGGAGGTCTTTACTCAGGGATCCAGTTACATGAAAAAATGACTAGTAAACTGCTACACTATGCTTTTTTTTTTTTTTTAGATCTTCTAATACAATTCTGAACAAAATTTCATGATTCCCTGAAAAAGAATTCATATCATGCTCACATTCTCAATTAATAATTATAGACTATATTTGTTCCACACAAAGTTTACTTCTCAGCTGTGTTTCTGTGGTGGCTGTTTCCTGACTAGACACAAGCAAAAGCAAAACCTGAGACATTTAAACCTCTTTTCCACTGTCCAGACTCCCATCATTACATAAAGGTTTTAAATCTCTTATTTGAAAGGTACTGTTCCATACATTCTGAAAATAAAGTCTCAATAGAATATGAGAAACTTGAAGGGCAATGATGTGCTACTGAATCTTTAAGTTTTGCAACACTCTAAGTTAAATCAATGCTGCAGTATTTTTCCTCTCTATATCTCAGTTAGTTAAAACCCAAATTAAACTACAGTTTGCAAAGCTGTAGTTTTGCCATCTAAATCCTAAATCTCCAAAACGGTGCTGGTATCCTCAGCTATAGTTGATTTCAGTAATAGCTGACAGAGATCAACATCCTGAGTTTTATGAGCATTTGCACAGTTTCTTACAGGCTGCATGAACAAGAATTGCTTTAACCAGGAAAAAGTTGCATTAAGAGTATGTTCTCATTCAGTAGCATGCAATTAAAACTGAAGACAAGCAAACTAGTTAGCTTGTAAATGTTTACCTATCAGGACTGAAGCTGGTGCCATAGACAGGTCCACTGTGACCATATAAAATCTTCAACTCACTTGCTGTTTTTTCATCCATGATCCTCTCCAAGACATCATCTGATTCTTTGTCAATGAGACTGAGGTCTGCAAGATTTCAAAGTTCATGTATCAGAATAACTGTCAGAAGTTCAAGATAAATGTCATCATGACATCATCTCAGTTAAATACCAAGATTAAGAAATGTTTGCACAGTATCCAGCTTCAACCAGAACACATTTTTAAACAAGAAGCAGAATTAAAGCAGGCTGGTTTCCATGAATTTGTGTAGGTGTTGAGCTTCTCAGAGTTCCAGCCTTCTCAGAGTTCCCTTCTATCATTTCTTCCATGGTACCTCTAGTGTCTCCCCTAGATCACCTAACCCCAACTGTCTATTACACCTTGTAGTTACCACCCCGTTAAGAAGCAAGATGGCTAGTTCCACACTAATTATGACTAGCTCCAAGCTCTGTGCACTGACCACCTCACAGCAGGTGTACATGACCAGATTTCTCATTCCTTTAAAACTGTTTCTAATGGTAATATGTAAGATGTGATCATATATCTGTGCACATACTGTTTCTTCAAAGTGAAACATCTAACCACTGCAGCCAACTCTCCTGCCACAGGTATCTTTCCCTGTTCAGGCAGAACACAAATGTCACAAGTTATGCAGGCTCCTATTAGGTGTTACTGTCTTAATTACCTGCTGCTGTTTTTACACTACGTAGCTTTTTTGGAGTCACAGACCACACTCTGACAGTAGAGTCAGCAAAGCCTCCTACAATCATGCTGGAGTCATCTGTAATATCCACTGCAGTCAGACCCTACACACAGAATATCCAGTTATATTGTTTGCATCTCTAATGATATATTTCAAATATTACAAAATCCTAAGAGTATTAAAAAGGTAATTTGACTTAATTACAAAAATAGAGAGAATTATTCTAAGATAAACATAAACACACAGGAATTCTTGCCCCATTAAAAATAAAGCTTTATGTGTGAAGCACAGTCAGTAGTGACAAAGAGTATTGCTTTCCAGTATTCCAGTGCAAAATATCCTACTATGTTCTGTAGGATACACTTAGGGCCCCATAAAAAAAACAAAAGAAGGAATTATGGCAAAATTCAAGCAAAACCAAGGAACATGGAAATTTTATAGTTTAAGGAGTCTTTGAAGAGAATTTTGAACATTTTGGAACATAAACTTTGCAATGCTTAACCCAAATACTCCGATTACCCTGGCCAACACTGTTATGTCTTTTTTCTTTAATAAGAGTGATGCTCATAATTTTGATTCCCTTTCCCCTATTACCCAAACCCTTTTACCAACCTGGTAAGCATTAAGGAATGTGTAGAAACAGATGGAGGGCAGGCACTCTGGTCCAAGACGCACTCGCCTTGCCGCTTCCTTCATATTCATTACTTTATCCAGCTTGTCAGAGTCTTTCAGTTCAGGCAGAGGAATTCTACACAAGAACCACATGTTTTTACAAAGCAAAAGCACCTTCCTTATTGTTAATCCAAACAAAGACAGTGAAACGGTCGCATGCAACCCCATACTTCAGTATTCAAATACAAAACAAGAATTAGAAAAAATGAAAGACAAAGACTGATGAGAAAGAGAGCCAGTAGCTTTCAGAATTTCAGACAGGTGGTGCAACAAGATAAATAACTGAGGGTGAACTGAAAAGATTAGTGGGTAACCAAGTAAAATTTCATCAAGGGAAATCTAGATTGACTTGAAGAGCAGTGACAGAGGGTTATATGCTATGGGTTCCATGACCTCCCTTACAAGTCTTATGGCTACAGCTGTGTACAGCCGAAATAGCCAAAATGCTAAAACTACCATGTCAACAGCATTGCAGATTTGGCATGACAAGACTGGATTTTAAAGACTTCTCTACACATCATTTCCTTGGTACCTGTTTTGGGGAGGAGCATTAGGGTCCTGTTTTTTACTTTTTGACCCTACATTATCTTTTTTAGGTTTTTTCTTCTTTGGCTTTCCTTCCTCATTTTCTCCTTCTTCATCTTCATCATCCAAAGGCACATCAAACTCTGGTTCTTTAAGTAAGCCGAAGAAAACCTACAAGCCAATAAAAAAACCACACAAGACAAAACAGTAATTGCTGTTCTTACTGAAAACTAAATTTTTTAATGGTAACTTTTCAATGTGATAGTCCAAGAAAGAAAGTTGCCCCTTTAAAGTTGCTCTGTTTAATATTACAGCATATATTACTGCTTAGCCCATTAAAAATGTAGTACATGTTCTTCTGGTTTACCCAGCCAACTGATCTGGACAACTAAAAGTTCTCCCACCATCTCTTTGCCCTTCCTTAAAGCTGAATCCCCACCCTACCTTATTTATTTGTATAGTACTGTGGTACTACACACACACAGCTCTCCTAGTAACAACTGGTAGCAAGTCAAAATTACATCTGCTGCACAAAAGAAGCCAAATAGTCAGGTGTCCATTTTAAAATTCCAAAGTAATTAATGAGTTCGTTTAAGTTCAGTTCAGTGGGCTGAACACAAGGTCGTCTCTCAAAAGGGTTCAGCAGTTTTATCCACCTGACAGCAATACATCTTGTTCTCTCTACTTCTGCCAACAACTGTTTGTACAGTTCTCTTCCTTTGTTCTGTTCATGCTGGTTTTTAAGACCTCAACTTACAATTGTCAGTCTATACTAAAGTATCTCCCTGAAAAACTAGGGAGATTTGTAAAAACTGCAACAATCTTTGTCTCCTACCTTTGCTTTATTAGCCTCTCGTTTTGCCTCCCCAGCCAAGCTTCCAACCATAGCATCTATCTGTTGTTTACTGCGAGGCATTCCATCAAAGATATCAATGTAAAGATGCTCCTGAACAATGTTCCAGATCTGATTGTTCTGCTTTTCCTGAAGATGCCTCTTCAAGAGCTGGTAAGAGTCACGGGAAATGCGCAGCACAAACTTGCTTGTTCGGAAATCCAGCATGGTCTCATTACCTTTCATATGTTCTTTTTTGGTTAAGCTCGACAATACACGCAGGTCATCCTGGTAATAGCACTCCTGATCCCCATGAAATCTATTGAAACAATTTAAGATATGATAAAAGGTTTAGTCACTCAACTTGTTATAAAATAGTTGTGGCAAGGGACATTTCAACTATTTATAGAAGCATTTTTGCTGACCCTTTGAAGGGAAACAAAGTTATCCTTTAGAATTGCAGTATTTCACAATTGGTCTGAATCCACAAAACAAATTAAATTCTATTTTCTTCTCAAGTGATAAACAAGTGAAACAAAGTAAGAGTACAGAAAATTATAGATTAGCCAGAAATTAATTTCTGTAAGCTTATTTGAAGAATTTCAATGTATATGCTATGATATCAGCAAATACTTATAGCATTCATTACTTTGGCATCTCAGTGCAAGCTTCCAGTGCTAAAAAATGACCCCACAATCTTTCCCTAAAGATTCAGAATCTCTTCATTGATACTTTTGCAGCAAAGAGCCCATCGGCACACCATTAATATGGTTCAAAATCTGCCAGTGCACAGTTCAGTAGTTTGCACATCTTTCTAACAGGAGATTGGAAAAGAATTTAAGAACAGTTACTACAACCCATTGCAGTGTTACTTCAGATTTCAAATCTCTTCAACTTTAGAGAAGAAAAATAATACATACCTATATATAAGTATATACATCTATGCTACGATAGCTCACAGATTTAGCCAAAGTAGCAAACACAAAATAAGGCAAATGTACAAATGAAAATTAATTACCTTTCAAAAAAAGACTTTGCCTCACTCTCATGTTGATTGTAGACCAATTCCAAGTACATGTGCACAAAGAGAGGATAAAAGAGCTGAGACAATTCCGCCCGATGACAGTCCAGGGAACACTCGATGAAGTGTTTCAATCCACTGTAGTACTCCTCGTACAGCGTCGGGTCCCCTTGCTGGTTGTAGGCCGACAACACCGCGCTCACATCCGGCTGATCCTCCACAACCACGGCGCCTCCGACTGCAAAAGCACCAGCCAACAACAAGAGCTGCTCAGACAGTCTGGAAGAGCCAGCAAACAAACAGTGGCCACAACCCCCTGGTCAGGTGAGTAAAACACATCCTCTGCGTGTTCAGCACCAAGTCTAAACAATACAGGTGAGAGCACATTGGTTCAGCAGCCAATTCTCCCAGCACCTCCAGCAGCTTTTTGGACTTTCCCTGCCAACAGCTGCTTGTAGGTAGGCAATTAGTGCCTAATTCAGACAGGATTTTAAGTGTAAAGGAAGAACCCACTAACATCAAGAGAATTTTACTGCTAGGGCTAGAAACTCTTAAACAAGGAGCAGAATGTAAGACACACCCACCATAATTATTTTGCTTCCAGTAGACAAGTAAGTTAAGTAGACTAAGTGAACAATTCACCAAGACCACCACACAACCATCACAGAGCAGGGACAACACTCTGACAGTTCCGTTCTACACAGCAGTTGTTACACACTTCCATTGCTTTGTCTTTTATATAAAACAATCATATCTGGTGATGTCAGGAACAAGCTGACTTTATGCTGTACACTGACTGGAAGTCACACTAGCAGTTCTTGAAATTTCATTCTTCTGTAAAGCTGCCTCACAGAACACCTTGATTAACAACACTTAGAATTGAACTATCCAATGGACATCTGAACTACTCAGAAACTAGACAAAGAAATGCAGAAAGCCTCATCTACAAATATCCCATGGCTATTTCACCAAAACGCAGCCTGTACATCAGACCTCTGTTCTCAAACCTGCGGCCAGACCCGGGACAATCCCCACTAACTACAATGGAAACCGCCTATTCCTGCTACTCTGTTAGCTGTGATGGGACACAAAGACAAGCGGGAGCACTTCTTACTTCACAGTACTCCCTGCAAATACGACAGACGCCCTGTCCTTGGACCCTTGCTCCAGGATATCCAGCTTTCCTTCCTCAATTTCTCCTTCTCCTTCTTCATCATCCAAAGGCACATCAAACTCTGGTTCTTTAAGTAAGCCGAAAAAAACCTACAAGCCAATATTGACTTGTATGGGGATTGTATGGGGAAATGACACAGTCAAGGACCTCCCGGAAGACCGGGGTAGACTCTCGGTGGCATGAGGACCCGACAACCAACCGACCCTTGTGGCCCAGCATCACGGAGAGCCCCCGAGGCTGCGAGCAGCACACGGGCTCCCCACTTCCCGGGGTTCCCGCCGAGAGGAGGGACCGACCCCGCAGTCCCCGCGCGTCTCACCTTTCCCCGGCGGCACGGCGGCAACTGCGGCCACCCCGGGGCTGGAAGTCGCGACAGTGGCGACGCTGCCTCCTATGGCGACGGCGGCAGCGCTAGTGCCCCGGCCGAGCAGTGCCTCGCCGGAGTCCGCGTCGCTGCCGGAGCCCCCCAGGAGCCCGGCGCTGGCGGGGCTGAGAGCGACGGCACCCAGGTCATCGCCGAGCAGGCGGGCTTCGCGGCGTAGGATCTCCTCGGACTCCCGGAGGTTGCTGCGCCGCAGGAACTGCAGTACGGCCACAAGCGTCTGCCGGTCCAGCGCCGCCGGGGAGGCGGCCGGGCCCGGCGCCGCGGGTTTCGGGGGTGCTGCATCCCCGCCTGCTCCCGCCGCCTCTCCCTCCGCGGCGGTGGCCGGGGCAGCGGCGGAAGCGGCGGCGGCGGCGGCGGCGACGGCGGCGGGAGGCACCGCGGGTGGCGGCGGCGGCGTCCCCGCCTCGGGGTCCGGCTGCGCCGCCGCCACCTCTGCCGGCTCCTCATGCAGCGCCGCCATCTTCGCCGCCTTCCATTCGCCGGCGGCGCACGGCCGCCGCTAGGCGCGGCCGCCCTTGCGACAGTGAGGGCAAAGGAAGGGCACTGCTGCCGCTGCCTCCACAGGCGCGCGCGGCTTCGTTTTGCGACGCTGGCGGAAGCGCTTTGTGGCAGCGCGGGAGCGGTGAGGGGCGGCGGTGCCGGGCCGGTGTGAGGGGGGAAGGGGTTGGGGGGCGCTGCGGGGCTCATGGAGATCCTTGGAGTAGACCAAGGATGGCCTTGGGACTATGTGCCCTTAGGGGCCGTGCGCCCAATTACCTTAATTACGGCTGGGCCTCTGAGTTGTCCAGGTATTTCTAATGCTGCTGCTTTTATTCGTGTCTGTTAAACAGAGATTCGTTGATACTTGTCGAAAGGCTGGAAGAGCTGGGGGTGTTCAGCCTGGATAAAAAAGGCTCCAGGGAGACCTTAGAACACCTTCCAGTGCCTAAAGGGGCTACAAGAGAGCTGGAGAGGGACTTTGGACAAGGGCATGTAGTGACAGGACAAGGGAGAATGGCTTTAAATTGTCAGAAAGCCGGTTTAGATTAGATATTAGGAAGAAATTCTTTACTGTGAGAGTGGTGAGGCACTGGCACAGGGTTGTCCAGCGGAGCTGTGGATGCCCCATCCATGTAAGTGATCCGGGACTCAAAGGTTGGATGGGGCTTTGAGCAACCTGTTCTAGTGGATGTCCCTGCCCATGGCAAGGCGTTTGGAACTAGGTGATCTCTAAGGTCCGTTCCAACCCAAACAATTTAATTCTGTTACGGAATTAAAACCTAATTTTGAATGAAACTGGTGTTGTGTGATTGAGTGTCTTTCGGGACAAATTAACCGTTCATTAGCGAGTCTCTTGGGGAAAAAAAATTAAGAAAAAAGCCGTGGACGAGAAAACGATAAAGCTGTTGGGGCTCAGCGCATGCGCGGTGGGGCAGCCACGCGTTCTTTAGAACTACATTTCCCAGTGCGCCCCGCGGCGTTCCCACGCATGCGCCTCGGGCCGCGGACCGACCCGTGCCAGCCCCGGTCCGTGGACATGGAGGGAGACACCGGATCCGGGGTCCCGGCGCTGTCGGGCGGGGATGGAGCGGGCGCGGGCCAGGGCCCGAGCCCGGCCGATGAGGACCAGGACATGGAGGGGGCCCCCAGCTGCTCGGGGTCGCGCTCCCTCCCCTTCGAGTTCGAGCGAGGTCGCTCGGAGTCCAGCGGCGATGAGGACGACGACGACGAAGACGATGAGGAAGAGGAGGTGGAGGAGGAGGAAATGGAGGGCGACACTGGGGCTCGATTCGGGACGGATGACGGGGAGCTCGACTCGGACGACGACCGGGAGGTAAAGGGCGCGGGAGGGTGCCCGGGGCACGCCAGGCCCCGCTCCCGGCGTGCCCCGCGTGTGGGAATGGGCTTGTCATTATTTTTACTATTTTATTATTTTTGTTACTTATTTTAGTATTACCCGAGTTCACTTCATCTGTCTCATTTAAGTGAAGCCTTTACAAACTCTCGGCGTGGCTGAGAGGGTGGTAGACGGTGGCACGTGGGCGAAATGAATGGTGTTATTGAGGGAAAGAAAGCCCTTTAGTCAGGCTTTGAGACGAGAGGAAACGGAATGTTAGAATCTAATATGTCACATCTTTCAGACACATCTCAGATCTTCGCTATTGAAGAAATTTGTTCTTTTTGAAATAGTACTATTCAGCCAACAAACCTGTTGTGGAACTACTTCTGTGCGTTCCTGATAAGTATTCTTCATGACCAGAATTCAAAGCAGTGAAATCTCAATCTTTGCTTTAACGTATATTTGTATAATCCCTACCTGTGTGTAGAAACAAGAGATGCCTGTCTCTTGTCATACAAACTCTATATGTTGATTTGGGACCCCAACACGATTCCTGAGCATTTTCAAATAATGGTGTTGTTGCCACCACTATCCACTTCAAACTTGCTGACATGTGATATTTTGTTAAAAGAGTTTATCCAAAAGAACTTTTCCCAAGATGATTGTTTAAAGTTTTCTTTTTAGGTATGATTCATGAAACAAATTGGATTACTGTTGTCAAAAAGGTCAATTCAGAAGACTAAGTAAAAGTTTTTAGAAAAGAGCTGTATATGAGGAGTGGCTGATCTGTTAGGAAAACCCATTCCTGTAGCATATTGATCCCATTTTTTCCCCATGCATTTAAGGCTGTGGTATTTTGGAAGCTGCAGTCAGGGAATTTCATGGCTTAGCCTGCGTATTCAAACTCTTACCAATTGTCTTTGTTTGCAGCGTATGATAAACCTCGCAGAGTTGACCCCCTACATCCTGTGTTCCATCTGCAAAGGTTACTTTATTGATGCTACAACTATTACAGAATGTCTGCACACCTGTAAGTATCTGTCAGTATTGTCTGCCTAAGGGTATAGTTGCAAATTCAAACAAATTCAGCTGTTGAAATGTTCTGAGGTCGGAAAAATAATTCTCTGTTCAAAGTGAATGCGTGTTTTGTCTGTTCCTTAAGCGAGATATGTTTGTGGGTATTTTAAGCATCAGAAAATTATTAAATCAGTCATGAAGTCAGCTTTCCATATTAAGAAGGAAGAAGATGTAGGAAAAGATAAAAGCCCAAGTAAGACAAAAATAGAGCTACTACATACATTTTCTTAATTATTCTTTTTTTAAGTAGGCTCTGGCAATTTGACTGTATAACTGAGAAAAGAAAGTTGAGTGGCTCTGCTTTTAATGGATTAGAAAGTTTCCTAAGCTGTTGTTGATGTGAGCTTGTAAATTCACAAAACCCCACAAGCGCCTGTGTGGAAGTACCGGTTCAGATACAGAAACAGTGGTCTGCACCCACAGGACAGTTTGTCCATAATCTGATGAATGGAAATAGGTGGGTAATAACAAACTGATTTTGATGTGCTTGTCTTGTTATTTTCCCCCTCAATCCTAGTGCTAACAGTTTTTCCAGTGCTAACAGAACTCTTTTCTCAAAACTAATAAAACACTTTCTGTGAAGCTGACTCTTTCATCCACACCCATGTTCCTACCCGAATCCAAGAATCCTGGTTTACTAGACCTCCCAAATCTCACACTGCATAGAGGGAAAACTTTCTTTCCCTCTCTCTCTTTTTTTTTTCCCCCCCTTTTTGGGGCACTACTCACTAGTTTGTTTTAGAGCATGAAGTATTCAGCACAGTGTGCAATTTGTGAAGAGGCACAACTGTTAGTAAGGACAGCATAATGTTGCAGATGCAACTGTGGGGGTGTCTTAGAACTTTCCTGGTAAATATTATGGAAAAGTTTCCTCTGTTCAGGCTGATACGGAGCTGACTTGATAGTAGGTTATTTATTCTAGGTATTTCCACTCAGTAGCTTTCTGTCCAAATTTTTAAAGGACTTGTAAAACACAATGAAAATGGCAGAGTTATGATGTCTTACCTTGTTTCTACTGAAACTGTTTGTGGGGTGCTTTTCAGCAGTCAGTATTCTGTCTTAGCTCTGCTCACCTTCTACATACACATTGAACACTCACCCATGCATCCATTGGATTAGGAGTGTTCAGTGACTTCGTTTTGTCTCTGACAAGTTTTGTGTGGGAAGTCTGGGTGTATTTACCCCTTTTGCTTGAACAGATGGCACTGTGTACTGGACATAGGACTCCTATGGGATTTCTTTTCTTTACAGTTTGTAAAAGCTGCATTGTGAGACACTTCTACTATAGCAACAGATGTCCAAAGTGCAATATTGTTGTACATCAGACACAGCCCCTCTATAATATCAGGTAATAAATTTGTCCCATTTTTAAAGATTTGCTACTTGCTTTTAAATGTTTTGTTTTACAGACCTGTAGTGCTTTCCTATTTGAAACAAGGGAATGGTTACAAGAAACACATTGTGTTCTTCATTAGGATAAGTTTCATCTCAACAATTAAGATAAAAATACTCTATTGTTTTATCTAGTTTGTATCCACTTCTAGGGTTTGTTACCCCTGCCCTGGGTATTTTTATGCATTTGCTCAGTGTTACAGGTGATACAAACACTTAACTATTTGCTTGGATTTCCTTTTCAAGATGAAGCCTTGTTGGCATGTTCTATTTATTAACTCAAAAAATTGAGTTTTGGTTTCTTGAGCTGTTCATGGGGGGTGGTGCTTTAAACTTTACATGGCTTCTGTTTAGAGAGATGTAGAGTTGCTGCTCTGCCTCTCCATGTACATCTCATTTCAATGTTGTGTTTGGCATCTTCATTACAGTTTAAGGAAACCATTTTGTGTTGCACCAAAGACTCATCTTTTTTTTTTTTTTTTTTTTTTTTCTATTTCATAGACTGGACCGACAACTGCAAGACATAGTCTATAAATTAGTTGTCAATCTGGAGGAAAGTAAGTCCTTTTCTTTATTGTATTAGTATATAGAGATTGAAAAAAACAGAAAACAGACTAATTCAAAGTTTGTCTCTACTCTGGACTCTTTAAGATAGTTTAGTGATGTTTGGTTATAAGTTGTAATGAATTAACTGTGACAACTGGCATCTTTCTGGCTGCCAAATGCTATTGTGGGTAGTGGTGTGTACCTTATCTCATGAAACAAAGCTGTCACTGTATCCAGATAAACATCCAAATAACATTTCATAGTCATTCTTCTTACTTTAGTAGAACTATATTATATCATTCTATGTAAAAAGTTCACTTGGCTCAGTCAGAAAAAGTTGCTAAGACCGATTCTCTCAAATGCTTTTATTTTTTCCTCACTGCCATATTTATTTATCTGATTTTAGATGTGTTCACTGTCTCATCTCATTTACCTTCAGCTTTGGGAGCCAATGAATCTGCACAGTCCCCTTGGGTGGGCTGAGTGAAATATACAATCTAGGGGATATGTATGGATTATAGATGGTATTGCTGTTTATACCATGAACATATATGTAAAAGTATATGTATATATAAAAATATGTATATATATAAATATAGTTTTAAAGTACTGTGTTCTATGTGAACATGGTATGAAAATACCATGTCGTGTCATGAGGCATGACAGCCAGAAGGATATTTCTTGCATCTATTTCAGTATTATTTCTGGCCAGTTTTTCTGATTTCCTCCCAGTTTTTATTAACAAAATTTTTAGTCTGGGTTTCTTAAGTGTCTCAGCCTCATGAAATAGTAGTGATGGTGAAGGTCTGTAGAAACTTGAGAAGTTTTTACTGTTCTAACCATTGAAAATTGGTCAATGAAAATGGATATTTTCAGCATCTGAAACATTTCAATCTGTATTGTGCTTTTTTTTCAGGAGAGAAAAAACAAATGCATGATTTCTATAAAGAGAGAGGATTAGAAGTGCCCAAACCAGGTGAGCTGTAATCACTTCAAGGAACACTGTTAAGGAAATACATATCATATAATTTATTTTTAAGGGCTTTTTTAAAAATATTAGCTCACAACTGAAGATGGAAGTAGTATTGGAAATACAGGGTTCTTAGTTATCTGGATATTATAAATTGTCACAGATCTCAGGTTACAAAAATAGATGAATTGGCAACACTTAAACCCTGATCATGGTTGAAAATTTTTAAACTATGTATTTCGCTTACATTCAGGATATATATATAAAATATGCATTAATGTTATTTTCTGGCTGTTATTACAAAGGAGCAAAAATGAGAGCTTCAAAGTCTTTTCAACAATGGGGGATTTTTCTAATTATTTTGTGTCTTTCTATCAAACAAACGAAACTCTTTGGAAAGTGCCATGCTGAAAGCTATTAAAATTCTGATTCGGATACACAGCATAGAATGTAGGAAGAGCTGATTTAGTAATAAAAAAAGAGGATGAATTGCATGGGCTTTTTTACTTGGTGAGCTATTCTGTTTTGCTCAGTGCATGTTAGTATCGTATGCTACTTTTATTTCAAGTTATCTTTGCATTTTGGCTACTTGAATATTTTAGCTGTCCCACAGCCAGTTCCACCGAGCAGAGGAAGACCTCGAAAAGTTCTGGGCTCAGTGTTCCGGATCCCACCAGAACTTGACATTTCCATACTTCTGGAGTTCATTGGGTGAGCTGTGGGCAAATATAAGAGCAACTGACTGACATGAGGGTGCTGCTAGCATGTGTTGGACCATTAACTGGCTCTTGGTTTTCATTAAATGTGCGTTTCTTCCATCTCAAATAGCAGTGGGGAGCCAGTTTTAACTTACAGTGCAATAGTGACAGCCAGCTATGCACAGGTAGACTATGCAGGTAATTAAATGTTTAAGATGTGTCTGCTATAAAGTAGCTTCCTAGGAAGTACAGTTTTAAAATTTAGGTATGTTTTCTTTTTAACAAAGTAGTTCTGTCTCAGTAAACTGAACAGAGAAATCCCTGTCTGTCCCTGTCCCTGATCCCTGTAGGTGGCAGTGCTGTTAATGCTGGATGTGCCCAGAGCAAGCACTCAGCAGCTTTCAAATAATAGAACGTTTTTAGCATTGTGAATCCACGTATCTGCCTTAATTTCAAAGTTCATTTTCTTCATGCCTGACTTGCCGAAGTCAGTTTAGACCTCAAAGCTAGTAAACTTGTATCTGCCTGAGAAACAGGATGAGTTTTGAATCTGTCTTGTTATATTTGGTTTTTAGTAGTTTTATTTTAAACTTTCAGCATTGGCAGCAGAGCACATAATACTGTGCAAATACTATCTATACCATGTGTAACCATCCACTGTGGTTTTTTGTTTATATGGAGGGAAGCACAGAATGTTTCTAACAAAAAAAGATGATGGCTTAACAGCATCTACTTTGTATTTTGTTTTAGTGACTTTTTTAACCTTTGCTATTCTTTGATAATTTATATGGTCAAAATCAGAGAGGTTATAGCAACGCTGGATTTTTTTTTGCCATCTCCAGTGCAATGAAAATACTGCGTTGTTTCCTCTCTCATATGTGCATACTTGCCAATGCGATGCAAGAATAATGAAGTGTCATGTATTGGCCTGAATTAATTGAGAAATTTACACACTGCACTTACAAGAATGAGGTGTGGAGTATAGATGATCAATGGTAGATCACATCCTCAGGCTGTGCAAATCAGTGAACCTTGGCTGAAGCCAGCTGGAAATTTGGTCATTTGCGATCTCTGTGTTTATTTCACGTTCCAGAGAAACACATGTTGCTTTCCTGAGTTCCTAGATAGCGTTAGCATTGCTATTGTCATGTGAACAGTCTGGAAAGCCAACATGTGGCCCAGAGAGCCCCTTAGGTGGTTGGGTGTGTCCTGTCAGTAATTTCTTAGGCACTGTCTGTTAAAGTTCCAAATATCAAGGATCATGAAGTATGGATGTTTAGGCAGCATCCATATTGCAACCTACTCCTATGAAAATTATTGCTATGTTTTGTTTAAAAATGGCTTTAGGCTGTGTTGGTTTTCATTCACATTTTATGTAGACAAACCTTAACATTTCACAAGAATTCACAAGAAAAATGGAGCAGAAAAATAAAGGGTAGGAGAAAAAGATACATAAATTCAGTCTAATATTATTTCATGTATAGCAGTTTAATGAAAGGAAGAGCCTGAGTTGGGAAAATAAGTTTGATATGCAAGATTCATAAATCAGTAAGTCACTCTTATAATAAAGAGCTTGAGGATATTAATAACTGTTAATCTTAGCGATATTGACTATTTACTCTTTTGCTTTTTCAGAGCTAATGAAGGCACAGGGAATTTTAAGGTACAAATATGATTAAATTTTTCTCTTATGGTTTACTTCAGAAATAATTATAACCTGAGTATATTTAATTTAGTTTGGTTTTCTTATACTGAGTGCAGCTGGAACTTTCATCAGAATGATAATAATCAATCTTGTATTACAGTGTATTTCAAACCTATTGTTGTATAACATCACACCTACCCATCATTTTTTCTTCTTTTTATCCTTATATTTCACAGTATTTTTTCATCATCTTTTTTCATCTTCAGTATCACCTCCTGTCCTTTTTTGTCTCGTATTTGCCCTTCTTTCTGCCTTGTTTATCCTGGGTTTTTGGGCCACACTAAACATAGGGCTGTTTAAAACATTTAAAAAATAATCAGTTGCTGATTATTTTTTGATTGTTTAAGCAGTGTCTGGAGTCTTAATACATATTTAGTCCTTTCCCTACGAGGCAATCTGCAGGTAGATTAGAGAAGGGTCCAAAAATGTAAGCTGTCTCCCTCTGTTATTGGGCTGTCACTTGGATTTGGAGTTTATGAGGGATTAGTGTCAAAACCTTTAACTTATTTATTCTGTACAGCCTTTGGAAAAGAAGTTTGTACGTGTTTCCGGGGAGGCAACAATTGGACATGTGGAGAAATTCCTCAGAAGAAAAATGGATCTAGACCCTGCTTGTCAGGTATGTCACTTGCTGTAGCAGTCACAAGTTTTCTGTGCTTTGGACAGACATTTCCATTGTTCATTAGATTCTAGAAGTAATGTTAGGGTTTTTTAATGCAGTAAGGATTAAAAAATTAATTGTTTGAAATGTTGTGTTCTGCAAGGAACAACTCTTCTAACTCATCTGCAACCTGTTCACAGTTTCATAGTACTGTACTAATTGGACAGAATTTCTAAAGTGCCATGTAAAATTTCACCTGATGAGATTCAAAGCCAAGAGATTCTGCTGTTAAACTGGACAGGAAAGTGGGAATGTGGGAGCATGCAAAGGCAGAGACAGGTGCAAGTTGAATAATAGTAAAATTTAACTCAAGGCAAACAAGGGCTAAGAAAGAATTATACTGTAGATGGATGTGTTGAAATGAAAGGTATGAATGCAAATACAGACACTTTCCTCCAAATAAGAGTTGAAAGGAGCAGCTTATGGTACAAAAGAATTTAGCTTCATATTTCTCAACCATTTTGAGAGGAACTGCATGTCAAAACCAGTTTCCAGTTCTTCAGTGTATTTCAGCAGCCATTCAGTTGAGAAAGTGGAAGAGTTCCGTAATGTGTAAATAATTCTTAAAGCTGTCAGTTCCTGGAAGATCAAGCTGATGCTGATGTGAATAGGCAAATGGTAGAAGTTAAGTGCTGAGTTTGGAGTTAAGATTGTTTTCATAGGGCAGTAGCTGTGGGACGATACAGCATGACTGTGTGCCTCAGTAATGAGTATTCATGCTGCTTACCTTTTCAGTGATGACAAAGAAAATCAGGTATAAATTATTCATCCTGCAGGGGAATTAATGTATTTTCATTTGCTGGTTTCCTCTCAGTGAGAGTTTGTAGCTTTTACATGGTGGTGACTTGATATTCTAAACAGATAAAAGTATCCTCAAAATGAGGCTGGAGAAAATTCTTGCATTAATTGAGTTGTTTATTTGAGGGGAAGGAATTGTTTTGTTTGTTTGGATTTTCTTAAGTAGTATATCAAAATGTCAATTTTCAGGAGCACTGAGCATCTGTCATGGAAACTGTGGGTATCCATCCTTCAAAATCAACCTGGACCCATGTGTTGGGTTTCTTTCAGATTTTACAATCTTGAGATCATCTAGTAGAGATAGCTTGAGAATTTTTCTCCCATTAATTACTTTCTACTTGGACTTTGCCGGACAGGTACCATCCGCTATTAGTGCATAAATGTTACTACATCTCAAAAGCTGATGAGTTCATGGGCTTCCTTTCTCAAGATGTTTCTTGATGCTGAGCCAGTCATTCCTATCTCTCCTAGTATCTAGTTTGCCATTGTGGTGTAAGGCACAATCATTGGCTAATTCTAATCTCTTGGTCTCTTCTGTGCAAGCCCTGCCTGTTTGGAGGAAATGTTAAATCATCTGTCTTGTGCAGAGAGATGCCTTGGCTGCCTTTTTTTCCCATCTTAAATGATGTGCTCCCATCTTTTTTTCAGTAAGTTTTTTTTTGTCATTAGAAACCTGTAGTTGATTTTTATGCCCCAAGTCATGACTGTTTTCTTGAAGATATCGGGGCTTATTTTTTAAAAACTATGGAATTTGGGAAATGAAGCTGGAAGTATTTCTTTCTAGCCTGAGTTGATAATTTCTTTGTCATATGGGGACTAAGATTAAAGGAGTGTATGTACTGAGCTGTTACTTTCTCATGGTAGTACACAAAACTGAAGCTGATGGTTTGTTGGTAAACATGCAGAGAGTGAAAGAGATGTCAGATACGTCTTTGAAGATTAGTAAGTCTAATGAAACATGTCTTACTCCAGCTTCCCAGGATGGCTAATAAAACAAACTGTAAAACAAAATTAAGGAGAACCTGATTGTGAATTTGCACAGGCAGAAGAATTTAGAGAACTAGGTTGCAAACCATATGTGCAAAGAATTTAAATGTAGAAGATTCTTTGCTGCTTTTTTAGTTTGCTGTAGAAATTTGGAAATGTTGAGGACTGCAGTGGTTCATTTCCTGTAGGCTTCCCCAAAGTATGTTAAAAGAAGAAATAGATACTAACTTTGGACAACAAGCTCTTCCTTTTAATATTACTTCTTTAGTCTTAATTTCCAGCTCTCTTCATTATCTAAAATAATCCATTTTTATGTAAAATGTCTTGAGTTTGGTGTGTTTAGCTTGAGACTTGAGTCCAAGAATTACATTTCCTGGGAAGCTAGGAAGTTTCTTTCAGAAACATATGTTTCAGGCATATTGAGCTAAAATGCACTACATCTGCAGTACTTTTTCCTACATTTATCTACAGAAAATTTATTGCAAAAGTTGAATTTTGTCTTACTTGGGACTCGAAAGGATTTGACTGTAAGGAAGGCACCAGCCTATTTCCTCCTTTCTCTCTTCAGTATATCAATTGCAGTTTTGGTTTCATTGTTGAAACTTCTCATAAGGACACTAAGTGTGGTTGTTTTGTGAGTGCAGGCAGTTCCTACTGAACATCAGCTTCGTTTGACAGTCTGCAAAAGTACTATTTGAGAATGTTTCAGTCATTCCCTATTAGAGCTGATTTGGTGACCAAGTGATAGAATGTATGTTACCCACCCGCCTGAACTCCTGACTCTGTTTGGACATTGCTGACTTAATCTTTTCATGTGGAGTATGAGCTGATACTCGCCCTTCTTCATTGACCTGCACAAGTGCAATGGATTTAGGTTAATGAAAATGTGAAATAAGCCATCTGACTTGTGTGTGACAGTATATATAAAAGTCTAAAAAGCAGTTTTGAAGTTACTGCCTTTGTTCTTTTTTTTTTCCTATTCTGAGGCTTCAAATTGCTTTCAGACTTCTGTATATGCATTTGCAAATGGATTATGATTTAAACTCCCTAGTTTATCTGAAGGTTAAGGCTTCATTTATTTTTATCTACCACTTGAGCTGGCAGACTGTAGTTTTCTCTTTCTGATGCTTTGTTTTGAACTCTGTGCTTTGGGCAACAATTAATTTTCTGTATGTGTTTATGTATGCTTCTAATTACAAGGTCTCTCTTGAATATTCTTGCTGGAATTTGTTGGGAGAGGGTGAAAATAATTCTTTGGAAAGTGGAATTGCCAGTAATAGCTAAGTAGGTAACATCTAATAGGAGCTAAATATAGGTTGTGGTGTTTGGAACCCAGTAGGTTCTTGTCTTTGACATCAGAAGTTTTCTTTAGAGTGTGATTTCCTTTAAGGTCCTCCTGTAGCAGCAGCAGTATTCCTTCTTGCTAATTCTTCTGTAAGGATGAGATAAACTGCTGAAAGACCTGAGCTCAGGTGCTTGGAATTCATTAACGTAGCTGATGGAACAGAAATGTTCTGTAACCAGATGTGCATTCCTGAAAGTGTGTGTATGAACTGCAGCCTTGGGGGAGATTGGAAGAAAGGACTCTGTGCTCATACAGTGTAGTTGTTGATGCAATTTCATTATGCCAGTCTTAACCCTGGAATAAAAGCATCCAGGGCATTTGGAAAGTAAACAGCAGCTAGGGGAAATGGGAAACTCTGACAGCTTTTTGAATAACTAGCCCAAATACTCATGTCAGTCTCTGAAACTTTGTGTTTTCCTTGTCCTTCCCTGGGTAATATGAGTTGGTATAGAAACCATTGATTGAACTCTACTGCTTTCTGGGCCAACTTCTCCCTTGGGATGAGTATTATGTAAGGTGTTCCTTACATGAACTTCTTCTATTTGTATTTCTGTCTTACTTAGTGAGCATGAATTTATAATTGTCTGTTATGGTGGCTGTTAGAGAAATAGCTCTTAATAGCAGACATGCCACCTAAAGAAAAGAAATGTCATAATGGAAAGCCTACTTAATATTAATAAGAATTTTAACAGAAGGGACTAAGTATTCAGCAGATCCACCTTCATGCTTCCTTTCGGCAAAATGTCCAGCTACAGTTATTGCTGTCTCAGGCCATCAGTACTAGTTGGCTTCAATTTTACCAGTCATTTGAAATTTTAGTAAATTCATAGCACTTTGGTCCTGGTGCCTCTTTCATAATGGAACATGTTAATTCCTGTATGACACAAGGATTCCTCTGAGACACATTTCACAACTTACTTTCACACTGACCTGGGATTTTTTTTTTCATCATACGTTTTATTCTCTTGTCTTTACAGAATGAATCCTAGCATTAACAATTAGCAGGCAGAATTTCAGGCTTTGGTGCTGGAATTAGGAGATTAAGCATTTGGTATTCAGAGAACTCTAATACAGTAAATGTTAAAAACTCTTCTCAATTTATTATTAGACACTGGCTCTTTAATGACTGCCATTTGAAACTGGAGCAGCAGGTACAACAGTGGGATACTTTCAAACCAGCATTCTAATTCTGTTTTGAGAGATTGTCAGCAGCTGCGACTGTCTGTTTGCATCCTGTATTGGTCAAACAGATTAGATTTTCTATGTCTGTAGAATATATAAAACATTTATGTGTTATGTTTCATTGGGAGCAGGATTGAGTTTTCAGTGCATTATGGTATAAAAATTGTAGAAGTAAGTTTATAAACCAAAAGTAATTAAAGTTGTATCTCTGGAAAGCAAAGCAGTCATGGCTGTCTTCCTGCAGTAATAACTGTAGAGGTTAGAATGCATGGAAGATAGCAGAAATAACTGCAGCCAGTTTTCCAAAAGAGAAATAAATATATTTTTCAAGTGCTGTGTTAAGTACATCAAAAGTTAATGTTAAATATGTGAGTATATATGGACCAATATCTAATCAGTGTTTACTGTTAAGTCCACTCAAATTTTTACTTCCTGGCTTTCTTGTAGGAGCTAAAAGCAGAAGTACTCCTAAGCAGTTTACATCTTTTGCACATTACCAATCAAACGTGAAGAGAATATTCTGCATCATTCTCATACAATACAGATGGTGCAGTGAATTAGTTCTTTTTGAGCCTCTGAGGAGTAGAATTCCCACATTCCCAAGTCTCAGAACAATGTGGTCTGCCAGCATAAGTCTTACTGAATCTCTTCATGAAGAACAAGAGAGAGGTAGTGGGTCAGCTTGCAAAAGAAGATAAATCTGGAGAAGTGGAATAGCTGCAGCACAGCGTGCATCCTGGGTGAAAAGTGGCTGTGTAAGACGTCATGATATTGCAGTGTGCTCCCCGACTGCTGCAGGGGCAGAGCTTAGGCAGTTCCCTTGCACAAAGCTGTGGTTCAGCTCACTGTCAATGCTCCTAACTTCAGTTTTGAGGTCTTGTCAATTAACAAATGAGAGCACTCATTTCCTTATCTAGAAATTGCTCTTAAGGAAAATGCAAGCAAGCTGCAGTTGAGAGAGAAAAACAGTGCTATGTTAACTGCTCTAATTTGGAACATTTGAGACTGGATTTACATTATGCACTGTAAATACATGGTAACTTTATAGAAGAGCCTGTTTTTCATAATAGTCAAGGCAAGGAATTCAAAATACCTGATTATGGTTCGTGTTTTCGACAAAATTATGTTTTTGTGGGCAGTTACTAAACAGAAGTGCCTCCTGTGGAATTGCAGGCACCACTGATAGAGTTCAGCTGCAGGAGAGGACAATGCATGGAACTGCTGAGTATGCCCTGCAGCTGCACCCCAGGAATACTGACTGAGTGCATGCTGAAGGAGGACTGTATGATGTAATTGCTGACAGTGGCATGCACCAAGGTGCTCTTTTCTATTAACACACTTCTTCCAAACAGCTTTATAAAGTGGAATTAGTCATGTGTTTTCTCACTCAAGATAAGAATAAGGGTGGCAATGGCTCACTTTTTGTTGGTGGCACAAAAAAGTTTCCCTCTTCTGCAACTGATGAATGACTCCAGATGTTTGTGTGGTTGTTTTAATATATGATCTAAATTCCCATTAAATTCATCACAGCTATTACTAAATAGCTTGCTTCAGTGGACACCCCAAACTGAGTGAAACAATAAACTGTCCTCTCTGCTCAGCAGTGAGCACAGGTCAGGGCCATGAGAGGCATTAGGGCAGTGCAGTAGTGCTGTGAATGCTAAATACATTTGGACAACAGAGGCGAAGATGGCTTAGTGTCTAACATGCTAGAATTTAACTCTGCTGATAAAAAAGGGCTTGGATACTGTTTTGCTACTCCAAAGGTAAGTTGGACTTCACCATGCTTGTGTTTTTTCACAGGTGGATATAATATGTGGTGATCACCTGCTGGAGCACTACCAGACACTGAGGGAAATCCGCCAAGTCATAGGAGAGAGTGCAGTACAGGTACGTGGCAGTTGGGGCTTTGTTCCAGGTATTCTGTTTCAAAACAGAAGACTTCTCTCTTAAGCCCTCAGGTAGCACCAGCTTGTCTGAAGAAGTCACTTAGAAAAATCTCTCCAGCTTATGCAAAATTGTTTTTATCTTGTAAATAGAGCTGACAAGTGTACCGTGTTCTTGCTGGTCTCATGATGTTCTGGATATGAGGGGTTTGTTTTGGGGTTTGTTTTGGAGGTTTTTTTTCCCCCCCAAAACAAGTTGCTGTCTTATCAGTGATAAATTGTACCAGCCATTCTTTCAATTAACATTCCTTGTTTTTCCTCTCTGGCAAATGCATCTCTGCAGGAAGTCAGAGGACAAATCCCAAATAAGGCTATCCTTGTGACTGGGTCAGGAGAATAAACTTGCTCAAAAAAACACAAACCAATGATAGAGGGTAATGAATGCAGTAAATGTGCTTGGTACATATTGTATTGGTTCTGGTCACAGCATGAGTTTATGGCCAGCTATTTCTTGTTGATAACTTGCTGTCTTTAGTGTTGCTGGCTTTGCAAATAAGAATGCTTTTTTTTTTAATTCTTTGTGACTCTTTTCAAAGCATCTTTAAAGGATCACACTGTTTTAGAAGCGCTGCAAAAACAATGAAGTGCTCTGTCAAGTGCATAGTAAGATAGAGATGTAAAATTATGGTATATGATAAACTGTGTATTAATCTAAACTTGGAAGTCTGAAAAGTTAATATTTAATACAGTGTGAAGAAATAGGATTAGATTGGTATTTTATTTGGAAAGCAGTCTTAGCAGATAGCAGAAGGGCTAAAATCAGCTCTCCTCACTTGTTTGTGTACACACATGCACAAACCTTTACATTTAAAATTCCTGCTGAGCTCTCTTATTCTACAAGAAAGCTTTTGTGTTGGGAGCAGGAAGTG
Source organism: Coloeus monedula (assembly GCF_965178545.1). Lineage (NCBI taxonomy): Eukaryota > Metazoa > Chordata > Aves > Passeriformes > Corvidae > Coloeus > Coloeus monedula. Next base: position 26,341,504 of record NC_138788.1, on the reverse strand, counting down.
AAAATCTGATTTTGAGATATCTTGGATTTTGCATCACTTGTACCTCATTTGAATCACTAGGAGGGGTGCCAGAGTCAGGGCAGAGGTATTTGGCTCATGTTAATGTTGGCAGACATTAAAAGTCTGTGTGGCTTGTGCTGTTTCTGCAGTTGAAGGGAATGAATGCCACATCTGATGCCTTAGCTGTTTTATAATAGCATGAAGAAGAAATGAAAATGTAACCTAACCCAGTTTGGGGAGCAGGCGATTGAAACTGGGAGGAAGTGGGTACTGGTGACAAACTTGTTTCTAACGTTATGAATCACTGTAAGTAAATTCAGCAATCAGCACATAGTGATGGAAGTGCCCTCTACTAGAAGCTTCAGTAAATGGCAGGGGGATGATATATTTCTCAGTCCAGGGGTATAGTCACATACACGGTTTTAGACTTGAACTTAGCACAAAAGCTTTCCATGTATGAGAAATGCTCTTGGGGGAGCACTTCAAGGAATACTGCATCAGTTTCATTTCTTATCAGAATTGGGTCTGCCTGATTGATGTTTAGTGATGAAGTACCAGTCAGCAGCTCCACGAAGAGAGCAGTTGTCTGGGGATGCATTCTCCAGTGATGTTTCAAGTCTTGTTTATTACCAAACCAGTATGCTAGCAGTTAATTCTCTCAAGGCTTCTCTACTGGACAAACAAACAGGAAAAAAAAATCTTGGCTTTTTGTGAAGTTTTGTTCTTTTATAGTCACTTTTGTCAGGAAATTTGAAAGACAGGTTCATCCTTAATTTCTCTTCATTTTGTTAGAAAACCTCTTAGGATGCCAAATAGTTACAGTAGGAATGTTGCTTCTTTTTTGATACTGAAATAATTGTGACATTTTCATGTTCTTTAGTCTAACATGATATAATTTTGTAGAAATCAAGACAATGCGTTTGTAGGGTTAAAAAAACCTTGGAAAATATTTTTAGATAATCACCCATGGAAAAAAATCCCAACAGACAGGTCAAGTCTAAAATAGTGAGAGTTGTTTGTTTCTCACCAGGATGTGAAATTCAGTAAGGGGCACAGTTGTCCTGGCCAGTGAAACTACAAATACAGAGGAATGTTTGATGAATTTTACATTAAACTCCAAGGGCATCTTGTGCCTTTGTAACTTTCCAGCCTTTCCAAATCAGTGTTGGAGCTTGGAATGTCCCTAACAGCTCTCACCAGGATGCTGAGACACTGTTCAAAACTGCTGTTGTCATTTACAGGTTTCTGAGGTTCATTGTAGATGCTTCATGCAAAGAAAACTGCTTCAGTAGCTACTTCTGCAACAGAAAGTCATTTAAAGGAATAACATTGGGCTCTTTTATTTAGATGAGTACCACCACAGTTAGAGGAGAAAAATAGCTGCTATTCTGAGTCAAGTTCATTCATGTTAGCAGTTATTCTTTTTGCTGGGAAAAGTGATTATAAAAATGCAGATAAGTTTCTCTTTGGCAAATATATTAATTTTAATGTGCATTCTTTGGTAGCATTTGCAGTACAGCATAACATCCATAGTGTGTGATTGATTTTTCTGGACCATAATCACTGTCAGGGGTTTAGTGGCTTTTACTTACACCGAATGGTTCTTAAGATTTGTTTGTGAAGATTTTGGGTGTTGTATTTGTTTTTGGTGGTTTTTTTCCTAGTGACTAGTACTGTGTAGTGATGCCTTAGAGCCTGACTAAATGAAAGTCTCCTGGAGGTGCAAGCTAGCAGGATTTTAGCTCTTCTGGATACATTTCTGCCTTTCCAACAAGTGTGGGAAGACCAGGTGTAATCTGATGATAAAATAAATATTCCAGACATTGGCCCCATAGTAACCTGTTGGGGTTGTTGTAAATAGGCAACCAAGTTTAGTGGTTGAATGTAAGCAATTAACATGTTCATTTCTGAGTAGTTAATAGAAGGCTAAAAAAGAGTCAGTACTAAATCTCGTTTAATCTTGTAGATGTCAAGATATTTTGACATTACTGAAATAAGGTGGTTGGTTAAAAATTCCTAATTAGCTGAAAGTAGGATTTCTAGCTCTGTTTAGGGCAAAACCATAAAAAACTCACTGACAGAATTTATATAATAAGAAACAACTTCACTTTTTTTTTTTTTTTTTTGAACAGTGTGAAACTTGTGGAATTTGCTGCAAGGTGTGATCAAAGACATTTAGAGAAACTTTTAAAGGCTCAGTTTTGTTACCAGGCATTGAGATCTGCCTGTAATTAAGAGTGTGATCAAGTAGCTGAGGAAGGAAGCTCGTTATTAACTAAATGGGAATATAGCTTCTTCTCTGTATTACCTTCCTCCCTTCTGCTGCACAAGTGCAACCTTATCCAAGCTGCTGGTTATTTTCACTTGTCTAAAACTGGGCCTTCTCAGAGTTCTGCATCACTGATGGATATAATGAGCTCACACATGGGAAAAGCTGAAAGGAGTAGCTTCCTTGATGTCCTTGGCCCTTGGCACAGAGGTTTGGCAGATTATAACGGTCTCTTTGTAGCTCTCACCTTTTTGTAACCCAGTGCTATTGTACTATTTTTTGGTCTCCTAAGCTAGGCAGCAAGAGCTGTGCTCTAATTTAATTACTGTGACCTTCTAGCACACATTTCCTATGGAAGTGATTTACTCTTTGCTATGGGGTTATTGAATTTGGAAAGTGGGGCACTTTTTGTTGCTGCTGCTCTTAGAACATCAAAAGGGGTGTATGCTCTGATGTTTTGGTCTGTCAGTTCCACTCTAAAGTTTATAGCTGGGTGTAACAGATGGGATCCTTCGCAATTTTTTAGGGTCACAAATGTGTGTCAAAGGACACTCGAGAGCTTTGCTGTTCTTTTGTGCCTGTCTGAGTTAGCCTTGAGATTTGTAATGAGCAGTGAGAGCTCGTTCTCTGTTTGGACTTCCTTTTAATAACAGTATCTAGAGAGAGCAGCTGGACATAGAAACGTGTAATAATTTACAAGTGAATAATTACAGAGTGAGAAGTGCCAGTACTGAAGTAACTCTCAGCTTCTCTTTGTAGAAAAGGAATTGCAGTGGGTTTGGCCTTGGGTTAACAGGGCTATTTCCTTTAAATGTCCTGCTGCCAAATGTACCATTTGAAAACTATTCATCAAAGAATACATTGTAGCATTTTCTTCTTGTAGAAATATTTCTTTTCTTTAAGAAACTGGAAAATAGAGGAAAAACTGGTTTTGACCACAATTTTTCTCCAAAAAATAAAGTTTTGTATGTGTCTTATTTTCTCTTTTGAAGGAACTAACAGGCACAAAGTGTAAGTACCTTTGGGAAAGTATAGCAATGTTTTTATGTGCCAAGAGGTTCCTGAGTAACCTCTTAGAACCTGTTCCACCTAACAAGAAGCGAGGACAATCAGGCTTCTCTCTTCATATTGCAATGCGGGTATTCCAGTTTATGCTAGCCACCTGTGAGTTAAAGCTCCTGTTTCGTCCTGTAAGCCTTTCAGGAGTTAGCAATGCATTCCTGGTTATTAACAGGATGAGAAGATGAAGAAGTTAGTGAGCTAATACATTATCTTACAACCTGTGTGTTAATAGATAAAAACATCTGAAGCAAAATATGGTAGAAGTTCTAACATGTCAGCTGGCACTAATGTAGTTCTCTCTTCAAAAGAAATTTTTTTTTTAAGTCTGCCCATATAAACAGGTGTAATGCAATGTCAGGTTCCCAGTGGATCTGTGGTGGAAGCAGACTAAGTGCTAGGCCTTTCAGCAGCTGTGTGTGAATTAAGTGACATAGGCAAGACTAATGGGTCAGAAGTGTCCTGTTTCCCAGGTGAAAGGGTCTTTTCATTATGTCAAGCAGTCTTTGAAGAGGAGAAACATGAGTTAATAAACGAGTAGTTTGTCATTTTGAGGTCTTTCAATTCAATATTATTACTTAATAAATGTATGTAGTAGTAGTCTAGACTCTTCTACTACAACTTCTGGCAGCACCTTCTAGAACTACTTAATGGATTACTTTTTTTTTTTGCTCCACCATATGATGTGGATATCAGCACGACTTGTAAACAAGAGCTTATTGTATGAAGATAATGCAATTAAAACCTTAAAATAAAAGCAGTACCAGATTTTACTTTTCTTTTTAACACCCTTCTCCATCTGAAAGAGGAGAGGGGAATACAATTATTTGCCTTGATACATCAAAACTTGCCTTGTCCATACGGAAGGGACACGGTATAAAATGGTGATATTGTACCTGGGGTCCTGCCATGCAGCAATTGTTGTACCAGGTGGTGGCAGAAATGCCTCGAGGAGAAGGGAAAGTGCTATGATGAGACAGTTTCTTTCTCTTCTCTCTAGGATGGTCTACTTGTGCTGCACTATGGCCTGGTGGTATCTCCACTAACTTAAAGGTTGCTGGAATATCAGAAGGCAAAAGAATCTGAAGTCATGGAGCTTCTTCACTGCTGTTTCTCACCAAAGAAGCCATCGCATTTCCTGTGGCAGGAAGCAAGTGAAAGGAACCACCATAACTGCTGTGTGCTTGTAATGTAGTGTCTGACTTCACCACTGTAAAATATTGCAGCTTCCGTAAGTACAGCTGTAGATGTTGCTATGCTTCATGTCACAAATTACTATCTTCAAATTTCACTCAGCTCAGGGAAATTAAATGCTCAAAGTAGCTGAATTTTTTTTACTTTCTAAAACCACAAGATTTCACAGGGTGAACAGCCTTTTTTTCCTCTAAGCTCTGAGATATCTCTTGCTGTCTACGTGTCTAGCTAGAACAGTGCACTCAGGGATGATCTTCAGTGAGCCGTACAATTTGTTTTGGGGAAGAGACAGTCATTTGCCTAAAAAAAAAAAAAAAAAAAAGAAGTGTACTGTGATCATCTGTCTTTGGATGTGATTTGGGGAGAGGAAGGAAACTTCAGAAATGCAGACCAAAATAGGTAGAAAATGATGCAGCATAAGCATTGTTTTTTGAGAAGTAGCATTAAATTTAGTTGTTTTTCTTGAAGAAAGACAATTTTGTTTGCACTGGAAATATATTTGCTGGTAGTTTGGCTTAAACCAAATGGTGGATCATGCATCTCTAGTGTGAATGGAGATGAGCTAGCTGTAAGCTGGTTAAACTATGCATGAAAAAAAAAGTAGCACCTCTTTCTACCTGCTTGCTGTATATAAAGTAATCACTGTCAACCTGATTCTTCTATCATGTAAAATATGTCAACTCACTTGACTGTTAGGAGCATAAATCCATTCACTTTAGCACATACCTCTCCAGCAGCTGTGAAAATGGTTGCTTTTTCCACTCTTTCTGATGTGTTCTAGTGCATTGCATTGTAGTGGAGACCAGGGTTGAGTAATGTAATACCTGCCTGTTACTACCAGATTCACGGAAGACATTAGGTGACTTTAATTTTAACATGTTAAAATACTAGGTTTTGTGACAACTGTAACACTTCAAATGTTCTTCTGTTTAAGATTTCCGTGTTGTCTTGTGCAGCATTAAGGATCAGAGAGCTCTGTATGTTATGGTCTTGCTGCATACTGGGTCATCAGTGTGGGGATTCATGAAAGCTTCCATCAGGCAGCACGCTCCTTGCCTTCCCTACAGTCAGTGCAGGGAAAAGGAAGAGATTCCTTTGTAAGGCATTTTAGAGCACCTAAGTTACAGAACCACAGAATTGTTAGGGTTGAAAGACCTCTGGAGATCATCCAGTCCAACCCCCTGCCAAGGCAGGGTCACCTGGAGTAGGTGACATGGGAATGCATCCAGGTGGGTTTTGAATGTCTCCAGAGAGGGAGAGTCCACACCCTCCTTGGGCAGCCTGTTCAGTGCTGTGCCACCCTCAGTGTGAAGAAGTTCTTCCTTCTTTCAATCCTCCTTTATTTCTTTCAGTCAGTTGATGAGGCAGCAGCAGTGACTGAAGTAAGTCCAGGGCTGAGGTTTTGATTGAGCTGTACAGGGATTCTGGAGCTTGGAGACATCCAAGCAGCAGCCCTGAGCTCCATCCAGACTTGGAAGCCCTGGACAGCCAGTCAGGCATGGAGGGGACATTGCCAGGAGCAGTGAGGGGGATTTAAGTGTCAGTAAGGAGCAGAGCAACCTTTTGTGGCCTCTTCTGGGCCCCCTCCAGGAGCTCCTTGTCTTTCTTGTACGGAGGAGCCCAGAACTGGACACAGCACTCCAGATGTGGCCTCTCCAGGGGTGAGTAGAGGGGCAAGATCACTTCCCTTAGACCTGCTGGCCACACTCTTCCCAATGCACCTCCAGATTCCATTGCCCCCCTGGCTGCAAGGGCTCAAATGTGTTTGTTCACTGTCAGCCTAAGAGGACTGGCATCCTTTGTCTAAGGAAAGCTTTCATGAATCGTCCCTCAGGTCTTTACAAGAAAACATTGTTTTGTCTGGGAAGGTGGTACCATAACAAAAAAAAAGTTTTGTTTGAAGTAATTCTCCTGATGCTTCTAAAAAAATATAACAAAAAGCCTTTTTAGCTACAAACTCCTATTTTACCTTTAAAGTTTGTATAAAAGTAGTGTTTAAAATGCAGCAGAAAATGAGATTATTTTGTAAACACGTTGTGAGTTGTGTTGATAAAAGATTATATATTGTAACAGTAAAATAAACTTTATTTTAGCCAATTTAAAATTGAGCCCTCTTGTTTCCGTGCCATGTTTCCTATGTCAGCCTCAGAATTATAGTAGATTATAGTGAAACTGCTGAATGTGCTCTGGGGTTGTTAGAATGACAAATTTCAATTAAGAGACTGAATGGTGAAGGGTAATTCAATACCAAACTCTCCACTGGAGCTAAGTGTAGTATTGTTAGCTGGAGTAACATGAAATCTCTGGGACTCTCTTTTTAATGTGGATCTTAGTGAGAAATAGCTCAGTAAAGATGTCAAGATGATTTTTCCACAGAAGTACAGGAGAAATAATCGTGTCGTTTACAGGACCCCTTTTTTCATCAACAAGAACATCTTTTTGTGAAAGCCACCTCTCAATTATTTTCTTTCATGTTTATGTCTGTTGTTACCAAGCCCCTGTGAACTGGATCTTTCTCTGCCTCTGGAATTAAGGCAGCTGGTTCAAATACTCCATATTGCCCCCATTATCACTCAGGGGTTTGTTTTTGATTTATAGCTCTGTGCTAAAATACCATTATCAGTATAGTCACATTTTACATTGCAAATTCACCCCTAATCCTGGCTTGTACTTCATTTCTAAAGAAGACGCATGTGCAGAGTTTAGCAGCTGTATAGAAGCTGATAGTTAATTCAAATTAATGTCATTCTAGGATACATTTGACTTGCATGGCCCTGAGAGGGCTGTGCTGCCACTGGCACTAATGTCAGTGTCAAATTCTGTTTTTCAAAAAATAAAAGGGGCTCCTGGATATTTTCAAAGGATTTTCCTGTAGGGTAAATCACATACCAGCTAACATGCAGAAGGCCAACACTCCCTTCTTCACCCTTTCAGTGGCTTAATGAGGAGGATTGAAGGTCTGTAGCCTGAGGTATTTTGACAAGAATTCTTAGTGACCTGTTATTTCCCTTTTGTCCGCTTCCCTCTATTTCTTCCTCACCTGCCTTCAGAAAGTGTATTTTTAGCATAGTTTTCCTGGCTGAACATCCTGCTTTCTTTCACCTGAAGGCACTGATGTGTTCCTGCTCTCCAGTGCTGCAGATCCCCTGGGGCACATCCGTGTGCAGCAGGGTGACCTTTAGCTATTGCCAAGGCTGAGCTGGGGCTCTGTGGTTTCCTGCATAATCAGCCTGCTTGCTTTAAAATGTGCCAATCTTCTTTCAGCTCCCCTGCTGCAGTTTTATTTCTGTTGGTCTCCTTTTAACCTTGGCTTTCCTCCAGCTTCTTTTGGTGCTGATGATAGAAGAGCATCTGTAACAACAGGCCGTCTATGGGATGGCATCTCTGACCTCATGGGAGATGAGCCAGCCTCATGCTCTGCAACTGAGGGAAGGTGTGCTTGGGCTCATTCATTGTTTTGCAGACACTATGTTTCTTTACTTAATGAAATAATTCCAGTTTTACTTTCTTGCTACCTTCTTAACAGCATCATGGCTAACACAGATCCTAATTAAATACTGCTTGTAAATGCAGCATAATTCTGAGTTCCTTTACAGGTCTGCTAATTCCCAGGAAGAGGAGATGATGAGCCTTAGTTTCCAGACTTCTTATAAACACAGAATCAAGGTACAATCAAGTCGTGAGCACTGAGTCATATTGGTTACATTCTGCCTGTTTTCATTGTGTCCAGCACAGACTCAGTGTAATAAGAAGATAAGGTTCAGAGACTGGTGCAATGTGCAGCAGCTGAGCCCTCTAAGCAGAGGGGACCTGCAATGGCCAGGGATAGCTGTCATTTCTGTCCTGAACACAACAGTGCACCCAGCCTGGATCTGCACTGCCACCAGACTGTGGCACACGTGAGCCAGGGGAGCTCTTAAAGCTTATTTCTGTCGATGTGAATCAACTGAAGAGTTTTATTGAAAAACCATTCAAGCTTGTCTAATACTAGCCCATGTTGAATTTATTTTCTGGGAGTCATTAGGCATTTATGTGCAATGATTTATGTTAACATATTTTTAACAGTCACTAGCAAAATTACGTCCCTAGCATTTCTGGTTTTACTTTTCTTCAGTATGGAATATTATTGGTATGAAATCTGTGCTCAATACAAATGAGTGGAGTGCTTCACTCCAGCAGTTGAGAGAAAGCCTATTAACAGATACAGGAATTTTTATGTATTGCATGCCTTTCTTTTAAAGAGATTGTCACATTGTCCCCATGAATCTTTTAATATGCTCAACAGAATGCACCAAGGGCCAGCCTGAACGTTTACATTCTTTAAAATGTACTTTTGAGGCTGTCATAAATACCTGCTGAGAGATTGAGAGACGTTGCAAATGGTGCATTCATTTCTGCTTTTTATTTGGTTTTTCTACCTCCTGTTTCTTCTTCTGTTCAGCAGAAAGAGAACCAAGGTGACCACAAATGGAATTTTACCATGTCATCTTTAAGACACCCTTGTTGAATGAGCCAAAGGATATTTACATTTACTGAGCTTTCAGAATGTTGCCATAGATACAGGTTTAATCACTGGACAGGGCAAATTTTATTGGTTTTGAGAGAGAAATGGTAATCACATCTGAGGTGAAATGCAATATTGATTGGCTGCTCTGTAGCTGCAGAATTCTTGCTGGAGCTGCATCACTATCTTTACTAGGTTTGGATTTAGTCTAAAACGGTGCACTTGTGTCAAATGCAGTAGTGGTCTGCAAAAGAAGTATTTCCCAAAGTGGAAAAGAGAACTTGCATTTTCTAATTGTGTGGTAAAATAGTCTATTTGGAAATGAACACTGAAAATACAATGTTTCCAAGGGAAACATCAGCAGTAGAAAAGTGGGTGGTGGGCACTTGACAAAGACTGAGAAAAATTGTGTGTTCCTGTGAGAGCTACTTCGGAGCCCTTGGTGTTGTGGCAGCCATAACCTCTGTCCTCTGAATGGGTCTTCTGGTGTCCGGTAGGGGAAGCTCAGCTTCTCAGTCCATGAGAATCTTTCACCTGTGTACCTGATACCGTGAAAGTGAGAGGGGTTTGGTATCTTTGAGACTTCCAGTGCTCTCAAATGTGGCTGAAGTTAAGCTGATGAGCATAAGAAATGATCGGGGAGGACGTAGGGGGTAAAGAGGACATGGAGTCACAGTATGATCCTATAATCCTTGCTTCCTTAAGAATCTAGCCTGAATGTTTTGGCTTGCTGAATCATTTTGGCTTGCTTCAGGCGTTCTTATTCATACATCTCCCAGGCCTCATTGCTAGACTAGGAATTTGCTAATGAGGTGTCATATCTGGGGCTTTTGGCTTTTTTTGTTGTTTTTGCATTTCCATTGAAAATTTGCTTAAAATGAATGATGTTCTGAGCCTCAGTGCAAACCACGTTTTTCAGTCTGGTCTCAGCTTTTCCAAATGGCTTGTTCTTACAGACCACACTTGGGTCTGCATATGTATCATCTCAGGGAATGACTACGTGTCTGTCAGAGCATTTACAAGGCTGCTCTGGACACTGGGGAGCCAAGAACTTGTTTCTCCTTGTGCTCTCTGCAGAGATGCAGGCAGGCAGCAGCTGCCTCTTGATTGAAAGGCAAAGGAGCAGAGTGACCCTGCTGTGATAGGGATGGACTTTGGGCGTCTGCTGTTTCAGAACTGATACAGCACCTCAAGGGCTTTGCTGCCATCAGCAAGTGAATGTGTAGCTGGGGCTCTGGAATTGCACTCTGACATTTTCTGGGTATTTCCCTTCCATCTAAGCAGATCTTTAGCATGGACACTGTTCCTTCTTAAAGTCATGTTCTTTGTCAGTTCTGGGCAGCACAATGTCTGCTTTAGCAAGGATGTAATTGCTTGTCACAGGATTGCAGGCTCATCTCTGGTTGAGATGAAGACCCCTGCAAAATCTGTAGGAGTGCTTTCCTCCTGATCCCCCCAGCTCTGCAGTCCCTCTGGTTCAGCTGGAAGTGCTGGAACAGACCAAGGTCAATGAACATTCTCCCACCCCACCCCACCCCAAGCAGTGCCCTGTTTGCATGTTGTGCTGCATTTGCCAAGTGATCCTTATTCCCATAGGCCTGAGAAGACTTGCATGAATGAGCTGGTATTGCTTGTGCTATTTTGTCATAAACTCTGTTTCACAGTGTCAAACCACAGTGATGTGGACATTTGATCATTCAGAAGCATCTGTTTGGCTGCTGGTGTTAGGGCTCTGTGTGGATCACTCTCTGCAGGAAGAAGCTCTTTTCCTTAAAGAGGTGTCTGTGCCAAGAGCTGGCAAAGAGAGAGCTGGCTGGATTCAGCCAAAGGTGCCGGAAGAGACTTTGCTCTGAATTGCCTATTGATTCCTTCTTGTTGAATGACAGCATTCTTCCTCAGTCTGGAAAAGGAGATGGTTGCACTCCTGCCAAAGGAAAATGTTTGGGGTTTGTGGTTTTTTTCCTTTGGCTGCTTTTTCTTTGGCTTACTTTTTAATTAATTCCAGCATCTGGATAAGTGTCATTAGCAAAACTTCTCCGTGTGCAGCAACTTTGTCTGTTTTCAAGAAGCTGTACATCTCAGCTGCGTGAGCCAGCATCTACATCCAGGAAAAAACAAAGGGCCAGCCCAGTGGTGGGAATTTGTCCCACTGTGTGGAGGCTCAAGTTCTCCCTGGCATAAAGATGAAGGAAATGCAGTATCATGGAGAAATAGCCGCTCTCTGCTGCTTCCTGAGCTGATGGTGCAGTCCGTGTCCACAGCTGCCTTTTATCCGAGAGGTCGAGGTTTTATAGAGGTATAAATCTTTCAACATCTGCAGTGTGACTCACTCCTTCCCTCTGGCAGCCTGGGTGTTTAACCCAGTAAGAAAGATGGGACCACAGAGGAGGATTTATTGCCCTGTTCCAGCTTATGGTTTCACTGTAGAAGCTTTCTGGTGCATATAAGCAGGCAGGTAAAAGGAGCCACTCTGAAGATAGCAATGGAAAAGGAGGCCTGGATGGAGGTAGTCAGAGTTCAGCACTGGCAACATATTCAGCCAGGCCTGTCCCTCTTTGCTGTAATTTTTCTTCTCATAAAGAAAAGGAGAGTGTAGATATGGGCCTCCCTGCTTGTTGCCCCTCTATCACCTCTGGAGTTTAACACCATGAGACAGCACCAAACTGCTGCAGAGCTCCAGAAATGCAGGAAATCTCTGGGCTGGCCCTCACACTGCAGCCATTTTTCAAAATAGTTCTTTGTTCTTCCCGCAGCTCCTCCATTCTCCTCCACCACTGCAGCCCCTTCACAATTTTATCACCAAAGTAAAATTCCTAGCTTCATTACTAGCATCCAGTTAGCTGAGCAAGCAGGAATTCTGATGGAGATTGTGCTGGGAACAAAGGACAGGTCAGGCTGCTTATGCTCAAAGGACAGAAAGCAGCAGTGCTGGAGAATGAGATTCAGAATATATTTCATTAGCTGCACAGCCACATCTGCTTTTTATTCCCCCTTTGGATTGGGAGAAATACTGTGTGTTTGCATTTCCTAACTGACGGCCGAGCCAGGAGATATTTGGACATTTCTTGACCCTTGTTTTATATGCCAGTGCCTTTGACTTAACTCTGCAGGTGCTGGCTCCCCCAAGCTCTGCCTGGGCACCCCAAGTTGCTCTGTGCTGTTTTGCTGGGGGCTGCTAGTGAGCTGCACTGCCACAGCCATGGCCTGGGAAGTGCCCCTTGCTTCACCCACCTGAGGGGCTGCCCTCCCTCACGGCGAGCAGCCTGGCCAGGGCACGGTCCCCGAGGTTATCAGTGTGACAGGATCAAGGTGTAGCCATGCTGCTCCTGGCCTGCAGCTCTGGTGGAGAAGCCTGTGACTGTCAGACCGTGGCCCTGGGGCACATTGCCACGATGTGGTGCAACAAAGCAGAAGTAGGAAGGCAATAGGACAGTGTGCTCTGGCAGGGCCACCCAGCAGGAAACTGCCTGTGCTCTTTTCCTCTACAGGCACATCTCAAGCAGAACGTGTGCATCTTCCAAGTATAAGCTACTGCTCATTATAACAGCATTAATACTGCATATTATAACAGTACCTGTGACTGCTAAGTTTACTTGGGAGGTGGGTACCTCCCTTCTTCATCTGCTCTTGTGTAAATCACTTTATCTTCAGTTGTGCAGGCAAACCACGAGTCTGTTTCTAACCCCTGAGCACACAGGCAGGGTGGAGAGAAAATGACAGAGACCTTGGGACTGAACTGTCAGGACCGTGATGCATATCGCAGCCTCAGAGTCCATTTTCTGAGCAAATGAGTGTGCACTCGGCCATGGCAGACCTTGATCCCTCAGCCAGCTGGCCATGAACTCTTCTGCACAGCAGAGCCACCATGACAGGCCCCTGGGTGTGCCCCATACGTGCCCCACTGCCACTGGTGGGCCCAGCCACACCTTGTAGCCCCCAGAAACCAAGTGTGTTCCCAAGATGATGCAGTAGTAAAGATGACAAAACAGCTTGGTTTGATCCACACAACTATTTCTTTTTTTAATTATTAACTTGTGCCTTACAATAGAAGAAGAAAGAGTGCAAGCAAACAATCTCCTGGTTCCAGGAACTACTCTGGCAGCGCCACAAGGGCAGCAAGGTCTGGTGATGATAACCCTGCCAGGGCACTGACACACAGCACGTGGAGTCTCCGGCTCTTGCAAAAGCGATCGCTGGCAATTTAAGGCATTGAAGGAAACCTATGGTTGTTAAATCCTATATCAAATTTGGCACACATTGGAACAATTAGAGTGGAGACAAGGATGCTTTGTGGGCTGGTGTTTAGGAGTCCTGCAGCTTCCCAGTGCCAGCTGGGGCACGGTGCTAATCTGGGCACAGGGTTTTCATGTGAAGACTGTGCAGCCAAACAAGGAGCCCTCTGACCCTAATATTTGGGAGATAGTGATACCGCATGAGGTGCTGCACCCTGCAGCATGGTGGTGCCTTCACCTCCAATGTAGCAGTTCCCTGCCCTGTGCCTGCTGCTTATAAACCCCATGTGCCTGGCTCGACTAGTGCTGTCAGAAAACAAGATTTGTCAGTACAAAGAAAAATTAACATTCCTTATAGTTCGAAACATACGTGGCTGAGATCAAATGTCAGGAGTGGTTACAGTCCAGTATGGCTATTTCTGTGTTTCTAGGGTTAAAAGTGAATGGCTACAGTTTGAGGAGTGGGGAAGAGTTTAGCTCTACATGGATTTGGATAGCTGATGAAGGTATGTAGCCTTGAAACTAGTTATAGTAAACATGTTGAGCTGTTTCCCTCCCCTCCCCAGAGAGCGGGCTCAGCAGCATTCCCAGCCAGCTGCCCCCCGCCCACCGATGGAGGAGAGAGGGAGCATGCTACGAGTCCATGTGCCACCACCACAACGACCAACATGCATCTCTAGCTACCTGTCCTGCGTGCCCCCACCCCATTTAAAAGGGAGCAATGTGCCAAGCTCGGCCTCTGCATGGCAGGACCCACAAGGAAGCCATCCCTGGGTTGGTGTCCCCAGGAAGGTATGTGTTTCTAAGGGAGGCTTCCTGTGAGCCCAGGGCAGCTTCATGCTCAGAGGAGCAATTTAAAGGCCGAGTGGAGACTGTTCCCCCTCAAATGCATGAAAACAGGGTCCTGATGGTTACATCTTTGCATTTGCAAGGATTCCTCCATGCAGGTTTAACCTCCCTCTTTTCTTGACAGAGGTTATGGTCCCCTGAACTACCTCAGCCCTGCTGGATGATATTTTAGAGGTCACTTTAATAACCTCTCCTTGCTCCTCCTCTTTGAAGGACAGAGTAGAGGAACTAAAGCTCCTTGGCTGGAAGGAGTAAGTGGGGCTGGGGAGGGAATTGAGTGATGGAAGGCCGCCGCTTCCCATGCTGAAGAGGTTCTCCTCTCCCTCCAGCAGCTTCCTGCAAGCACATCACAAGGGAAGAGGTTAGTATGGGGATGTGAAACATCTGCAAAACTTGAGAGCAAGTAGTGCCCTGAAGGCAAGCCCAAGCCATCACCCCAGGTCACACTGCACCATGAAACTGATTCAAAATCATATTTTGGTCAACCATTTCTGGAGGACTTGCAATATGGGATACATGAGAGCAACTTTCTCCCCTTTTTCCTCTCCAGAAACACCAGGAAACTGAGCACCTGAAGCACAGGGACAGCCTTTTGCATCTACTTACGACAAGAGAGACAAGTTTCCAACCCCATTAAAAATACTGCTTCTGGGATGGCTGAGGGATGTGGTTCACAGCTGCTAGATTGAGGCAGGACATGGAGCCATGGCTGCTCCCCAGGCAGGAGCATGGCCGATCCACGTGGGGGAGATGAAAAACACACTTGTGGTGCTCCTTGAGTGTGTACCCAGGTATTTTCTAGGTCCCTGAAAATACCCCAGCCTAGTGGGGTCAGGGGATTGGGCTTGGGAAGTGTCCAGGTAGAGCAGGAATAGAGCAGCCTTACCTGTAGGCAGCTATCTCAATATCAAGGGCCATCTTGACATTGAGCAGGTCTTGGTACTCCCTCAAGTGCCGAGCCATCTCGTTTTTGGTGTTTCGCAGGTCATCCTCCAGCTGTCCAATGGTGTCCTGCAAAGGCAAGAGTGCTCAGGGCTGTGTTTTGAAACAGGATCTTCTCCCACAGTCCCACTCTGCTTTGCCCATTGTAGAGACAGGGAAGTTGCAATGGGCAATTGATCCATGATGGCACATCCCACCAGGAGCTTGGGACCATGAAATCTCATGCTAGCAGGGATGGAGAAGCAGGCAGAGCACCAGGCATGGCTTGTGAGCATGTGCAGTGGGGGAGGCTTTTGGTGGATTGCCATTGATGGATTTATGTAGTTTCCCACCTGCAGCGGGGTCTGTGAGATGAGCAAATAGTGCCTGGTGCTGGGACCCCCAGTCCTGCAGGGGACAAGGTAGGCTGCTACAGAGGGAAGGGAAGTTTTGGGCTTAAACATCATCAAGTAGAGGCAGTGGCTCAACAGGACAAGTGAGAGCACCCCACACTGCAGCAGCAGCAAAGAAAGACTGCAGTCTGCTTCTGCAG
The DNA here is from genome assembly GCF_965178545.1 of Coloeus monedula. Classification (NCBI taxonomy): domain Eukaryota; kingdom Metazoa; phylum Chordata; class Aves; order Passeriformes; family Corvidae; genus Coloeus; species Coloeus monedula. The sequence goes on along the minus strand of NC_138788.1, from coordinate 26,325,923 downwards.
GGCTTAAGAAGAGTTGGGACATGCTTCCAGGAGGTGGGAGGAGAGGTGCTGCTGCCAGAGGTCTCCTCCAGGAGCGGAAGTCTGACACCTTCCCAGGAAAATGCCTCAGAGCCCTGGAGTGGGGTTGTGAATGCAGGGGGATTCAGGGAGGTTACAGAGACAGGGGCCTGCCCTGCAAGAGCCAGGGTGCTCAGCTGGACAATGGCATCCTTCCAGCGTCCTTCCTGTCAGCTTTGCCCTGCCTTTTGTCCCTTATAACACATTCTACCCATGGTGTGCAGGACCAGATTTCCTGCTAACAAAGGAGACTAATCTTTTCTTCTATTTTTTTTCTCAGAAAACAAGCAGTCTGTACTTTTCCCACATGCATCTAGGTATCTAAGCAGCAGCTTGAAAGTGAAACCTGCTCCCATAGGGCTCTTCCCAATCAGAAAGTTTCCCGCTGCCAGCTGCCCCACTGTGCCACCAGAGGATCGTGATTTGGAACAGGAATGAGTCAGCAGTTTGCATTTAAGCCAGGATGTAGCCCTGCCTACAAATGCCTGCAATGGCCACTGCCAACCTCAACTCTCCTGCAACCCCTCCCAGAGTCAGACCTCTGCAATTGCTTCCAGATCATCTGTTCAGCAAACGATCTTTGTCTTGCCATATCATCCCCATCTTGTCCCCTTCCTATTCCTATCATGTCCTCAGCTTCCTCTCCTGCCTGACCTTCCTCGTGGACAGTGCAGAGACAGCCACAGGACGTGGAGCTGCCCAGGGAGCAGGGAGCTGTGCTGACCCTGATGCAGTGAGCCCAGTTCGAGCAGAGCCCCTCAGAGAAGCAATGGCAGCTCGTCCTGAATGCAGCATGAAGAATGTCACAGTCAGATTAACTGGGCACAACCAGCCTTGTGGGACATTTAGGGGTCATCCTTGTGGTCTCTGCTTTGACCTGTACTGCCCTGACCATTTTCCACAGCCAAAGATCTGCATGAAGCTGTGCCTCTGAGGAGATCATTGGGGCATCAACTGAAAAGCCTCAGGACATGGCTGCTGCTGCTGTACAGATTAAAGCCTCTGCTCTGATGCAGACAGATTGCTGCAGCACCGAGCCAGGACAGGAAGGAATGACTTGAGGTGATCCCCACCCTGGGACAGCTCCACTCTTGCTGCTGTGACTCTTTGTGCCTCCAGCCCCCTTCCCTCTGCCAGCAGTCCACATGAACAGAAAGCTCTTTCAAAACCAGTTGTCCTTGTTCCTGGTCTGCACCTCTCTTCCACACTCCAGCTCTACCAGCTGGTGGAATAAAAACCCCCTCCTCACACCACTGCAAACCTGTCCCCTAACAAAAGCCCTTGCATGTTGGTTCAGATTTGACTGGGCAGCCCACAAATAACAAAGACATGTCCCTGCTTTGGCAGGATCATTTTAAAAGCTCAGACAATAGGAATATTCTCTTTTAAGACACACTCCCAAACTTTTCTGCTGTTTGCAGCCAGGGAAATTACTCAGCTGCTACATATGCACATTGCTCAAAAGACTTTTAAGTATTGCTACACATAAAGCAGGTCTTGAGGGTCATATAGGAAAGCAGTGCCACGCTGTCACTAAAGCAATTTTCAGTTATGAGGCTGTTTAATCCAGCTGCTTAATATTTTTTTCCCCAATTGATAAGTTGCTCCCAGAACTCCTCTTTCACATGGTGACAAGACTATTTAAGAAGATTACTGTGTATAATTTTTTCACCATAGATAATATTTTATATTGCCTATTTCTACAAAAATTGTTGAAGACCGCCTCAACTATTCAGGAAGCTTGCAAGCAGCTTGGAGCTAAGTCACAAATTCTAAAATACTTGGCAAAATTTGGCCTTGGAAATGACAAGGCATTACTTGGGCCCTTCAGGTATGATTAAAGGCAGTTGTTTCAGTATTTAGAAGGAAACGGCTTGATTTAGAAATCACATATCATTTAACAGCCATATAATAGAACAATCTCAGGATTTATTTTGTTATAAATCATGAACATTTCCTTGTAGCAAGAGAATGTGGCAATACTGCAATACTGCAGTAATGGAATAAGAGATATGGAGCACTCAGTGTCTGCCCCACATGAGTCTTTCCACAGACATAAGAGGTGCTGGGATCTGTCTGCAAGTCCAGACTTAACCTCTGCAGAGCTCCAATTTCTGCAGTGCAGGTGCCAAGAGCCAGGCCACAGGGCAGAGGGCCAAGCCTGGGCAGACAGCTTCGAGGAATTACCCACAACAATGTGTAGGCAATTTTGGACCTGATCGTTAAGGGACAGGGCAGGGACGGATCGATGCCCCAAACAGTGCTACCATGTGCAGCAATGTCCCCTGCAGGGACGGGGTGTTGGAGGGGGTGTCCTGACCTGTTTCCCCAGAATCTGCCCTGTGTGGTTTTGCCTCTGGATAAAGGGTGAAGGCAACAGGCAAAGCCGTGGTGGGGCAGGATCTGTGTGCGGGCAGAGAGGCACAATGCTGGGCGGTGGGAAGGCTGCAGGGGTGCCTGGCACTGCGCAGCGCTGCAGGGGCACTGCCTGCAGGGGTGGGTGCTGCGCAAGGCAAGAGGGGTGGGTGCCGTTCCGTGCTGGGGGTGTTTGGTGTAGCGGGGCACTGACCGGGACAGCGCGGGCGATGGTGCTGAGCGATGCGGGGCGGGGAGGCGCCGCACGGGGCCGGGGTGCCCAGCGCTGCACAGAACTGCGGGAGTGGCTGCTGCAGGGGACAGAGCTGCGCTGCAGCATTTCGCAGGCCGAGGAGATGCTCAGCGCTGCACAGGACTAGGGGAAGGAGAGTGCGGGGTCGCAGGTGCTGGTGCAGCACCGCGCCGGAGGTTTGCGTGGGATGGGAATGCTACACATTACAGGGGATGGCTGCTGGGATGGAGGTGCCGACTGGGCGCGGATGGCGCGGGAGGAGGATGCTCGGTGCCGCCCAGTGCCCGGCGCGTAGGGAAGGGGACGGTGACGGTTCCCGGCGCCGCCCGGCTCACCTGCAGGCCGGCGGCCTCGGCGTTGTGCCGCTCCTCCAGCTCCTGCAGCTGCCTCTCCAGGGACTGGTGAGCGCCACGCAGGCTCTCCATCTCCACCAGGCGCGCCTGGAGCTGGCGGCGGCACTCGCCGGCCTCCCGGCGGCTGGCTCGCACGGCCTCCTGGCTGCGGGCCGCCCGCTCGTGCAGGCGGGCGCAGCGGGCGCGGTACCAGTCCTCGGCCGCCTGCAGGTTGCGGGCCGCCAGCGCCTCGTACTGTGCGCGCAGCTCCCGCAGCGCCGCGGCCAGGTCGGGCCGCGGGCCCGGCGGCGGGGCCGGGGCCGGGAGCGCGGCGCCCAGCTCGGCGAGGTGCTCGGCGTGGGCGCTGCGCAGCGCCGCCAGCTCCTCCCGCAGCGCCGCCGCCCGCCGCTCCAGGTCGGCGCTGGCGCGGGAGGCCGCTTCGGCCGCCTGCTGCCGGGAGCGCAGCGCCCGCTCCGCCTCGGCGCGGCTCCGCGCCTCCTCCTCGCAGCGCGCCCGCAGCCGCTGCGTCTCCTCGGCCAGGCGCGCCCGCTCCAGCGCCGCCTGCGCCCGCTCCCCGTGCGCCTCTTCCAGCCGGGCGCGCAGGGCGCGCAGCTCCCCGCCCAGCAGCTGCCCCAGCCGGCGCGGCTCGTCCGAGCGCTGCCGCAGCGCCGCCAGCTCCGCCGCCAGCGCCCGGTTCCGCTCCTCCAGCGCCCGCACCCGCTCGATGTACCCGGCGAAGCGCTCGTTGAGGCCCTGCAGCTGCTCCTTCTCGCTGCCCCGCGCCCGCCGCGGCTCCGCGCCGCGCTCCCGCACCGCCTCCGGCTCCGCGCCCGAGCGCGCCCACCGGCCCGCCGGCATCTCGGGGCGCCGCGGGGCCTCCGCAAAGAGGTGGCGGTAGGAGGCGGCCAGGGCCGCTGGCTCCGCGCTGTAGCTCATGGCGGCGGAGCGGGACCGGCGGCGGTGCCAGGCGCTTATGTATGGCGGGGCGGAGCGCGGCGCGGTGCGGAGGGGGCGCGGGGCGGGGCGCTCCGTCGGAGAGGGGGCGCGGTGCGGTGCGCGGTGCGGTGCGGTGCGGTGCGGTGCGGTGCGGTGCGGTGCGCGGTGCGGTGCGCGGTGCGGTGCGGTGCGGTGCGCGGTGCGGTGCGCGGTGCGCGGTGCGGTGCGCGGTGACTCCGCGGCAGGAGGCGGCAGGAGGCGGCAGGAGCTGTCCGTGCGCCGCGGTGCTGAAGGGCACGGGGCGGGACGGACGGATGGGTGTAGGGAGGGAATGTGTGTGCGGAATGGACGGACACATGGATGCAGAAAGAGCATGCAAACATAACACAGGCATGTGGACGAGGTCACACACACACACACACAAAGAGACAGATGGATGCACAGGCATGCAAAAAGGGTCAGGCACATTCACAGTAAAACACACATGCTCGGAGCCAGAGAGACAAAGGGACAAGCAGCCGTTCAGAGAGACACAAAGATGCACTGGCAAAGAGGGGCAGAAAGGAAGAGAGAAAGAAGGAAGCAGGCAGAAATGGGCAGGTGGAGAGAGAGAGTCAGGCAGACACCCAGACAGACAAAAGGCAGACGGACACTCAGGTGCACACACACAAATCACTCTTGCTGGTGTATCCCCAGATGTCCCCTCCAATGCTCAAGGGAAGCTGTGCTGTGCATCTCTGTCTGGGCTGAAGGTGTCCTGGGGGGGTTGGTTCCAGCCCCTCTTCTCTGTTAAGGACCAGGGTGCCTGTGTGGGATCTCCATGGTATAGGGATGGGGGCTGCTGGGGTGCAGAGTTGGGGATATGCCTGGAAGAGGGGGTGACCAGGACAAAGACTGATAACAGTCGGTCCAGATGTGCCAAAGTGACACACAGGGAGGATTTTGCCTTCAGGTTATTTTCCAGGAACTGAAACACTTTGGTTTCTCTACCATCCATGCAAGCAGGCAGGGCCTTCCCACTGGCAAGGGTTTGCTGGGAGTACCCAGGGCTGCATCATTGATGGGAAGGGGGATACATGCACACCCCACCTCCAGGCCAAGTGCACTGCCTGCACCCCAGTGCAGGACCTGCCAAGAGACCAGGGAGAAGTGTCTGATTTCAAGGAGCAGCTGCACAAAATATAGCAATGAGATGGAAAAACAACTTAATTGTGATCTGAGTGTGAGAAACATGGTGAAATGAGCAAATATTTGGATCCTGTCCCCTACTGTACATCTCAGTGCCACAGAGTTCTGCACTGATGCCCAGTTCCTCTACTCTGTTTATCCCTGTTTGTCCTCACAGGTGACCAGAGGACAGTATGAGGGAGTTCCAGCAAATGAGCAGGGAGGATGAACAAGCCCAGGCTGGCATTGGAGAGAGCTGTGACTTCCAAAAGAGCTGTTGCTGTGGTTGAGTAATACCTTCAGTGCAGGTAGCTCGGTACGCAGCTGCAGCATGAGCCGCACACTTGGATCATCCGAGCAGCTCACGTTTTGATGGCAGAGCATCCCAGGCAGAGAGCCTTGCTACAGGAGAGGCTGCCCGCTGTCCTTGCCCTGGCCAGGGCTGCCTGGCTCACACAGCCAAGGCAGAAATCCTCTCCTTGGTCTGTTCTTTTCCCCAGGTATTTCACATATTCCTCACACACAAGTGTGTTTTACCATTTCCTCAATATCTCCTACTTTGCATTACAATAGCCTAAGTCAAGGGTTTACTACTGGGAGTAACTGATGACAGAATGGAGAAGTTTCCAGCTCTGCTTAGTTATGTGTGTGGCATTGCTTTGATGACTTTGCTCTGATGCTTATTCCTGATAATAGAGGCTTCTGTGGTTCTCTTTGTCACAGGAAAGTGGGGTGCAGCTTACTCTGGCTTCCTCACTCATGCTGTTTTAGCACTGCCATATGCATGTAGCCTATCAACTGGGTTAGGAGTGTCACAGTCTCCTCCAGCACATGAAAGACAAGGTACCCTGAAGGGACTGCTGACTTCCATGGGAAAGACCCTGGGATCAAATCCCTTTGCCTCCAACGGGTTGAGGTGTTCTGACATCTTTCTACACACCCAGGAGGAGGCTGCATGAAACAGGTGAGACCTGTGCCAGTTGCTGTTGTGACTGCTGGGACTGTGTAGCTGATTGAGCACAAGGGGTCAGAGTCACTAAATTACAGTGGCTGCTGCTGTCATGCAGAACAAGGATGTGACTCTATGGCTGGAGACAAACTGAACACTGGCATGTCAGACCTGAAATGAGATGACAAGCTGGAAGTGGGCACAAACCAAAAGCAGGGCAGTGCCTGTGATGTGTTCAGCATCAGGAAACCTTGACACTTGAGTAACTGTTGAAACATAGAGACACATGGCATCAGGGGAAATTTTATAAGGGTAGAAAACAAGCAGAAACCCAAAGAGAAACAGTCCCATAGCTAAGAATTGTACACCAACGAAACAACGATGGGTTGTATTAGGGATTAAATTACCCAGGACCATTCTGTACCTCCTAGTTACTTCAAAAATCAAGCCTTGTATGTGAGACAGCAGGAGGACTCCTTAAAGCTCTGTGATACTCTCCACATCAGCATCTGCCTGCTGATGAGGCTCATTAAACAACTTCTCTCCCGAGCTGCAGTCTGCCTGGGCTTGTGAGTCACAGGGAAAAGCTGTACTCTGAGCTGTGCACACACAGCAGTAGGACACACACCTCCTGGCCAGCACAGCCCATGAAAGTAATGCTCTGGAGAGCTGTTTCACCACCCAGCCTCACCACAGCAGCTTAGTGAGAGGGAAATGCTTGCCAGCAGTGGGAAAAAGACAGATCCCAGTGTCTCCCAGGAGGCTGCTGCCAGATCTCCTGTGGCACAGGTGGGTCTGACCCCCTGCAAGAGGGAGAGCTCTTTGGATAAGGGCAGCAAAGTCAGGGAGAAAACATATGCAAGTGGTAAACATACACATAAGGAACACGGATGCGTTTGCTTAATTGCGCACACACAAACACTAACAAAAATTGGAAAATGGCTGTACTGGATCCCTCTTAACTCAGGAGTTTGTTTCTGACAGTGAGAGATTTATGCTTCTTTGGTATAACTTCTCTGGTTCTGTCTGTCTGCAGCTCTGGGGCTCCCTAGACAGTAGTCACATCTCATCTCTGTTTGCTGGCCCTTATCTAATCAGTACAAGTTCACGTCCTGCATGCCATTGTGCTCTGTAATCCACAGTTTGAAAGTGCATTCTATGAAAAAACATAATCTTTTTTCGTGTTTGAGAGTGGCTGCCAGCTAATTTCATTCCACGTCCCTGGCTTGTGGGACACAGTGGAAGAGCTGGAATATGGTTTCTCCCCATCTCCCCGTGCAGAATTTTGCAGATGTCTGCCTTACCCCACTTCACCTCTTTCCTAGGCTGAAAGGTTTTTGTCTATTACATTTTCCTTTATAGAAAAGCCATTTCACACTTTTAGTCATCCTTGTTGGCTTCAGTGACTCTTCTGGGGTTATGTGTTGGAAAGATGCACAGACAGACATTTCAGGAGGGGCCCTGCCACGAGGATGCATGGAAATGACAAATACAGATGGCTGCATCTCCAAGTGAAAACTCTCGCTTGGGTACCCTGTGCAGGCCCTGTGAGATGTCCCAGGGCAGTGGGAAGTGCAGGCTGAGCTTCCCTGGCAGGCAATGCCTCCCCACCACAGGCTTGGCACTGAAAATGGGCTTTGCTACAACCTGAACTAATGGTTTTGGTGTCATTGGGTGTTTCCCCTTGGAAAGGCACGGAGCAAGGCTGACAGAGCCTGGAGAGGTACAATAGGCCAAGCACAGCTGAGTCAGCAAAACCCTGCCCAGCTGCGTGTCCCCGTGCCAGAGGGTGTGGTGGCAGAGCCTTATCACCTGGAGCAGAGTAGAGGGTAATAGGAAAAGCTGAGGGAATCCTTGGGCAGGTAAAGGAAGCATCATGGCAGTGGGGACAGAAGAGCTGCTGCCAGCGTGAGGGAGACATTCCCAGCCTCTGGCCACCACTGAGGCATGGGAAAGGAGACCGAATGTGCTGGTGGCTTGGCACAGCAGCATGGGCCTGGATGAGGTGGGGTAGATGGATTGCTGCCATCACCCTTGTCGCTGGCAGGGATCAACCTGAGGTGGCCAGGACCTCTCTGTGAGGCCTTTTCCAGGCCTACACAGTCAGGAAAAAACAGACAGAAAAAGGAGGCTTGTTTTGCTGGGGATGCTTGTTTTGCCCTGCAGTTTTTGTGGCAGTGCTCACCCAGCATGGCACAACTGGGGGGCCGCCACAGGGCAGTTTCTGCTCTGCACAATCATCCCCTCAGCCTCTCCAGCCTAATGGCCATGTCTGGAGGTGTGAGGGATGCAGTCTGTGCTCACAGTAGACTGGGATGGGCAGGCGGGACACTTCTGCCCGTTGCTGTGGTCACTGTCCCCCAAGCCCCCAGCCATCACCCCCTACCACCCCCAGCTGCACAGGGACCTCCTCACCACCCTCCTGGCAGCAGATGGGGCACACACTGACCCCAGCCTTGTCGCAGCCCATGATGCAGACGTACTCCCCAAAGTATCAATGATTAATTGCATCATTGTAACCAAAGCTCTGTCTCCCTCAGCTGTAGTGGAGCTTAAAAATAAATGAACGTTGTGCAGCATGGGGAGCTGATGTCAAAGTAGACTGACCTGTCTTCTAAAAGCTCCTAGCTCAAGGTACTGTAATTCAATGGCAAACTACCACAAAATAGCCTCGTAACAGACTTTGAAAATGAGCATTATGTGTCACACAGCAACATTGAGGCTGACTGACAGAACTGTGGGAACTCAGGCAGGCCAGGGAGGTGCAGGGCTGGGGGTGCAGCCCCAGAGATTTTGTCCAGAGCGATGCCAGGCCCTGGAGGAAGCCATGGGGCGGGGCTGTGCAGCTGTTCTGTGAGTTGCCACATTGAATCACAGAATTGTTAGGGTTGGAACAGACCTCTGGATATCATCCAGTCCAACTCCCCTGACAAGGCAGGGTCGCCCAGACCATGTGACACAGGAATGTGTCCAGATGGGTTTTGAATATCTTCAGGCAGGGAGACTCCATAACCTCCCTGGGCAGCCCATTCAGTGCTCTGCCACCCTCAGCATAACACTTTTCCTCATCAGAGAAGGTCATGGGTCTGGAGCATCTCTTATGAGGAAAGGCTGAGGCCTGTTCAGCCTTGAGAAGAGGCAACTGAGACAGGACCTCATTAATGTGTATAAATATCAGAAGGGAGCGTGTCAAGATGATGGATCCAGCCTCTGCTCAGGGGTGTTGGGCAGTAGGACAAGAGGCAGTGGGCAGAAATTGATGCATGGGAAGTTCCACCTGAACATGAGGAAGACCTTCTGTACTGTGTGGATGAACACACACTGGTACAGATTCTCCAGAGAGGCTGTGGAGTCTCCCTCACTGGAGATGTTCAAGAACCATCTGAGCGCAATCCTGTGCCATGTCCTCTCGGACAACTCTGCTTGAGTGGGAGGTTGGACCAGACAATCCACTGTGGTCCCTTCCAGCCTGACCCATTCTGTGATTCATGTTGAGGTGGAACTTCTTGTGGTTTAGTTTATGGCCATTGCTCATCATTCTGTCACTGGGCACCACTGAAAAGAGCCTGGCACCATCTCGGCACCCACCTTTGACACATTTATATGCATTAATGACATCCCCTCTCGGTCGTCTCTTCTCCAGACCGAACAGGCCCAGCTCCCGCAGTGTTTCCTCACACGGGGAATGCTCCAGACCCCCCCATCACCCTGGCGGCCTCCGCCGGGCCCCCTGCAGCGGCTGCCGCTCCCGCACTTTGCCGACGCTCCCTGGGCCCGGGCCGTGCGCCCGGCGCGGGGCTCGCACACTGCCCGCGCTCCCTGCCGGCGGGCGGGGCGGGGCGGGGCGGGGCGGGGCGCGGGCGGCGCCTGCGCAGTGCGGGCGGCGCGGGCGCTGCGGCAGTTGGTGCGGGGCAGTTCCACCCGAGCGCGGCGGGAGGTGAGAGCGGCCGCGGGTGCGCGGAGCGCGCGCGGGGCGGGTGCGCGCGCGGGGCGGGAGCGCGCCGGGGACCGCTGGGGCGGGTGGCGGGGGGGGGCAGCGCCCCCTCCCCCGGGCGCGCGCTCCGGCGAGGGGGGTGCCGAGCCCGCGGCCGGAGCTGGGGCGGCGCGGGGAGACCCCCGGGGGCAGCGTCCGCCGTTGTCCTGCCCGGCCCTGCCCTGCCCTGCCCTGCCCTGCCCTGCACTGTCCTGCCCTGCCCTGCCCCGGCAGCCGCCGCTGCCCCGTCCCGCCCCGGGCAGGGCAGCCTCCGCCGTGCCTCGGCCCCCCGAGCTGCCCCCGCCCGGAGCAGGGCGGCGATTCCGTGCCCGCTCCGCCGCCCGAGCCCCCGGCACGGGGCGTGTGAGCGGGGCCGGGGCCGGCACTCCGTGCCTCCGTTTCCGCTTTCCTTCCGCCCCACGTGGACCGGAGGGTCCCGGCGGCGCCTTCCCGCCCGCAGGTTCCCCCGGGGCGGCCGCCGCCCGGCCGGGAGAGGCGGCGAGAGGCGGCGAGCGGCGATGCTCCGTCCCTGGGCGCGGAGGGAACAGCGCGGTCCCGGGCAGCCTTGGGTCGGGGCCGGGGTTCGCTGTCACCGCTCCCGCTCCGTTGCGCTTGAGTTGCTCTTGGCAGTCCGGCTGTGTCAGGCTGGAGCTGATAACCCAAAGCCCGCAGCGAGGCACCAAGTAAATAAATAAATAAAACAAACCAATGCAAGATTGCTTTGCTCGCATTTTGCTTACGCTTTTCTTCTTCTTTTTTTTTTTTAAATCCCTCCTTTCGTGCCAAAAATAATGTTGCAAAATGTATGATGGAAACAAACCTACACTGGTTCTCTGATAGACCAGATGACTTAATACGACAGTACTGCTTCTTGTAGCACAGGCAGTTTTGAAAATTCCTGGAACCACTGAGATTAAGTTTATTCCCTTGCTAGTGTTTCTAAAGGCTGCCAAGCTGGATGCTAAGGCTCCTCTTTGACGTGGTCTTGAGAACATTCCTCCCAAGCCATAATCACTCATGTTCTAAAATACTTTTTTTTTAGCCCTGTAAGATTTATTGTTTGAACATCAAAGATAGCAAAATGCTCTCTAAGTAGTTACTTAGACATGTCTCCCTGTGAGTTTAGAATAACATTGTCACCAACTGAAATGTATTGATACAAATACTCATTTGTCACTAGTGATTAAAGTGAAAATACGAGGATTTTTAGGTCCTTTCAGGTACCGCATGGTTTCAAAACTCAAAACTGCATTTTGATCTTCGGTTCAAGTGCTGAATTTGCAGTTCCAGCACTGAGGAAAAATCCGGGTGTTTTACATGCAAACCGATCAGCTTAGCTCAGGAAGTCTCTCACTGTCCCTGTCAGCCCGTGTCAACCTAAACATATTTTAGAGTGGAACTGCTATTTAAAATAATCTATTGCCATTAGTTCGGAGTCCAAAAGATCGTTCAGGAACCTGCTGGTTTGATTAACAGCAGTTGGGGTTTGTTCAAGCATAGACGTGGTTTCATTATATAGCACAATACAACCTTTACTCTGTACAGCGTCATTCAAACAGATTGTATGGCAAAATGCACCACTGAACTGCATTTAGAATGCTCCATTGAATTAAGTACAATTGCAGAGAGAAACGGGGAGAAAAGCTGTAAGAATGGGAGAGATGTTTTCAGCTGAGGTTTGAAATTAGCAGCCTGTTAGTATATTTGCACTGGTAGCATTAGTGTTATATGATGATTCTGGGATATATGCTAGCGAAAATCAGATGCAGGCTGAAACTTTCCCAGGCAAATTTCCAGTTTGTAGGCAATTTTTAATCATCATAATGATGATGATAATAATACCCCTCTGGAACTGTCACTCCTTGTCATGTTTGATTCCTAATATAACTTGAAGAGAAAGCTAATAGACCCGTCTTAAAAATCACTAGAAATATTTATCCTAGACTTTTTTTAACTTTCAGGGGAATGTTTGGGTTTTTTTAAAACAAAAAGCTTAGTGTGATGTTTACTGGTAAACATTGTGGGATTGTGCTTTTTGGGGGAACACTGGAAGGAGTGTTTTATTTCCTTCAAAAATATACAAGTATATTATTTTTGCATTGGAAGTAGAAGGGATGCAAACTATTAGAATACGGTGTTTAAGTGATGCCTATTGAAAAAAGCAGATAGCTTTATTTAATCACATCATAACTCTTACTTGCAGTTCAGCTTAATAAAATAATGCTTGTTGAAAAGTGATAGGTGGGTGGGTGAGCTGTTGCAGCATGAGCTGTTATCTGGGGATGGCGCAGGCCGGCTGCAGAGCAGGTCTGGTGCTCCAGGACAAGCTGAGAGGGTCTGCAACCTTTGAATCCTGCAGGAATTGTAGATACTGACTTGCAAGGAAGTGCAGGAAGAAGGGCTGACCACAGCTCTTTCCCTGAAAATCTTGAGCAAGAGACAGAAGTGGGGTCATGCAGTTGCACTCAGTGAACCCATCATTTTGCGGGAATTTTAAATTAGGAAGTGCTGTGGAGTCTGGGTGGTTCAGTACCATGGAATTTGCCATTGCTTGGGCACTGGTGACAATCCTACACAAAGCAGTGTTACCACGGAGAAGCTGCTTGGCCTGGGGAAAGTGGATTAATGGTCTCCAGCCAGGCTGCAGTGGAAAGTTGTCATAGGAACATAGGAACTGGCTCGCTGTTCTGCAGGCCTGTGCCTTGTCTTTGCTCCTTTAGAAGAACACCTCAGTAACTAATCGCCTCAGATAAGAAATACTCACATGCCATCCAGTGTAAAGCCATGAAGAGAGCAGGGCACTCCAGCTCTACCAAGGAGGACAGCAGGGCACAACCTGAGTGATGTGCCTTGGGATGAGCTCACTCTGCACCAGGTCACTGCCTCAGGGTGGCCCACAAACACTGGGTGTCCTGATAGAAAACAGCTGTGGCTTCTTTAGCAGTGAGAGTAATAGGAGAGAAAACTGAACAGAATGTGCCTGGGAGTGGGAGGTGGGAGCCTTGCCTGGCTCTTTGGGATGTATTTGGGATGAGATGTTTCCAAGCCAGCGCATGGGAATTCCTTACTTGTTGTCTGTACTGCATCTACTTATAAAATTTTATTTATTTATTGTCAGCAGCACAAATATAATTTGAAATGTTATTTGAAATGGCCACAATCTGGGTCTTCAAGGGTTGGCTATTCTGTGCTGAATCTTATTCTTTATGAGTATCTTCGAAGAGCACATGATACAAATATTTCCTATTTTAAAATGTCTGTTTTGTGCTATTAAAGAAATTACTACGTGTCATGATTATGATGCTTGTAGCAATGAGCTGTATTTTGCTTTTAAATCATTATGACTTGTTAACTGGAATGGTTCCTAAAACCTGGAACTGTGCACTCTACACAGAGATCATGTAGATACTGATGAATTGGCTTCTTTAACACAACTGCAGAGAGAATCCAGCATATACAATAAATAGAACTTTATGTATGGTAAATAAACCTTAAGCAACATCTGGAAAAAATTGCATAGGTCTTGAAGGTAGCTGCTGTAAGCGGTTGATAATCTAAATCTGCCTACATAAATGTAGTTGCTAAGTCTCATGCATGTGTTTGCAGGGCTAAAAAGGTGCTGGGGAGACCTGCCTGTATGAAGCCATATTAGGAGAAATACATTTTTTATATGGCAGTATGAGATCGAGGAGGGAGCCTGAGTAATTCAACCTAAAAAACCCACAGCAGTCTGTGTTGAATCTTTACTATTACCTGAATGTGTACAGTGTGTGCACCATACTATAAAGTCAAAAGCAGATTTGCTCTTATTTCCTGGCCAGTTGGGTCCCCAGGCATAGGAGCAGTGAGTGGCTGTGTGCCAGAACTCTTTCAAGTCTGGTACAGCATGGTAGAGGTTAAACTTGTGGCTTGCTGTGACCTTAACTTATCATCCTCTGGGCATGAATACCTGCTGTGGGACTTAACCAGCACAGTCAGCCCTTTTTTGGCGGTTTCACTAGAGATAACATTCTGACTAAACTGGAGAGGTTGGAGACCCCACTGTGATCATCTGCATGCTTCTCTTAACACCTAAGGAAAAAAACAAGTGGGTTCTTACCCTGTGCATCATACCAGCTCAAACGGACTTAAATTCTGCAAAGGTGTGAGTGCATCAGATGTGGAGAGCAGGAGCCACAATAATGAGACACCTATAGAAATGATGCTGGGACTGAAACTTGTTGGTTTCTCTTTTGAAATTGAAGGATGTGTGGGCAGAGCTTCTATAGGTGGATGGAAGAAGAAAGAGAGGTCCAAGGAGATGTGATCCTTCGGAGAATGGAAGGTGGCTCCAAAGTTAGTGAAGTTAGTAGAAACAGATGTGTGGGAAGAGTGTACTCCAGTGCAGGCTCGTGTTGTAGCCAGCCTGTAAATAAGAAGGCGGTTGTGGTCTCTATAACTACCATTCCGGCTCTTTTCACCACAAGTGATTTATTTAAAAACAAAACCTCCTTGAAGTCATTATGTGGTCTAAACTTAGCTTAATTTAGTTATAGAGTATTCACATCTCCCAGCTGCGTTTCAGATATTTTCAAAGACTTGCTATTTTGCTTATGTGCTTACATTGAACCTTGCTTGGCACAGTTGGTTCAGAGGAAGGGGTAAAACAGAGATTTCCTGTATGTATTTCTGTAGGAGGCTCTGAAGTAGAGTGGTTTTCCACTGTTTATTTAAGAGCAGGCCTTTGGATTAGCTGGCTTTGACCCAGGCCTTGTAGCTCTCCCTGTTAACATTGGTATAATAGATAAAACACTTAAGATACATTCTCTGCTAGATTTTCAGGAAGCAACTTCTCACTGAACCTTCCAGGAAAGTACACTTCCCCAAAGTATTTTCCAGCCAGGGTGGTTCAGTTTTGGCAGTTGTGGTGGCCAGATTTGGAGTGTGAGACCTTCTGAGTGGGTCTGTGGTAGGAACAGCTGCATCCCAGCCATGTCCATTGGGTTCAGGAGGAAGCATTTAGCTGTTTAGGCAGTGTTTGCTGCTGGAATCAATATTCCTTATCTCCTTTATATATCTCCTATAGCTGTGGATGGGAATCAGCTCATACTTTACTGCTTGGACTGTGCTCCTCTTGGCATTTGCATCAAATGCAGCATGTCTGGCTGTGGTGTCTAACAAGAGAAACTTTCTAGTCAGCTTGTAAAGTAACCTGGAAAGGAAGTTGAATTCAAAAGACTGAAGATGGTGTAGCATAAAGCACCCAGAGTTATCTAGACTAGCTGAAATCAGCTGGTGTTTGGGTTGATTCAGTTGGTGGTGAGTTACATATAGGCATGCACAGTGAATAATTAGGAACATGAGGTCAGAGAAGAGCATGTGAATATTCTGCTCTCAGAACCCCAAAGAGGTACTGAGGTTTATGCCAGAGCTTTGTAATCATAACACGGCAATTACCAATAATAACATCTAAGAATAAGTGCTAGTAAAGGGCAGGCAGCATAGGTAATTTTGGAAGTCAGTAAATAAAACAGTTGCAATTAAAAATAAATAATCTTTTAATGTTGATTTTGTTTGCTTTCTCTGTCTCGAAGATACCTTGTTTTTTCCCCCAAAGGAATAGCTGAACATGTTGGTAAAGATATTTCAAATGTTTCTCTCTGATCTTTTTGGATATTACAAAGCAATTCCATTCCAAAATTATGCAAAGATGTATGTGGCCTTTGAAGTCACAGGAAAGGGCTGTGAAATTTGGTCCCAAGTGTCCTGCTTAAATCATGTCCTTTCTGACACCCTATGCAGTATTCCCTGAGAGTTTTTAAGAACAGATGCCCATAATAGCTGCATAGTTGTTTCTTTTTCATTGCTTGTTCAGTTCCACTTTTATAGTGTTGTTCTCAGTGTGTTCTTTTAGGTCAGGATGAGTTCATTTCCTAAAGAAAAAAACTGATCAGTTGAACGTAATTGCAGATGTTCTGAGCATCAGTTACCTTGAGACTGACCCTGGAAACTGCTCTTCCACTTCAGTTCCTGTAGCTTTCTCATCATTGAATACCAGTGGCAGAGTGAAGCTGGAAAGAGGAATTTAGCATAGAAGCAAGCCAGATTGGTAAATCATCTGTTAGTTCTGCTGTCTGGAAACTGAGGCAGGAGTCAAATTTCATTTTGCGCTTCATACCGCCCGCATCAGTCGGTGCACCAGTGATGTTTAAGGGCAGGTCAGCAAGACAGCCTGTTCTGAGTCTTTCAGTGTTTGGGGATGCTGCATTTCCCCACTGCTTACCTTTGTTAAAAGAAAAAAAAGGAATACAAAGCATAACCTAAAGGAAAGTACAAACACCTGAACCAAGTCTCTCTAAAGGAAGAAGTGGTCAGCAGACCACTGTAGTCCACCTGTAATTAAAAGCAAGACTTCAGCAGACAGGGCTGGGTTGAGCTCTGCTAGGGAAAAAGATGAGTGTTTTTGCCTAGAGCTATAAGTGATTCAGGTAAGTAGAGACAAACCCCATCTTCTCTACCTGAAAATGCTTGCTCTTCCCAAAAGTGTCTCTCCTAAGCAGTGACTGGTATACCAGATGATCTTCTGCTAAATCTTTTTATGTTACTTATGTGAATTTAGCCTCTAGAAGGCATTAGCTTGCCTGTACCCTTAACCACTTGGTGACTGCAGATACAGACATCCTCAGCAGAATGTCTTGCACATGTTCTGTTGTTTATTAGAATGTTCCTTACAGTGGTGTTGAAATAGAATGATTTTATAGAGAATAAGTATATTAAAAATGTAATTCCTGGAATCATCAGCAGATGTATGTGATACTTCATGAGCAAATTTATACAAATTGGTAAGAGTTTTAGCTGCTGTCGTTTGAGATGGAGTGTTCATCTATAGCCTTCAGTAATTTGGGGACTTTTTCACTTCTGATCAAAATAATGCTGTAGTCTTTCTAAGAGCTGGTTAAAACCACATCTGCAATCTAACCTTTCCTTTTTTTTTTCATATGATAAGAGATTAGGTAGGTTCTTAACCTCTTGTTTTATATGTGTTTTAACTTCTCTTTCAATATTGCACTGGCAGTTTTATGAGCCAAGGCCAAAAAACTCTGCTTGCTAAACTTGAGCAATCAGGAGGGAACAGATGATGAAAAACTAACAGTGTTTTACTCATCTACCACTCATTTTTCTTCACAGACATGTAGAGAGTAGATATTAACAAAGACAGTAATAAAACGCACTGTGAGTCCTCATAAATCGATGTGTGCTGTTGGGGTCAGGAACAAATATTGGAAAGGTTAGAACATGCAGAGAACTGTGTTCTCATGTTGTGACACTCAAAGCAAGGCTGGGAGTTTTTCAGTAGCTGATTTGAAAGCAGTTAGGAGGAGGCATTTCTGTGGCTGCCCAGGAGGCTTTGTGCTGGCTGGGTGTGTGGTCAGCCCTTTTTTTAAGTGGTTGCAGTAAGTCAGGTAACACACTGAAGAAGAAGTCCTGGGTGAAGCAGGGCTATCATATTGCTCTGCTAGGGACAGGTGTTTTTAAAGGCATCTCAGAATCCAGAGGATCCAAGCTGTTTGCTCATCTGCAGCAGGACGAGACTGTGCTGTTGAATGCATCTTCAAGTCTACGTCGACAAGATACTTGAGGTTCCCCGAAGAGAGAAGTCCTGGCCAGAGGGAAGGTTCAGTGTTGGAAACTCTCATCTCAGGTTTTGGGATAACAGGGATGTGCTGATGATGCCTTCTTAGTTGTTTGTTAACGTTCTCTCACCCTTCAGGCTGGCAGGTTTCTCCCAGTTTGCAGCTGATGAAGTAGATCTGCCACTTCATTGTGTTCCTTATGAGAACTGCTTATGCTGAGACAAATGCAGAGACAACACTCTGTGTCCTCCTCTGCTCCTGCCAGGGAACAGTCTCCTGTGTCAACAGGACTGATTTAACATTAAAACCTAGAGAACTGAAGGGCCTGTGGAAAGGTGACTGTTTTCCCCAAATTAACTTAGTGGGTTGTGTTTTGCTTGGGCAAGATAGTAAGAAGTTTCCAAGGAAAAGAGGTTGATTCAGTTGGAAAACAGTTTAATGTAGGTCTTTGGAATCACTTGATAAAGCTGAGACAGTTAGGTTATCAAAGAGAAGCCAGAAGCCCAGCAAGAGCTCAAAGTAATTGTAGATGTTCAGTTATTTTACTGATTAATTTAGTCACACAGGATGCCTAACAAAAGCTGTACAAGTTAGCAGTCTTTTGGAAGATCTTGGGTATACTGCAAATCAAGTATTCGTAAAATTAATTTACTTGTAGAGTTTCCTGTAGTGGTGCCGCTGTACTACACATCTGTCAAGATTAAATGAGATTTGGGGGCTGATAACATCTAGGTGGGGACACTATTGTGCCCTTAAGACAGATTTGTAATTTCATTTGTAATCAGGCAGACTATAATTACTGTATTTGCCTCTGATTAAAAAAACAGGTCAGGAAAGTAATGAATTGTGCTCCTTATGGGGGGAAGGTTGTGGGGGGGGGAACTTCACACTGTAAGAGCACTTCAAAACACCTACAGTCTTCACGTTCCCTGATTTTCCATCTTTGTGCTTGCTCGGTTGGTAGGTCTGTGTGGCTTGTTTCGTGTTGGCAGGGAGCCGCTGCCTGCTGAGAACAGAGTGCAGGAAGGGTTTTGGGTACATGCCTTTGTGATATTCATGATGATTGCTACGTACCTGGCAGCTTCTGATTTGGGGAGAAAGAGGACTTCTGTGTGTCTCAGGGGAGGGGGTACCTGTAGGTCCTGACTAGGAGGAACGCTGAGCAGGAAGAAGTTGTACCTGTGGCCTTTGTGAGCACTTCAGGAGGGTATGAGAGCCAGCCCAGGGTCGATTTTGATGAGCTGAGCCTGCATGCAGGGTGTTTTCACCTGAAAGGCTGGATCAAGTCTCCGGGAGGGCTTCTTGGAAGGGAGATGGGTAACCATTATTATGGATGAAAGCAGGAAGCCCATGAAATCTGTGTTAGGCCAGTATGTGTCTGGAGCCCTGTATGTTAGGATAGCAGAGAGTCAGGATCCTCCTCACTAAATGATTTCTGTATTTATTTTCACAGTGCCCTTTACAGCTGAGGAGTTTCATTACTTTGGTTTAGGTTTTGTGAACAAATATCAAGTTGAAAATTGGCTGAGTTCTGTGTATGAAGTCCCTGGTTTTGCTGTCTGGCATAGTTCCACAGTCATCTGGTTTTTTGAAAGATGGGTTTATTTGTCAAAGATCTGTCTCTTATTGTAAGTTGTCAAAAAGAAGAGAGACCAAGTTAGTATATGAGCATTTAATAAGCTTTTTCCTTAAAGAAGCTGGGAGGAGAAGGGAATGACACTGAAAAAGAAAACTCTTAGCAGGGAAAGAAAGTTCTCACTGGTTTTGACAGAGCAGTTCTCAGAATTATTGGATTGTTTTCAGCTGTTGATCTCAGTGTTTATTTTCAATACCTTTTTTTTTAATGAAGGAGGAACCAGTGTTCCCCAGTTCTTTACTCAGCAGCACGTCCCTTGGCGAGTGCTGTGTCTAGAGCCCTGGGACTCAGGCTGACCAGCCAGTTGGCTCTCCTCACCAGGGCTGAGCAGGGAATGCTTTCTGCTGAGGCTGGAGGGAGACGTGAGTTCATGTTTCCAGCCTGCAGAGATGGTTCAGATGCTGATTCTGCTGTCACATCTGTTTGTGTAGCCCATAAATGTGTAGAGAGGGCCCATCCTGCAGGGAAGAGGGTTCAAGTGTCTCTAAAAAAATCATCCTTCTTCTTTATAAAGACTAAAAAAAAAGCTAGAATGAAGTTTCAGTATCTTTGCTTTTCCTATAAAATATTAATGAAGCAGGGATGTGATCTTCAGAGGCAAGAGGGGTTTTTTTTACCAGTAAGCTCAGTCAGTAAGCAAAGACATGTAAAATGTCCTCCCTCACCTTCCGTGTTCAGAAGATAAAGTGAACTTTTGGCTGTTTGCATTATCCAAGCTGTCCTGGTTGCATGCTCTCAGAGTGACTGTGCCACTGAGCCCAGCTGTGCATCTCAAATACTTTGTCAGTTGCTACCACGCTTCTGGAAAGGC
The DNA here is from genome assembly GCF_965178545.1 of Coloeus monedula. Classification (NCBI taxonomy): domain Eukaryota; kingdom Metazoa; phylum Chordata; class Aves; order Passeriformes; family Corvidae; genus Coloeus; species Coloeus monedula. The sequence goes on along the minus strand of NC_138788.1, from coordinate 26,305,841 downwards.
CTGTTATGTCTGCATTTGCTTCCCGAAACACAGTGGAATCTAATGAAAAGCATCATTGTTTTGAAACACCCTGATCTGCTGCCAAAAGAGCTACTGTTGTATAATCCTTAATAGCAGGTTAGAGTGGCAGTTGCTCCTCGGTTTGAAATTGGTAAGTGGCAGGATGGCTTCCCAGTTCTCTCTCTGGGGATGGCACATCTCATCTTGTTCTTCCCTTTGGGATCTGTGACTCACACGGTGTTCAGCGGTCCTGAGTTGGGAATAGACCCGAGAACAGGCTTGAACATCAGTGGTGCTACTTAGGGGTGACAACCCGAAGGGAAGAGAAACTGGCAGTCTCCCTTGAGAATGAGGAGCAATGCTCTGTCTGCTGAGTACCAGGGATTACATTTGTCTCTTCTTGCCAGCACATTGTTCTGATGTTAAAAAAAAAGAGTTGGAATAAAAAAAATTATCTTGACTTCCATTTCTGATTTGCAGAACTCAGTGTGTTCACATCCATGCTGACATTTCTGCCTTTTGTGATCTTTATGTTAACCTGCAGCTTGGCTGGCATGCTGTCAGGCTTCATCTGTGTAGCAAAGATAATATTTGCAGGTACCATTCAAACATTGAGTTCCTGCTGTGGTGGGCATTGGCATCAAACAAACCACCCAATTTTCAGCTAAAGCAAATCTACGAGAACTCTGATAAATATTTTTTAATAAATAGACTATAAATAATTTCTGTAGGGTGGACTGTATTACAGCAAATGGGTCAAATTCATCTCTAGTTTTTAATCTTTCAAGACTCTAGGCAACTAGAACAATTGCTTACGGGAAAAACAATGTGAGTAAAGTATTTGAATTATGTTATGTGTTTCTTACTGGAATTTAACAGCTGGAAACAAAAGGCAGTGAGAACATCTTCATAGCCAGGTCCATGCTTGCCTTTGGCAGGCGCTCAGTTGGGGAGCAGTTTGGGAACCTCTGTGGCAGAGGCTGCCGCAGGCTGCTGAAGGCCTTTTCCCAGGGAAGTGAGTTTCCCAGGGCGACCAGTGTGCACAGTTTATGTTGGTGTTGGCTCAGAAGAGCTTTCATTTATCCATTCACCTTCTGTCCATGTGAAACCACTCTCTGGAGGTTTCTTTTGAATATTGGTTGTGCCTCAGCCTCATATCCACTGAGACACTGGGGTGTAAGGTGAGGAAGAGTTGCCTGCGGCATGATACTCAGTTTGATTGCCCTGCTGTATAGCTCAGACCATTTGACTTTTCTGCATTAATTCTTGACTCTCTGAAAAAAAAGGCTGATTGAAACACCCACACACTTTATTTAGAGACCTCTGATGATGGAAAAAGTATTTCAGAAATTTGTTGTTTTGTAGTTAACTGTCCTCTTTGTTAATATTTTTTGTGTTGGTTGATTTATTTAACTTCCCGTCACGGGGCTTGTTCTGTCATTGCTAGACTGAGAGCCCTCCACAGTCAGGCTGCTTGCCTGTGTGCTAATGCTTCTAGACCATTTTCAAATCACCTGCAGAGCTACTCTCTGTACACTGGCAGCCTTCCACTCCAGCCTTACTCTCTCTCATAGCATTATTCCTTTCTCAGTATAATCAGTGTCATTCTGAATGGGGACAGCTGGCTGAAGACAGTTTTCCAGCAGAGTTTGTGTCAGTGACAGAGAGAGACATGGAGTCCTGCTTGGTAGTCTTGTACATCCAAGGATCATATTTGACCTGCAGTTGCAGCATTTCTTTGAGAGCTCATGTTTGCTAATTCTTCTCTGTGGCATAGCTCTTGTGCTTCTGGGTCAAGTCTCACATTCCTTAAGTATGGTCCTCCTCCCTTTTTTCTAGTGCTGGGAGAATGGGGCACACCAGAGTTAGAGAAGTGGAGAAATAGCATTACCCCAAACAAACTCTCTGTAAGAAGCAGTAAATTGGAAATAACTAAAATGGTAGTTCTGGAAGAGACAGTGAGAAGCATGAGCTACATGGAATGTAGAAAATATGCTGATTAGCTCACTGGAGAATGGAGTTCATGTTTCAAGGCATTAAATTCATTTGCAGATAGATGAGGAGAATGGGTGGTCTCATGGTACTTAGAAAGGGTCAGATTTGAGGTTTGCTCCTCACAGAGCTGCACTGCAGAGTTCATTGTTTTCCAAATTCTATTCTAACCATCCATAAAATTGATGATAATTAAATAATACATAATATATTTTAATGAACTAGTGCTTCTTGGAATTCCTGAAAGAAGAGAAGTCCTTGGATAGAAATGGATTGACACATGAAGAAACTCCAAATTTATACATTTGTGGGTTTTAATGCGTCTAATGCATTTGGGTCCTGGAGTATTGCCGGAGCTCTAGGGACTGCACAGCCACTCTGTGGGTATGGTTGTCAGTAGAAATAGTCTGATTAAAAAATCCATGTAAAATAAGCAGGGTTTTGTTAAATTCATTTTACAATGTATTTGATACCAAGACATTACTTTAGCATCTGGCTTTAAGACAGAGATAAATTCAGCCTGAAATTAGATCAAATCCTGTAATAAATGGCATGAGTAGAATTCTCCTTTCTTATATCTTACCCATTCAGAAATAGCCCATGAGTTACCATCGTCTGTCAGTCAGACCATAGTCAAATGAACATATGACTGGGAATGCTTTACCAATTTCACTAGAAGCATGCTCTTGGAAAAAGCAGCTTCATGGTGTAAGCACTCTGATGGTGTCTGAGAGTAACTGCTACCCCCTTCCTGTCAGAAGAGTCAGAGCCAGTGTCAGAGATTGCAGGCTTGAAGCTAGGACGGTTAGTATTATCCACGGAGCAAGGAGAGTGTTACCAATCTAATGTAATCCTGTGGATCTTTGGACCCCACAAGTGGCACCTGCAAGCTCACTACATGTCTGTGGTTAACCTTAACAGTTCTTAACAGCAGCTCTCTACCTCTTTAATACCCTGTAATCAGTATACAGAATTATCCTGCTTAAAGCCAACCTCAATTACCATGAGGTGAGAGTACACTTTCAAGTGTCTCTTGGAAGTAGTTTACTATTCTAATGTGAAGAATGTGTTTTGCCCTTCCTCCCATCGTGAACGTGAAGCCTTGCTGTCAGAGAGGCAGCCACACAGAAGTGGAAGATCTTCAAGTGAAGAACTTAACTTTAGGCAGAAAGAGGGGGAAAAAAAGAGTCAGATTTCTGGTTTAGGTCATTTACAAGCATCACTGCTTATCTCTCAAGTCATGGACAGAGTAATTTTCCAAAAGCATCACTAATTAAAAACACCTTTTGGAAACAGTTTGCTTTTGGCCATCAAGCAGAAGTGCTGGCAGTAAAAGACAAGAGTGGTTTGAATTGTCATCCCGGGGCTGTGGGGGAGAGGGAAGGAGCTATGTGAACTTAACGGAGCTAGTGTGTAGGGCTGCAAGTCAGAATAAAATCAGAGTGTCATTTGGCATCCATGCAATCCCTGTGTCTGAGCCCATCAGAAGCCTGCTGCTCTGTGGCTTCTGTCACGCAGAAGTACAGGCTGACCTCTCTGTGTCTGCCAGTTGATGCTGAGTATTGAAATTTGAATTTGTGTAAAAGTATACTGTGCTAGGAACATGCAGTGTATCTCCGATTCATCCTGACAGCGCTAGGAACTCAGACTGACTTTTAGCACAGAGACTGAGGAATTAGTACTTCTGCATTTGATTCCCACTTGCTCTGTGTTATTAACTTCTCTGTGCCTTGCTATCCTTAGCTGACAAAATGGGGACAGCACTTCTGCTGCCCGTAAATGTGTTATGTGAACAGGAGTTGGTGAAGTGCTTTGGGATTGCAGGTATGAGAATGGCACTTCTGGCGAGGCCAGGAGCCTGCCCAGCCCCTGCTCGCACAGTGGCACTGGGAGGTGCCATTGAGGGGGATGACACAGTCCTGGCCGCTTTCCACTGTCCATCCCAGAGGACAGGAGGCATGATGCTAACCTGAGTGGATTTCACCTCCTCCGGTGCTAGCTGTCCCAAATGTCTAGCCTGAACAAGGTGCAAGCTACTTCTGCCCTCAGTGGAGGGAGCGGAATGCACCTGGAAAGTGAGTCACTTGCTTTTTTTAACCACCCTTACATGGACAGTCCTCTAAGCTGCAGAAAAGATTGCTTTTCCCCTCCCCTGCTCTATTTGTGAGGCCACATCCTGACCCAGACCAGGAATTTGACATGAATCATGAGCAAACCAACTCTATTCCTGCTCCCTTTGCTTTTTCCACTCTTCAGGATTTTAGGATGGTTCGCTTCTCCCTTGCTGAGACCCCACAAAGCACTTTGAGATGGGAGCAGTGCTGCAGCAGGGAGCCAGGAGATGCTCTAGGCTCGGCAAGGGCGTAACAAGGCTCGTCTGTACTCCCACAGCCTCTGACTAGACACAAAGCTCTTAAGTAGCGAACATTGGGTGTGATGATTCTCTCTCTTCGCTTTCCACTGTGCACGTACGTGTGTGGGCTGTGCTGCCAAGGTATTAATGATTCTTGAAGCAGAACATGTGAGAAGAGGCAGATGTAGTGCACAGTGAGTCAGTGTGAGTACGCTACAACCTTGGCATAGGTTAGGGATGCTTTTGTTTTCGGCTGTATAAGCTCTCGGAGAATATCCTGGAAACAGCGGGATTGTCACCAGAGTTTTGTTCATCTCTGTGTTTTAGTGTGTGTGCCTCTGATTTGACATTGAATCATCAAAGTGTCGAGATGAACTCAGAAAAAAAAAAAAAGGCAGTCAGTGCATTTAGCATGAACATGTCAGGTGTTATCAGATGCAGAAATTTCTAAATATTTGCTGACCAAAAAAGATTTTAAAAGTAATAGTAAAACTTGAAGAGAAATGCTTCAGAACATTTAATTTAATTTATATGAGTATTTGAAAACAATACACTATGGATAATACTTGAAATCATCCAAAATCTGACAAATGGACTTAATTCAAAATATAAAAATCTCACATTCTTTTGAACCAAGACATATGTGCTGGGCAACAACTCTGTATCAAAGCTTTGCAGCTGAGTTTTAAATACCTTTTCAAAAGGAACCATGTACTATAAATGCTATCAGATTCTTAATTAAGACAGCACAAGCAAGGAGCATGTTTGCAATAAATTATGGGGATGTGTTCTGACATGCTTTATCTATGTAAAGATTTCTATTTTTATGTGAAGCTATTTACAGATTATTGATTTCAAAAATAGGTTTGTAACTAAAGAAAGATGCATCATATTTCAGTTGCTTGGAGTTGAGAATCTTGCCTGGCTGTCTGCCTGCTCTCTTAGATGTTTATTCCTGTGGCTTACAAGTGTATGGAGTGATTCTGTCCTTCTTATTTTTCTCCCTTTATTTGGAAGAAGGAATTTGTATTCAGGGACCAGGTCCCAGGTTTCTTACCCACGCAAGCAGGCTGATTTTTATGCCTTTGAAGCACAGAATAATTTCATTGAGGTCCGTGAGGCTTTTTGTGTGAGTAAGACTTTTGGGTGGTGAAGATCCCTCTCAATATATTTTGTCAGTTGTCACTGTTTTGTTTCAGGGCAGCAAGCTGTTGTCACAGTGTCAGTGGAGCCTGCTAAGCTGTAAGCCTGCCTTGGAGTACGTGTAATAGAAACTTTCAGCGTAATTTTTTGTTACTTAATGCTGTGTGAACATTAAAAGAAATATTTAAATAAATCAGAGCAAAGCCTGAAGGTAGAAGTAATATTTTTCATTAGAGGAACCTTTAGAATTTGAAAACTCATGCAAGTTTGTGTACCCAAGAGCCTGTCTATTTTTTCCAGCCATGCCAGTTGGTCTAATAAAAGATACTGCCTCTGTCTACAAACCTTGTCCTGCCTGCAAACTCTGTTCATTGCATCTACAGCAAAACACTGCTGGATTATTAAAATAATTCAGGGCTTCTTTGCTTGATTATGGAAACTCACATTTTTGTGGTTTCCTCAAGTCTCAGCTTTTTGAATCCCAAGACACAGACACAAAATGATGCTGTCTGGTTTCATCACATAGGAGCTCAAACTGCTTCACTGATTCCTCATTTTAGAATGGATATTATAAAGGTAGCCTGCTAGAATTCTTCTGCCATCTGGATTTTAGGGTATTTTGTAGGATACTGTTGGTGTATACTATCAGCTGTCTGGCGTGGATGGCCTCTGGAAGCAGTCCTGTCTTAGTACCTGTGTCAGCATCTGATGTGGTGTTGTGGTGATGGGAAGCAGAAGAAATGGGAAGAAGAGGCTGGCAGAACAGGAAGTCTGGCATGGGCTGTGGGTGTAAATCTTCGAATCTTGCTACGTGTCTGGCTGGGTAAGCAGAGTGGTGTACCCCTTCTAAACAGCAGGAAGCTTGGATTTGGACTTGTTTGGAAGACCTGGACCCAGAGCTGTCTAACAATCCTAAGGCCAGCCATGCAACGTTTTTTTCAGAGCTGTTTAATGTGCCTTTTAGAGCCCTTCAATGAGCATGTCTCTCGGATCCGAATCTAGGAGCTCTAGGCTAGTAGCTTTAAAATAGACCAAGGTGGTGATGATCTGGACCATCTTGAAATATCCATGGGGTAGATGCTTTTCCACCCTCAGAGAGCACAAGCCCTTTCTGTAGTTTGCAGTCTTGGGGTCTTACCCGATCACTCCCTCTGCTGCATGTCTTGGCTGAGTCTGTCACCCTCGCAGGGACACTGCTCCTCTCCCGAGCAGCCCTTGCTGTCCCCGAGGAGCCTTGCTGCAGGCAGTGCCCTGCCTTCCAAGTGAAATGGGAACAGGTCGGTGCTTGAGGGGCGTTAAGTTCTGTGTCCTGTGCTGCCTTCTGTCTGCCTTTGGGCACGGCTTAAATAGATAGCTGGTAATTACTTGTAAAGCCCTTAGTGGCTGTGGCTGGGGCTATTTTGGAAGCTGATTCTCCCTGCATGCCCTGTTGTGGAAGTTGTGGCTGGCTGGAATGGCCCGTCGCCCTCTCGCTGTGGTGACCTCCTCTCCTGGGTGTGTTGCAGGGAGTTCAGGGGGAGAGCTCTCAGCAATGGCATGCGGTCTCTTGGGCTGCCTGCCAGGGCCTGAATTTGGTGACCTTTAGGATGTGGCAGAAGATGCATTTGTAAACCTTGGTTATAATAACTGGGAGACAAGCAGAGAATGCTGGAGGAGGAGGAGGAACGTATTTTTTACAGACAAGCTGTTGGCTCTCTGTTTGATGTTTATGACCAGCAGCTAGTAGGTAAATATACTGAGAAGTGCTGTGACAATTGGAACTGTTGCTCTTTAATAAAATTTTAAATGGAAAAATTATACAGATTTCCTTGAGGAGCATGTGTGTGATGCTGAGAGCTCTGTGACTTCTAACGCTGGATGGAACACTTGCTCTCTGCTTTGCTGGAATCATTAAATTCCCTTCTGTAAAATGAGTGCAGTTATGTTTTAGAGGTGTCCAGATGTAGTTGCTGTGTCACTACCCATGCAGTTTGCGGGTGGATTTGTTTCTTTTAAGAAGAACAAACAAGCCAAGGCCAGCAGTCCAGCAGTTGTGTGGGTTACACAAGAATGTGGTTTCATGTAATACCTAATTTGGTATCACTGTGGGTTGTGTCTCCCACCATGTTCTCCACACCAGCTCTAATGGCAGCGTTGTGGCAGGTTGAGCTGGGTTCATCCTGGGTTCAGCTGACCAGTGGAGAACTGCTCAGCCTTTCCTCACCTTTGGTCAGTTGGTTTTGATAGGTGAGGACTTGGACTGGTGATCTGAACTGACCCACCATGGCTTCATCACCCCCACCTGGTGCCACGGAATGCAGCAGGACATGTGTCTGGCTGGAGGAGCAGGCGAGCAGGATTGCTCCACTGTGCTAATAACAAAATTGGGAAAGGTGCCCCTCTTTCCTCACTGCAGGGCCTTCCTGATGAGAAGGACTGTCTGTGGTTTGGTTGTGGCAGCCAGCACTTGAGAAGGGGTGCTTGTGTTTGTATGATCTGCTGGTGAATATTTGCATCGCTCATGTTACAGGTTTGCAGTGTGTTCTTGCTCTGCCTGAATGTGTCTGACCTGCAGAGGACAAAGGATCATCTTTCTACTTTCCTTCCAATTGTTTCTGCTAATTTAGCATCAGTTTGAAGCTTTGTCTTTGCTTAGAGATCAAATGGCCAGGGACAAGGCTCTTTGTTTTCACTCTGTGGTAAAAGTGGCAAGGTCAGTCCCAGTGGGGATTGTAGGGTTTACACTGCTGAATTTATCTCATGTATTGAGGGTAGGTTTTCCATCACCTACAGCTAATGCATATTGATAACTCTAGCATCAAAAAATACCCTTTTTCAGCAATGAAAACAAGGTCTCTGCTTGTAATGGCATTTTCACCTCAGTGGATAGGAATATCTTTGCAGCCATGTAGAACAGCCTTCCCAGCTCTCTGTTTCAACATCTCAAAGAGCAGCATCTTACTTAACCTGCAAACTCAGATCATTCCACTGGTACTTTGCAAGACTTCCTGAGTGGCACAGGAGTTCCATCATACCAGGAAAGAGGCAACTTTCTGGTGAAACAAACCTTGAACTTAAGCAAGCTTTTCTTTTCTATCTCTATCTCTTTCAGAAATAAGTAAGCCTTTGAAGATGACAACCTCATGGAGCGACCGACTCCAGAATGCAGCAGATCTCCCTGCAAACATGGATGGGCATGCTCTGAAAAAGTACCGCCGGGAAGCCTATCACCGGTAAGCCATCCGTGCAGCTCCAAAACCAAGCATAACCCCCACATTTCTTGGGTTTTTTTATTTTTGCTTGTTGGTAAAACATGAAGGTTGTTCTTACCTTCCTTGTAGAAGTGTTGGTAGAAGAGAGCTTAGAAGATGGCACAGTATTGGCCTGCAGGAGTTTGCAAACAGCCGAGTTGAGATACATGTACTAGAGCAAGAGAGGATATGCTTCTTAATGCAGTCAAGAGATTAATCAAAGTCACATTTTGGATAGAAGCTTTCAAGTCAATAAATACTCAGTGGCAGGGGTTTTATAATAATTATTGCAGTGCACACTGGGAAAGCAGAGCCTCAGACACTGGAATGCACAAATACATAAAAGGAGGAAATCAAGTGGGATCTAGTGTGATTAATTGTGTGACCACAGGAGCACACAGGAGCACTAGGCGAGGGCCCAGCCTTTTCACTGGTAGGTGTATCTAAAACCACCTTTGCTGTAAAACAATTACAGTAAGTGAAGAAGATAGAGTTCAAAATAAAAGGAATGTTATCACTCTTACTTTATAGTTTGGGAATCAAAGTGCAGGCACTAGGCTGTTTTTACAAGATCCCATTGGAGGTTTGGTTGAGCCAAGAATTTAGTCTAGAGCTCTCAAGGTTCCAAGCATAGAGCATAAAAGACGGATGAAGTCTGTATCCTTACCAGATGTCTGGACTGTTACAGAGTTAAAAACAACAGCATCTAGTAATTGTCAGTATTCCGTTTGTGGGAGGTGTATCTTCAAAGTTTAGCATGGTTATTTTGAGAAGTCATACAGTGTGATGATCAGAGGATATTCAGCAGAAGGGGAAATGTATGTCTGATGTAGAAACAGAAAAAGAAGTCAAGTTTCTCAACCTCATGCTTAAATGCCACGTTGCATTTGTGATTCACATTGGTGGTATTTCTGGGGAAGTGCTTTGGAAGTGTTAGATATCTTTTGATTCTCCAAATGGAATCTAATTTGAGAAAAACGCCTTAGTGCATCATATGATAGGCCAGGTTGTCCAAGTTGCAGTGTCCAGGGCTAAGTAATGGATCCTGTGATGTGTTTCCAAAGCTTTCCAATTTCCAATGAATATGTTTGAGCAACATGTCTTAAGTGGTGGCATTATTTGAATCTCTCTGTCAGCTGGTTTGTCAGATATGGAAGCATTTAATGAATGCAACTATATATAGCATGTAAAAAGAGAGGGATTTTATACCATTCCCTTCAAAAATCTTCACCTTGTTGCAGTCATTGACAGCTTTACCTTTGTGTCATAAATTTACTTAAAACTTCAGCTGTGTTAATCCTGATTCAGACTGATGGAAATCAAGTCAGAGTAATGCTTATATTTTTTTTCTAAGTATTTCCTTAACATTTGTTACGGTTAAGTGCTGACAGTTTGCTAGATGTTGTACAGGATCCAAAGGAAGTCATGCTTGTCTTTAAGAGCTCATACATTCAAGTTCTCATCATGTTTACCCTTACTTGTGTAAGAAATCCTTACTTTCAGAAAGAATTTCCTTATGGAAGAGGAGAGTGCAGTCATATAAAGGGGGGTTTCCCACTAGAAGCTGGGATCTGTTAGTCCAAAATTAGTCTGGTAAAGTTTAAGTACCTGTTTTCAGAATCTAGAAATGTCTTATACAAAACGTACTGAGCAGAAATGCTGCTACCATCTCAGATTTTCATGGAAAGCACAACATAGGAAATACATTAAGGGGAGGCACATTTTTGTTTTGGAATTGCTATCCTCTTTCAAGGAGAGAGAGAGAGAGGGAGGGAATGGGAGAGAATGAGAGAACCTGATGCCAAGACTGTAGTATAAATCTGTGCTATTAATGGCTTTGGTATACCAGTTTCATGGGAGTTATTTTGATAATCCAGTATTGTGAGAATCTGAAACAACCTCGTTCCAGAGGCAGTGTTGTCAGATTTCTATTTCTGGTGCTTTTCGTGGTCACAGTGTTAACAGATGTGATGTTACTTTAAAAAGTGCAAACTTAACACGATAGAGTATGACTGAAGTTATTTCCCCTTGGTGTTTGATATTATGTTTTTTAGTGTTTTATTAATGCTTCAGGTGCAGAATATGTGTGCTGGTCACTGCCATGAGCTGTAGGATGTAAATTTGTTTCACTAGGGTCCAGGTATGCTCTGACTCTTGGATATTGCTGAAGCACTGCAAATTTTGTGAAAAAGAGAAATAGAAAATACAAGGTCTGATTGTCAAGGTTATTTTCTTTCTCTTTTTTATTTTTCTTCTCTTTGTTTTTCTTTCAGTCTTTTTTTCTCTTTTTTTTTTCTTACTCCAGCGACTAAATGAAAAATCCTTGAAAACATGAATCTAAAGTGACTTAGAAACAAAACCAGTAAGAGCACTGAATTTAAACCTTTTACTTTTTTGTTACCTTAAAGCCAGCCAAAGCTATTTTATGGGCCCAATCTGAAAGGCTGGAGGAGCTTGGCACCTGCACCACATTTACAGATGAGCTTAAGTGGGACTAGTTTTTGTAACCTATGTTGAAAGCCTAGTTGAGCTCAAAGTCATTCATTGGGATTTTCTAAATGCTGCTAGTAATGCCTAGTTTTCTGAAGTGTGAAATCTAAAAAACGTGTTTCACTGTTTGTTTGCTTCATGCTTACTGAAATACCAATGGAGATACCTAGACCAATCAATTTAACATTCTCGTTCTCATGAGGTACACCAGATTGGATATGCTTGAATTGTAAATGAATTCAGATGAAATAAGGGGAGAAGTTTCCAAAAGCGGAATAGTTTACCTTAAAAAAGATATATAAATGTTCTTGTGGCCATGAAACTTTAAAAAACATTTTTTAAAATTATCTCTGAAGATGCCATTCTAATAGTCATAATTTACTGTAGTCATTCTTACTTAGAATGTGTTTTTTCAGGTGCTGCACTTCTAATTGTATCATAATTGATGGATGGATGTTCAACATATAATAATCGTTGGCAGAAGTCCCAGTTGAGACTGGTTTAACTGGTGTAGTGCATACTGACTCAGAGTATGATGACTATATCGTAATCATATCTGGATTGTCTTGCCATGGGCAAGACATGGGCAAGAATGTTCAGAATCAAATTTTTATAGCTATAGAATCAGAAAAATCTGTTGGGTTGGAGAAGTGGTGGGGTTTTATCTTCAAGGTATTTCTGACAGCTTTAATGGAAGCTCTTCGTTAGCTGGTGTTGCTGTCAGACCTTGTTGCTCAACACTGCTGGCACCTGTCGGAGGTGAGGTCTGAAGATGAATTAATATACAAGCTACATGTTACTCATTCTCTAGCAGAGGTCACTGGTAAGAGGATCCTGCATTACTGTGCTATTGGCAGCACACATTTTAATTTGGAGATAAAATGGCTGTGTAGTTCTTGGGAGGCTTTCCTTGGTGTGTGTGGTTGTGAGGCCACCTCCCTCGTGTGCTGCTTGTTGACTTTTCCGGGTAGAGGATAATCACTAGATCATTTGTTCTGGAGGAGTACTGTCATTTAATGTGATTGTAATTAGGCAAGAACTAGGTTGACTCTGAGCCACCAAATTGCCCTAGTGTCTATTTTTTAACTTGGAGTGAGCACTTCTAGGCACCCTCTGGATTATCTCACATAGCTCTTTAGGGTTTAAATAGCAACCACATCTAGTTAAAGCAAATAATGGAAAAAGTTGGTGTTCCATCCACTCTTGTTACTGACAGTTACCAAGATCCCGGAAACAGGTATTTGCACTTATATTTATTTATCTGTGGTTTTGGCTTAACAGAGCAGTAAGGCTGAAATGGCCTTTTTGTTAAACATACTGGCTTTGGGATGCTTCTACCATTTTGCATCAGAATAATTTGAGACTTCTCATCCTGAATGTGGGGTTTCTGTTGTTGTTTTAATTGTTGGGCTTTTTTCTTGCTCTCTTGTTTACTGGCTAGTGCAGGGCATGTGGCATCATGATTCCTAATCCTAATTCTCCTGCTGACTGCTGATAGAGTATTGAATAAGTTGCTTCATAGTTTTGTACTTCAGTTTGCTTTCAGAGCACCTTATGGTGGTGATATAAGTGATTTTAGCTGTTACTTTACACTGAGATCCTGGATTAAAAAATTGTATATACTTTAATAATGACAAAGCAAAAGGATTGCCAATTGGTTGTTTTGATTTCATGGATTAAAGATGTACTTTAGCTTGTTCAAATTTGTAGACTTTGGGCTATTCACTGCTAATCTTGTTTCTTTGCTTTATTGTTACGGGATCATCAGTGATTGCAAACAGGTGGAAGTGTTGTATAAACAAGGCTGTGAGACTAGAAACTGTTCATCTGTTTGGGTGGCTGTATTTAAAGTCGCTTCAAAATGGTCAGTTCATTGAGGTGGAAAATTAGAACAAATCTGTACCAGTCTGAAAGTGCTCTTTTCCTCAGACACATTTGGACAGGTGATGTGTGGTGTTTCCATGTACTGGGTAGCTCTGGAGGCTCTGTTGGCCGTGGTCTGTCCTCGTGTGTCCGAGCAGCCTCCTTGGACCTGTGTGGTGGCATGTGTGTGACAGAGGGCCGCGTGTGGCTCTCTCTGGTTTGTTTTAGTGCTTTAGACATTGGAGGAGGGAGAGGGAGTGTCGAGTCTGCAGAATGGGTGAGCTTACTAAAAAGCACTACACTTGCCAAATTAATAATAAAGAAATTGCATTGTAAATGTCCCATGAGCCTTAGCTTTAATAGTTTCAGGGAGCAGACGAGTGTTATTTTGGGATGGAATCCATATGTGAGCTTCTTGGCACTTTGCTGTTGCCTGGGAAGAAAACCCAAACAATGAAAACAGAAATGGCCAAGGCTATCTCTTTGCATCGGATTCCTGCTGAATTTCAGGGGGAAGTGCTCTTGGTTGTGTTTTTGGATACAGCCTCATCATGCTTTGAAGTTCCAGTCATTACTGGATTTTCCAGTTTTATGCCACTATAATTGTGCAAGTACAGTTAGACTCATGAAATTATTGGGCTTTGTGCTGGAAATGTTACTAGAAGTGGCCAGGGAATTTTTATGCCCGTCTTTTATTTCCAGCCTGATACTGTTTCATCCCCTAAAGTTATCTCAAGACCAAATACTATCTCTAAATACGATTACAAATATTCAGAATATTCATCTTTGGTTGAAGAAGGAATAAAATATAACTCTGAAAATCTAGAATTAAAAAATAAGACCAAAATGGTATGATAAAAAATAATATATGGAATGGTCAATACCTGCCTAAAGAGGCCAGACTTAGCAAAAGAACTATTTAATTGGTTTTAAAAATTTAAAGCAGTTTATTTCTTCTCTAAGGCAGCTACCAAAACATCCAGCACCCAAAGATGAGACATTTTGATAATATGGTAGTAACTTCTTTAGATTGCTCACATGCTTTGTGCCAGATGAATATGGTCAGTGGGGGAGTTCACTGCTGCTGGTGGAAGTCACCTGTGACCAGAACTGTGATGTCATGCGGTGACACAAGTCCCCAGGCAGACCACATCTGGGGACTAGCTGGTCATACTGAGAACATCGAGTTGTTGTAACAGTAGAGGGGGGTTTATTTCATTATTTGCCTTTTTAAAGAGGCCACAGGGAACTTGGGCATGGGAGACTATTAAAAGCTAATCCATTTAGTTCCCATTATTTCTTTTTAACTCTCTAGCGTATTAAAAAATGGAAATTGTCCATGAAGTGAAGATTAACCAGAGTTCCTAAACCCTGAGTAAGCAGGAATCTGGGCCTTCTGGCTAGTTAGTCCCTGTTTTGTGGTTGGCTCAAGCCCAACTGTCCACCACAGGCTTTTTTAAACACACGTGTAGATCATGCTTAGCCAGCTCCCACTGTATTTGCTGTTCTGCTCAGCTCTGTTGCAATTTTCTTTGTATTTATTTAGTTTCCGTGAAACATACTGCCCAGAAAAATGCTAATTGCTGCAAGGTATTTCTAGAAACATTTGGAAAATTATTATAAAGTGCTCTGTTCCAGAAACCTTGCCTCACATTGTTCATTTTCATTTTCTCACTATGAGGAATTGTGAGCCATGTGCCAAGTTCCTCCTTAATTGTAAGGTTCTGTGCATTTTGTTTATTTTGTTGGTCAAACTACAAGACTCTTATACACACAAATTTCATTCAGGGCACACAATTATTTAGAGATTTTGCACAAATAAAATAAAATAAAAACATTTCTCCCTCTCTGTGTTTGCTCCTTTCCAATGTCACTTGAGAAGAGTTGGGATTTAGGTTCCTGCTTCAGAATTGATTGACAAGAACAGTAACAAAACCAAGATCAGTTCTCTTGTGGAAATATAAAGGACTATGAATTGCAGAGTTGAGGCTATCAGGGGTCTGTGACTCTCCTTATGCATGCTCAGCAGTTCCTTCTTCCTTGCAATACTACACATTTTTCTCTTACCCTGCACAATTCATAGAGCTCAAAAAGAAAATAAACACTGTCATCATTGAGAGCTGTCTGCTGAGGCCAAGCTGCAGGGTTTAATTTTTGAGGAGGAGCTCATTTGAGAGGAAGCATGCTTCAAGGTTTCCATAAAACAGCTCTTCAAGTCCAGTTTTCCAAAGGTGGGGATCTGTGCCAGGCTAAGCCACCCCAAGTCCAGGTGCTGCTCCCCCAATCCCAGCTGTGCTCAGGGAGCCCATGGAGCTGGAATATGGTCCCTCAGCTGCCTTCCCCACATGCTCCACACCTCGTGTTGCTTCAGCCACACTGCACAGGGAGTCCAAAATGCAGGAGACGCACAGGGATATTCCTCAGAGCAGAAATGTAAAGCTTGGGTTTTCATCAGGAGGAAAGGATGAAGGCAAGAGAAAGGCAGTGTCCTGTTTAGGGAGATGCTCTGGGTGCATGCAGGTGTGGAGCTGAGTTTAGGCAATACCCACCTCTGCCTCTCAGCACGAGGAATGCAGAGGGTGTTCTCCTGCTGTGCCTACAGTTTGTTTTGTCTTACTGCCCAGTGCTGTTGAGGTTTTAGATCAGCTTAAATTTTAACTCCAGTGCTCCCAGTTAAAGTGACTATTTTCTGAATGGAAAAAACCAAATTTAGGGGAAGGGAGAGTGTGATTTCTTCTGATTCTGGCAAGTGGAGAAATTATTCTACATTAAAACTTGCTTGCTTAAAAATGTTAGATCATTGTCATTTTCCTCTTATTCTGACATTGTTTCTACTGTTTGTAGTCTGGAAGCTTCTTTGATTTTTGTTCATCTGGATGAGCTGTATAAAACTTGTTGTTTCATTCTTTTCTTTCAAGACCAGAGGATCTTTTCCCTCAGGTGGTTGAGGTTCTTAGGGCCCTCAGGTTGCTCTTGCTTTATAGTCATTAAAACAACTCTTGTCATTTCTCTATAGCATTTCTTCTGAAGAGATGTTACCTTTTTGTGTTTGTAGCCAACAAACACAATGTCAGGTTGGCTGGGGCTTGGAGCAACCTGATCTGGTGGAAGGTATCCCTGCCCATGGCAGGGGCTTGCAATGTGATGATCTTTAAGGTCCATTCTAACCCAGACCATTCTGAGGTTCTATGATTTGGTCAGTATTCTTGTAGTCAGGCCGAGTGTACCTTCAATTACGATTTAAGAACAGCTTTGAAATGGGCTAAGTCTGCAGCTTCTGGGAAGCACCTGGCTCTTCTCAGAAACTGTCCTAGAGATTTAATCTCCCGCTTTTAATTTCAGTTTCTAGGACACTGCAGATATTTACTACGTTGAATAAAACCCTGAATTA
Organism: Coloeus monedula; assembly: GCF_965178545.1. NCBI lineage: Eukaryota > Metazoa > Chordata > Aves > Passeriformes > Corvidae > Coloeus > Coloeus monedula. The sequence goes on along the minus strand of NC_138788.1, from coordinate 26,289,379 downwards.
AGCTGGTCAGTTTCTGGGAGTAAATATTTGTAAGTACCTACTTACTCCCTTGTGTCTAGGGGAGACTGTTCATGGGAGATTTCTATATCAGGATTTAAAGTTGAGGTCCTGAGTGCCTACAAAATAAACCAATATCTCCGTGGGCCTTCACAAGAGGAGTGAAATTGGTTCTTTTTTTTTTTTTTTTTTTTTTTTTTTTGCCACTCTTTAGTCTGCATTTAATCTGCTAAGGCATATGCAAGTTTGAATTGATTAAAGTGTTCTCATTTCCTGTCCTGAATATGTTGTGTAATAGCCTTCTTTAGCTTTTTTTAATATTTGCTCTGTCTCACTGCAGCACTGGTGGGTGAAGTAATTACCACATCAGATCAGTTGGTAGGATGCCTTGAAATCTGCCAGGTTGGGGTGTGATTAGACCCTGACAGTGCAGTTTTTAGGTCATAGGCAGTAAGTGCAAATTGGTGGAGAAAGAGACATCTTCACCGGCTGTTACCAAAGGGTGCTGCTATGGTAATTTTCATGTTTCAGTCAAAAGACTTACTTTGGAACAAAAATATACTTATGGGTGCTATTTGTTTTGTTGTTTAGAAAACTTTTCCAGATCTCCAGTATCAAGGGATGTTGGTTTTGGGTTCAGTTTGTAAATACTACAAAAGCAAGGGATGACAATCTGTCAGAGGTTTAGAGATCTTTCCACAGTTTTTGGTCAGTTTGGTGTCATCGTCGTCTAGATACAGGCCAGCTGGACTGGAACAGATCTCTTGGGTCACAGCTCCATTGTTTCTGCCTCTCACAGGCACTGTCTTATTACCCTGTTTATAAGTGCATTCAGCTGTGTCTTAGTATTTGGGGGTTTTGTCCTTGTTTGGGAAACTTACCAAATGTTGCAGTTCTGAAATTATCTTCTTTAAATTTCCCTTCTTACTCCTGTCCTCTTCAGACAGTCAGAAAACTGTGCTG